>NC_072381.2:14449621-14752651 GCF_028885625.2 Pongo pygmaeus | reverse complement strand
TCTTAGCGCCGCTGGTTTCCGGTTTAAAACTTTTCATTAGAAAATTTTATATATTAATTAAAAAATTGAAAATATATAGAAAAAAACCACTCATATGCTCACCACCCAAACACACCCTAAGGATGAAGGCATCTTTGCTTAATTTATGACTTGGCAGCCATAGTGTGTGTGTGTGTGTGTGTGTGTGTGTGTGTGTGTGAGATAGAGAAAGAGGGAAAGAGAGAGGGAGGGAAAGAGGGTGAGGTGGTAAATGAGAGCATTACTGATCAGCCACATCAGCCTAAAATATATTTAATCATGATAATTCTACAATATTTGTATGCCACTTACATCCAAGATTAATACGGACAAGTTGTTTTGAAATATATTTTCTTATAGGTTTGCAAATAACCACCTGTACAGAAGGGAGAAGAAAGATACAGGAAAAACAATGTAAATTTCCAGCTTATTTGGAAGAATGGGCTGACAAAAAAGTTTCATGGACTGTATTTTTGAATTCAGGAGTCATTTGGTATTGACTTTTGTCTTTAAATGAAATCTTTCAGCTTTAAAAATATTTTAAAGGTAACATTGTGTTCTGAGATTCATGAGAAATATGTGATGGAAAGGAATTCTTGTTTGTGGAACAAGGAATAGCAGTGATTGTACAACCGGGTGCGTGCTGGCTTCTTAAAGACCTTGCACTGAGGAAGTAAAATAAAGGTTTTCCTGAGAGTCGTGAGTTGTGTTGAGTGTGTATGTTCTTTTAAAATAAAATCGTTCTTTAGCCACAGATTTGGCCACTCGAAGCTTTTGTCATTACATTCTTTTATTTTCCTCTTGTAACATTTTTTGGACTTTTGAATTCTCTAATATGCAAAATAGAGGTCTTTGAGACAACCGTTTAGAAGTAGGTTGATCATTAGGATGATGCAATACATTTTGAAGTTAGAAGAATTTACAGGAAGGAAGTTGTGGCTATGTCCACTCAGGTGCATTTTTGTTGCAGTTCCTAACACTCGGGGCGCTTTAAATCTGCACTAACGCTCAGGGGAGCGTTGCGGTGTAGTAGTGGCCTGTGAGTGAATGAGTCATGCATATGCAGTCTGCTCTGATGATCGGCATTCCTTCAGGAGTCGTGATGCCTTTCTGTCTGCAAAAGTCAAACGAAGCTCCAATAGGAAATGTCACAATCTCCTACCCCAGGGGACTGGAGATCCCCTTCCTTGGATGGTTAAAAATGGACTTGATTTGCGCTTCTGAGAAATTGACATGTGAAATCTTGTTCCTGATGTGGGAGGATGGATGGCGTCATTCATTCATTCATTCATTCAGTCTTTCCTTTGACTCTTAATTGTTTAAAATGTCACAAGTGAAGGTGGAAAAGAGTTTTACTGATTTTCTTTGGGAATGTTGGAGAGGTAGAAGACTTCTCTCCTGATGGAAAGAGGAAAGATGAGGAATATGGCTTGATGTTATTCCTAACTTACCTTCTGCCCCTTCCCTCCAGAATTCTGTGTGTAAGTGTTTTAAGGAAATGAGTTGGGAGTTTGGGTAAGTGAGATCTAGATTTTGGGCATTTGTAGAAGTCCCCGGCTATCTGGGGGAGTTGTCGCTCTTCTTTCAGCCTAGAGAAGGTGGCTATGGGTGCTAGTGTGCTGTGGGGCACACTCGGGGGTGGGAAAGCTGCTGTGGAGTGGGATGTCCTCTGTGCATCATGGGGTCTTGGGAGTGTGGCCTTGGGATGACCTCATGAGACCTTGCTGCATTTCCTTATATAGTTCCCTTGTCTAATCATGGCCTATTTTTGCTTTTCCTTCTAGAAACAAGCCATTTTTCTCCCCTTTTCCTTTCTAGTTCAAGAAGGGCTGGGCCTGATCCATCTGAAGTTTCCCTCACCCTAAGTACTTAGGAAACGTGCTGAAGAGGAATGGACAGTCTTACCCATCTCATATCCCTGATTCCGGTACCCCATCAGTGAAAGAAATAAAGATTATTTGGCAAGCTGGATTAGATTGCCATTTAGTCATGGTGCATGGACAAGGGGCTATTTTAAGGTTGATGGGGGAGGCTTTGCTTGTCATTTACTCTCCATTCACCAGACATTTAGTGCCCGTCACGTGCCTGGCACTGGGTTTACTGCTGTTAACAAGGCTACAAGGCAGGTGAGGAAGATATTTAAAGAACTGGGCTTTAATCCCAGTGCTTTGGGAGGCTGAAGCAGGAGGACCGCTTGAGGCCAGGAGTTTGAGGCCAGCCTGGGCAACATAGTGACCCTCACCTCTACAAAAAATTAGCTGGGTGTGGCAGTGCGCTCCTGTGGTTGAAGCTACTCGGGAGGCTGAGGCAGGCGGATTGCTTGTGACCAAGAGTTTGAGACCAGGCTGGGCAACATAGTGACCCCCATCTCTACAACACATTTTTAAAAATTAGCTGGGAGTGGTGGTGCATGCCTGTAGTCCCAGCTACCTTGGAGGCTGAAGCAGGAGGATCACTTGAGCCCAGGAGTTCGAGGCTGCAGTGAGCTGTGATCACGCCAGTACACTCCAGTCTGGGTGACAGTGTGAGAGCCCGTCGCTAAAAAATACATATATATATACATAAAAAAGAATTATACAGAATTACACAAAAATTGTTTAATTAGTTAAGAGCTGGGAAGGGAAAGCAGTGCTTGGTGAATTAAGGTATCTCAGAAAGAATGATGTCAATGCCAGTGAAGGTGGGGGTTGAGTTTCTGATGGTGGAAACGTCAGGATGGGTGGGTGCGGCAGGCCATGGAGCCGCATGGGGATTTGCCCAGCGCCCATCAGTTCAGAGCCTGCCGGTAGAGGCTTAGCTGAGCAGATGAGGTGGACTGTTCAGTTCTGTCTGGAATTTGGCTGAGGGGTTTGGACGCTTTGTTGTTTGGGATTGAGGTGGATCGGGAAATCGTATGGTTCTGTCCCAGTGTCCTTGCTGAAGGTAAACCTCATGGCCAGTAGCCCTGGGAAGCCGGTTGTGGTAGGACGTGGTGTCCTGAGCTGGCCTGGATTCCAGGAGTGAGGACTTGTATCATGCAAAGGGCACCTGACTATAGCTGTGCCCACCAGAGGTTTTGTTGCAAATGAAAAGATAAGAGGAATTTATGGGGAAAGAGTGAGAAGACTTATTTAAGAACATTATTCGGACTAGATGAGCTGTAGGAAGGAAAATGGGGAGAGAGAGATGCAGAAAAAGGAGGTAATGTTGCATTGACACCAGGTGAACTCTTGACTTTGGGACTGACTTTTTGTTTTTAAGTGAAAATAAATCTTTCAGCTTTAAAAATATTTAAAGAGTAAAATTGAGTTCTGAGGTTCACGAGTTGTATGTGATGGAAAAGAGGTTTTTTTTTGGTAGAACAAGGAATAGCAGTGATCCCACAGCAGGATACATGCTGGCACTGAGAAAGAAGGGCTTCCCCATGAGGAGTGAGTTGTTGAGTGTGTATGTTCTGTGGAAATAGAAATCATTATTCAGCTGCAGATTCTACATTCTTTTATATTCCTGATCAAAGATGTTTTACCAAAGATGTGAGTTAAGCATATCTTTTTTTAAAAAACTGTAGAGATGGGGTCTCACTGTGTTGCCCTGGCTGATCTCGAACTCCTGGGCTCAAGTGATCCTCCTGCCTTGGCGTTCGAAAGTGCTGAGATTATAGACATGAGCCCTCAGGCCTAGCCTACCAAGGATGTGAGTTAAGCACCCGTTAATAGTCCTAAAACAGGCCCTGTGGTCTGTAGTGGTGTTGGGCGTGTGTGTAAGTCACATGGTTTTGTGACAGTAATGTTTCCTCCACACAGCAAAGTCTTGGGGTTCCTGCTGTGCCAGAGAGACTGGGGTGTAAGAAGAGCACCCCCTTAGAGGCTGTGAGAGGGCAGGGGACCCTCTGGGCTGCTCAGCAGGCCTCTTCCTGGTGGGGCTGCTGAAGTCCTTAGCAGTCAGGAGACTTAGAAGTCTTGAAGTGGGGGGACACTGAGCCCCAGCAACCCTCAGGTTATGTATGTGTTGTCAAGTCTCCCATAGAAACAAGGTAGAAAAAATGCAGGTTGCAGACTGGCTCTTCCGACCATGGCAGGTTTAGGTGCATGTGGTTAGAGGGTTTTGCCTCCTCATTCTCTCTCTCCTTTCTGTTGTCAGTGCTGACTTGAATTATGCTGGAACATCCCTAGGTGACAGCCCTGCCCGGCCACAGCCTGGGCCAGAGGAGTGGAGTTGCTGAACGGAGCAAGGTGCTTAATGTGGTGTAGGGGAAAGTTGTGGAGCTGTCAGCCTGGCCTGTCAGGGTGAGGATCCAGGCCCCAGCTCTTTGACCTCCAGCCAGTCCCGTAACCCCTTTGAGCTCTAGTGTTCTCATCTGTGAGGCCGCCTTGGTTATATGCACCTCCCATGCATGGTGGGGACATATGGTCCCTGAGATTTGGCAAATGAGGGGTGTTTATGCTGTTATGCCAGTGCCCACAGCCTTTCAAAAAAAGTTCTTTGCAAAATGTTACTGTGATAAGAGCACTTAACATGAGATCTACCCTCTTAACAGATTTTTAAGCGTACGGTGTTTTATTGTTGACCTCAGGTGCAATGTTGTAGGGGAGCTCTCTAGAGCTTATTCCTCTTGCTGAACTGAAACCTTGGGCCCATTGATTGGTGACTCCCCATTTTCCCCCACTGCAGTCCCTGACAACCACCATTCCACTCTTCAAATCTATGAATTTAGCTACTTAGATGCTTCATCTAAGAGGAGTCACATGGTATTTGTCCTTCTGTGCCTGGCTTCTTTCACTTGGTCCTCCAGGTTCATGCATGCTAGTGCATGTGGCGGAACTGCTTCCTTTCTAAGGCTGCCTGGTATTCCATTGTATGTATATTACCACATGTCTTTATCCACTCATCTGTCCTTGATGGTTAAGTTGGTTTCACAGAACTCCTGAAAGAAAACATAGGGGAAGATGTTCAGGACACTGGTCTTGGCAGTAATTACGCGGCTGCCATACTAAAAGCACGGGCAACAAAACCAAAACTAAACAAGATTGCATCGAACTAAAAAGCTTCTGCACAGCAAAGGAAACAGTCAACGGAGTGAAAAGGCAACCTGTGGAATGGGGAAAAATGTTGGCAAACTACATATCCAATAAGGGGTTAATATCTGAGAAGTATAAGGGATTCCCACAAATCAACAGTAAAAAAACAAAGAACCCAACTCAAAAATGGGCTAAGGACTTAAACAGACACTTCAACTCAGCGTTTTTTTATTATTTTATTTTTTTGAGACGGAGTCTCACTCTGTCGCCCGCCCAGGCTGGAGTGCAGTGGCGCCATCTCGGCTCACTGCAACCTCCACCTCCTGGGTTCACGCGATTCTCATGCCTAAGCTTCCTGAGTAGCTGGGATTGCAGGCCTCTGCCACCACGCCCGGCTCACTTTTGTATTTTTAGTAGAGATGGGGTTTCACCATATTGGCCAGGCTGGTCTCGAACTCCTGACCTCAAATGATCTGCCTGCCAATCCCCTCCCAAAGTGCTGGGATTACAGGTGTGAGCCACCGTGCCTGGCCTCAACTCAGAGTGTTAGTAATGCAGCCGGCAGTGATGTCAAGATGCGGACACGGGGACACTTGGGAGGGAGGATGGGAGCTTTGTCCCTTGTCCTCACCTGCTCCTTAGTATCTCTTCATGCCTACAGGAGAGTTTTAAAGATAACCGGGTTTTCATATTAGAAATAGCCTGTTTTATTCTATTCTTGTTTTGGCATTGTTCCTAAAGTGTCATAGTCAAGTGTATAGGAAAGAGGGCTGTCATACTGTGATATAAGCTTTCCTGTGCCATTATTAATATATGAGACAGAGCATACTTTGTGAAAGTTAAAACTCATGCTTTATCCAAGTTTTAAGGTGCCTGGTGAATGCTAATGAGTTTACAAAAATTGTACAGTCTCATTATGAAATCCTGCAGTATAAATAATCACAAGTGGTATGTGAGTGTTTAATGTAGGTGTATCAAAATTCCCGTGTCCTGGAGGAAGTTGAGAATGCCATTTGTGCATATGCATATGTAGAGGGGGCTTTGTAATATTCTTTCCCTTGTAACTTGATTGTATTTGAAACATGTAAAACTGGTCAGGGTTCTTTTTCCTTTTTTCTCTTTTTGGTGGATGTGCAGGGTAAAGTAGTGTATTGGAAAGAGAGAGGCCTAGACTTGAAAAATTTTCAGACTCTTAAGCATAAGCTTGCCATGAATGAGTATATGACTTTTGAGCGTGTCATTATTTCTGTTTCCCAGTGTCGTCTTCTGTAAAACGGAAACAGTCACACTCACCTACCTCTTAGAGTTGTCTTAGGGTGAGATAGAAGCCTGCATTCTTTATGCCTGCTTGTCCTTCTAGGGAATGCTCTGGAATTGGAACAGCATGTGGGCCACCCCTCAGGAGAGGTGACTCTTAGAAGGTGAGAGGAGGCAGGGCGTGGGGTGTGCAAGAGAATCAGCTATATCATCTTTCAGGTTCCTGCTGCGGTGGGTGAATTCTGTTATTCTGTGCCCATGGAATGGGAGGTGTCTTAGAAGTCATAGACATCAGACGTAGAGTTTGACCTGAGTGAGTCAGTTGCCCTCTTGGGGCTCGCATATTCTTACCTGTGAAATGCAGTAATAATACTGGTAATATTATTATTATCATCAATGAACAGTTCTTGATCATCTTATATGTGGCCATGCATGGGGTCAAATTCTTTATGACATTTCTTCATTCATTCAGCAACTATTTAATGAATGCTGCCATATGCCAGGCACTGTTCCAGGCTCTGGGGATCGATCGGTGGCATCACTGGCTGGGTTGGTGGATGGGACTGACAGACTCCCTGCCTGCATGGAGTTTATATGCTAGTGCATGACAGAAGGTAAATAGATACATGGATGAGGTGATTCCCGTGGTCAGTGCTGTAAAGAAAACTAAGTCAGCTAAGGGGGCTAAAGTCTGGTGGGAGAGCAGGTTGTGTTTTTATTAGGATGAGGCTCCTCCGAGAAGGAGAATTTGAGATCTCAGTGAGGCAAGGGGATGAGCCTCGCAGAAACGAGTGCAAATATCAGCCCAGTGGCTGGAGGAGCTTGCTGTGGAAGGAATGGCCGGAGGGCCCGTGTGGGAGGAGCCAGCAGGCAGGGCAGGAAGAGAGCTGTGCGGTGGGGTCCGAGGAGGCCTGGCAGGCCACGGTGAGGACGTGGCTGATGAGGAAGCCACAGGGGAGTTCTGAGCAGGGCGTGCAGGAGATGGACCTTGTATTTTGTAAGTGTGTCCCTGTGGCTGTGGAGGGCCGCGGGGACTGCAGAGGGCCAGGAGACCAGAGCAGGAAGACCAGCCAGGGTGCCGCTGGTGAGATGGATTGGAGTTGATACAAGAGAGAAAGGCATTGCAGTGACGTCTGCTCTTTTGGCCTCAGCCTTTGGGTGAAAGATGGTGCCATTGATTGATATGGGGAGACTGGTGGAGGATGAGCTTTATGATGTTCACATCAGCCTCTGGACTTAGTGTTGTTTTGTTCCCATTTTATAGATGTGGAAACCAAGGGGGAGAGAAGTAAAAAGTTTGCCCTAGGACTTGGCCAACAAGGTCCTGAAACCTGTCTCTACTAAAATTACAAATTTAGCTGGGCGTGGTGGCGCACACCTGTGGTCCCAGCTACTTGGGAGGCTGACGCAGGAGAATCGCTTGAACTCAGGAGGCAGAGGTTGCAGTGAGCTGAGCTCGAACCACTGCACTGCAGCCTGGGTGACAGAGCAAGACTCCCTCTCAAAAAAAAAAAAAATTTGCCCTAGGAAGAAGCTGAGCCAGGATTAGGATCCAAGTATGATCTATGCCCAAGCCTTGCGTTTTCAGTCATTTTTGCTGTACTCTGTAAATATCTGCATTTACTCTCATTGCCAGATTGATACAAAAGTACCTGCAGAAATGCTTGGGAGACGCATCTGTTTTGTTTTTAGCATAGCTTTATTGCGATATAATTTATATTCCATACAATTCACCCATTATACGTACACAGTTCTGTAGTTTTTAGTAACTTTGTAAGGGTGGGCAGTCTCCCCCCAGTCCAGTTTTTAGACTTTGAAGTCAGTTCTCCCTTTCACCCCCAGCCTTAGTTAATCAGTGATCTTTTCTCTGTCTCTAGCGTTTTGCTTTTGTACAGGTAGAATCACAGTGTGGCCTCTTGTGTCTGGTTTTGTTCATGTAGCATAGTGTTTCTGAGGTCCATCCATTGTTGCCTAAGACTTCTGCTTTTAAGGAACCTTCTTGGCATTTGTCATCTGTCATAAGAGATACTCTGTGCTGATGAGAAAAACATCCACTGAGATGTGCCTTAAGATGAGAATAAAAATAACAGTGGCCAGCATTTCCTGAGCATTTGTTATATGCCAGGCACAGTTATGGCCATTATTTTCTGTGATTTCTAGAAATCAGTTTTAGAGGCACCAACCAATGCAGTTCCATGAGAGGTGCCATGATCAGTGTTTTTCAAGCGAGGAAGCCGAAGCATAGGGAGGTTAAAAGCTTGCTGAGGGTTTTAAGAGCTGCGATCAGACTTGGGCCTTTTCTCCTCATAGAGCTGTGTCTTTACTGCTCCTTCACACTCCCTTCACCATGTGTTTCAGGCTTGTGTCTTCGTAGCCTCACAAAGAGATTGGGATTCCAGTTGAAGAATGCATTTGCCAGTTTTTTTTTGTTTTTTTTTTTTGGTAGGGTCTTGCTCTGTCATACAGGCTGGAGTGCAGCGGTGCCACCCTAGCTCACTGCAGCCTTGAACTCCTGGGCTCAAGGGATCTTCCCACCTCAGCTTCCTGAGTAGCTAGGACTGCAGAGCGCTTCACCACTCTAATTTTTAAATTTTATATTTTGTAGAGATGAAGTCTTGTTCTGTTGCCTGGTTGGTCTTGAACTCCTGGCCTCAAGCAATCCTCTTGCGTTGGCCTCCCAAAGTACGGGTGTGAGCCACCATGCCTGGCTGAAAATTGTAGTTTTAAGGGGAATATTTGTACTGAATTTTTATTTTGGCGTTACCGTATGGAGATGATAGTGTCTTAAAGTGATCCATTTGTGAAGTAGTTTTCTTAGGCATAGTGTCAGAATGGCACCAAATTAAAAACACGTAATTATGTCATCAGGCAGAGCCTGTGTGTTTGAGTTGTTTTAAATGTTGTGTTTACCAGAAATGCCATTTTTGTACAGTGTCCCAAGGCTGTTACCCTATTAATGAATGGAATTTAATTAGGCATCATGCATTTTTCAAGATGTTTATCTAATTGTATTATATATTAATACATTTTACTCTCGAACAGTTCTATATCTAAATGGTATTTTTTCCTGCCACATATAGTCTATATTGGAAGATTTCGTAGTTTTGTATTGCAGAGGAATTCTTTGTATATCACAAGAATTCTGAAATTTTGGAAAAGATTTTAAACACCTTACACACTCAAGTAGCTTGGTAAGAGCTGGTTACATAATTTTAGCCATGATAAGCAATACTTTTTTTTTTTTTTTTTTTTTTTGAGACAGATTCTCACTCTTGTCCCCTGGCTGGAGTACAGTGGTGCGATCTCAGCTCACTGCAACCCCCACTTCCCAGGTTCAAGCGATTCTCCTGCCTCAGCCTCCTGAGTAGCTGGGATTACAGGTGCCGACCACCGTGCCTGGCTAATTTTTTTTTGTTTGTTAATTTTTATTTTTAGTAGGCATGGGGTTTCACCATATTGGCCAGGCTGGTCTCGAATTCCAGGCCTCAAGTGGATCCGCCCACCTCGGCCTCCCAAAGTGCCACTGCGCCCGGCCAGCAGTAAACTTTCTGGAATAAGAATTAATGTTACACTGGGTTCTACCCCTGGTTTCTGGTAGAACAGTTTTTACTGGTGTCACATCTTCCTAAACTTTCTCAAATGGAATTATGGTGTCGTTAAACTTATTTTTCACGTTTAGTATGTTTTTCACTTTTAAGGATTTTTAATTATAATTTTAGTTTACTAGCTCAAAGTAGCAAACAAAAAAGCTTTTTATGTTAGAATACCTACTTTTAAGAATAAAAATTAAGAATTAATAATATTAAATTTTAATTTAAAAAGACTTCATTCAAATCTTTGTTAATCTCTTTATGTGGTTAGGACCCCAGGGAAGTCTGCCATTTTTTAAAAGAAGATTAACCCGCAGAATGGTAGGCCTTTGAAATGAGTGAAAGAGGTCAACCATTGTTCCATATTTGTTGGGCAATTCCAGGCAGTGCAGTGGCCGGTTAGAAATCCTCACGACTTGAGCTGGAAGCCTGGGGGAAAGTAGGATTTAGGGGAAGAGGTAGGTACTGGAATGGTGCAGTGAAGAAGCTGTTATCTTCCATTGCCAAGGGACTCTGTTAGCTTTAATCTGTGTCCTGGCTGGACGGTGCATGTCAGCTGCCTAGGCTCCCAGTGTGCAGGGCGCAGGAGTTAGAAGCAGGCCCCAACCTGTTTCTTTTTCCATTCCAGAATCGCTTCTGACTGGCACATGCCTTGAGGAGAGGAGATATTATCTTGCAAAACTGATCCAAGTAAAATTGAAATTGCAGAGAGTGAAAATTGGGCTGTACACGTAACGCATGCACTTTATGCAAGTTATGCCTCAATTATATATTTTTAAAAAGATACACAAAAAACAAAGCCAAACCACAACACCCCTGGGTAGAAATGCAGGATTAGACACTGTTAAGGATGCAAAATCTAAGCCACCTCTTAGGTGTTGCCTCTTTTTCTCCCCTTTCACTTCAGAGGTGCCTTGTTTTGATTCACGTGATAAATTGACTCTGGGCAGACCTGTGATTTTATGCTTTTTTATGTGAATGGCTTTCCCATGAAGCCTCAGGGTTGCTACGAACCTGCTAGCAAAAATTTCCAGCAAAGGAACCTGTACATTTACTCTCTATTAGCCCCAGGAACTGCCTCTTCCTTTGCCAAACCTGAATCATCTTACCTGAGGTTATGCCTTTTAAAGCTATATACATGTGGAACAGTTCTTCTGCCCCCACCCCTTCTCCCCATGCTATTGACTTGTTGAAGGAATCAGGTCACTTGTTCGGTAGAATGTTCCACATTCTGGATTTGGGTGCTGGTTTTCTTTTAAACTCATCCCACTAGTCCGTGTATTTCTATAAACTGGAAGTTATCATGAAAGCTTGATCAGATTCATGTGCAGTGTTTTTGGCAGGATTAATTTGTTGATATCATCTGGCTTAACGTTGCATCAGCTTAGGAAAATGTCTGACTGTCTCACATGTAGTGATTCTAAAACTGAGCGTTGGGGTCCTGTGGTGGGTGGCAGATTGACCCTTTCATTTCCTCATCGATCTTTCTCCCAATGCCGTTAGCATTCATTGGTGACTGTTGTTTGAATTAATTATTTCATCAGAGATTGTTGATTCTTCTCTCTTAATGAGATGGCAGTGAGTGTGGGATGAGATTTAAACTGACCAGGGTGTCAGGGAAAACTGACAACATTGATACAGCTTAGGTGCATCTAAAGAATCAACAGAAAAAAGCAAAGATTGGCTTGACTCTTGCAGTTACTGTGAGCGCCTCCTGTTATTAAAGCTAATTACCGTTTGCACGGTCTTCTATGGATGTTACCATGTCAGGTTAATTTTGTTATTTAAGTCTTGAGTGGCAGCAATATTAAATTCTGTGCATATATGCTAACTCTCTTTTTTACGTAACTTGGGTGCCTGTTCACCTAAGTTAGGAGAGAATGACGTAGGTTTAGGAGGCAGAATTCCCCGTGATGGTGCAGACCATGATAGAGAGTATCTTTTTCAATTGTCATTTTAAATTTTCTGACTTGTAAGGAGACATTCATGCTCAGTCTTTTCTTATAAAATATCAGTCATTGATGAGTTTAAAATAACTAGAGGAGAATGATACATCTGAAATAGTTTTGTGTTTTCTTCTGCAAACATACAGAAGAAATGGATCTTTTTTTTTTTTTTTTTTTTTTTTTTTTTTTTTTTTTTTTTTGAGATGGAGTTTTGCTCTTGTTGCCCAGGCTGGAGTGCAACGGAATGATCTCGGCTCACTGCAACCTCCGCCTCCTGGGTTCAAGTGATTCTCCTGCCTCAGCCTCTCAAGTAGCTGGGACTACAGGCGCGTGCTACCACACCCAGCTAATTTTGTATTTTTTTTAGTAGAGACAGGGTTTCTCCATGTTGGTCAGGCTGGTCTCGAATTTCTGACCTTGGGTGATCCACTTGCCTCACCCTCCCAAAGTGCTGGGATTACAGGCATGAGCCACTGCACCTGGCTGAGAAATGGATCTCTTAATGGCACCTCTCAACTTCATTGTTAAGAGTGTTTGGAGAGGGTAGATGCTTGCATTGTTTCCGTTAGGAAGAAATTGAGAATTCCTTTGAAAGGAGCATGATCGTAGCGAATGAATTTAGTTTGTATATGCTCCATCAGCACCAGGCTGCACGGTGACATACTACACCTGCAATTTGATTTTGGGACAACTTCCATAATTGAAGGCAACCAGAATGGAAATATATTGATTCTAACTATCATGGGCAAGCCTGTCTTTTGCCGCAATGTGTTGTTTGAAACCCGATTGTTAAAAGGAT
This sequence comes from Pongo pygmaeus, assembly GCF_028885625.2. Classification (NCBI taxonomy): domain Eukaryota; kingdom Metazoa; phylum Chordata; class Mammalia; order Primates; family Hominidae; genus Pongo; species Pongo pygmaeus. Next base: position 14,740,044 of record NC_072381.2, on the reverse strand, counting down.
CATTATAAAGTAGGTTCTAGGATTCCCATAGTCACAGTCTCATTCTAAGGAGTCATGCTGTTGACCAAACACTTGATTTCATATAAATCATGGCTGTGACCAAGAAGTCCTAGAAGAAAGGTGTGAAAACTAGAAACCTGAAAGAGTTTGAAATCATAAATGATGCTTCTGTTGTCAGAGAGGTCTTGAGCTTGGAGAAGCTATAGAAATAAAGGGGTCATCTAATCAAGATTCTTCATTTTTGGTGAATAAACCAACGCTTAGATGTGTTAAATCGCTTGCCCAGGACCATACAGCTAATGATTTGTAGAGTTGGAACCAAAGCTCATCCTGGAATAAGGACCGTTAGTACGTAAGTGTTTCTTTTGAACATGTTAAATGCTTTTTACATGCATCATTTTTGGATCCTCATGACAACCGTGTGATTTAGGACTGTAATTGGTTTTATTTTCTGAGGAGGACGTTGAGGCATAGAGACATTGAATATCTTGTCCAAGATCACCCAGGACTGCGATAGATTCACTACAAAGAATGCACTCTTTTTTAAAAAAATTTTTTAAATTTTTAAATTTTACTTTCTGTTCTGGGCTACGTGTGCAGTACATGCAGGATTGTTACATAGGTATACATGTGCCACGGTGGTTTGACGCACCCATCAATCTGTCATCTAGGTTTAAAGCCCCGCATACATTTGGTATTTGTCCTAATGCTTTCCCTCCCCTTGCCCCTCATCTCCCGAGAATGTACTCTTATTCACCCTATGGTGTACTGCCTTCTGATTCATTCATTCATTCGTTTCTTCCTTTTTATTATTATTACTGTTTAAAATTCATTATTTCGTGTTAAAGGAATGCCTTATTCCTAACAGCCTGTAAACATTGCCTTTCAAGGACTTTCCATATACTCTTAAAATCTATATTTTTAAAAACCTACCAGCTCTAATTATTGCAGACATGGTCAGTGGAAATCACTAGCTATAATAAATGTTATTTTAATAATTGGTAATTGTGCCTGGCTTACGAGTATTTGAAAAAGCTTTCAGATTATAGATGGTTCAGGACTCTTAAAAGATGTCTAGGTAAGTTTGAACTGATAGTTTCTTTCTTTTGATAAATGTCCTGTGCCAACCCACAGCTTTAAAAATAATTCCTTTGACCATTCTTTTGAAAAGTCACCACTTACTCTTTTTTTTTTCTTTTCTTTTTTTTTTGGAGACAGTCTTGGTGTGTCACCTAGGCTGGAGTGCAGTGGTGTTATCTCGGCTCACTGCAACCTCCTGGGCTTAAGTGATTCTCCTGCCTCAGCCTCCCAAGTAGCTAAGACCACAGGCATGCACCACCATGCCCGGCTAATTTTTGTATTTTTAGTAAGGACGGGGTTTCACCATGTTAACCAGGCTGGTCTCGAACTCCTGACCTCAAGTGATCTGCCTGCTTTGGCCTCCCAAAGTGCTGGGATTACAGGCGTGAGTCACTGCGCCCAGCCTCAGCACTTATTCTTTAAATTCTTGGAAACATCATGGAGGAATCGACTTGGGATGGGTTTGGAGCCCTCATTCTCTCTCTTCCTCCTTTTCACTCCCCTTCAGTAACATCCTGGGCAGCCCTGAAGCTGAGATTTCATAAAGATCAGATGTGTTTTTGGGAGACAGTGTGTGTGGGGTGATGGGTGGGGAGGAGTGGAGGTGAGAAGTCACCCTGTGGCATGGGAGAGGGTGTTTGGTGTTGATTTTCTGAATGTCAGCCTCTTGTTTCTCAGGATGGTTGGTCGACTGTTCTTTTCTCTATTTGCGCTGCCCACAAAGAGCTGGATGTGGGTGCCTCCGGGGGTTTATGTGACCCACTTACCTGTGTGAAGCTGGCTCAAAGAGGGGGGGAGAATGGGTAGACCCTTGTAGCGTCCAGGGAGACTTTCACGTGGGCGTGGTTTGTACTCTGACCCACTGGTGACTTTAAACAATTTGTCATCAAATACCACAGTTGGCTTTGCAGCTATCTGGTATTTGTGCCCGGAGTAGGTTTGTTTGTTTTGTTTTAAATGCTTCTAAATTACAATTCTTTCTGAGCTTCCTGTTTCGTACTTACAGCTGAAATATGTGATGACTGAATCTACCAGGACTGCTTTTTTCCCCTTTTCTGCATTTGTGCTGGAAACAGAACAGCTTGCACGCACAGCCTGGAGCATGTTGCCTGCATGTGCTTCTTGGTGGACCATAGCACATGGCTGACTAATTTCAAAAACCGCCTATTTATATCCTCTTCAGAATCGCTGTCAGACATTAGGCACTCTCTCTACTAATGTCATGTCGATTAATATGGATTTTAAAATGGAGGTAAATTACTTTTTACTCATGGGTGAGTCATTAGATAGTCTTCTTTAAATATACATCCCACCATTTCTCTCAATTGTGTCAAACTGGTAATTGGCCCATGCTGGAGTTTTCAGCAATTATCATAGGATTGAATGCAGGACGAGGCCGTGGAGAACACCTAACCCTCTGATTTTATAGATGAAACGACAGCCCAGGCTTGCGGAATTACTCAGAGCTCAAAGCTCCTTGGTGCAAATCTAGGACTAGAGCTCTCTCCTCCTGTAGCTTCGAATTGAGCACAGTGTCCTTTACTATCACCCACCTTGCCTCACCCTACCTACCCCACATGCTGGCACTTGCCATCACAAAGGAATAAAAACAAGGACAGGAAATAAAACTTCCTAGTTACTAGGGTTATGGTGATGATTTTGTAGCAGAAAAGAAAATAATGTTTAAAATATGTAATCCTAAAGAAACTGTCTTTTTTTGGATGTTCGTGTGAGACAAATTCTTATTCATACTAATGGAAAGTCTTAAAAACATTAAACATGAAAAAGAGTTGTTCATACCATGAATATAAGCCTAGGCATTTATTTAAATGTATGAGAACTATCTTTGTCGACTGTGTCTTGTTGTCCACATTTTGACTTCTAGGGCTAAGCAACTTCCTGTGATTGGATAAATATGGGATTTCTGTCTAAATAAGTATATGAGAATATATTTCTGTGCATAAATACATGAGAATAAATACATGAGTACCTGCACCGTGCCTTACACTGCCATTATCCTCAGGCTTTTTTCAGATGTGTGTTATCATTTATTAGTTCCGACACTGGCGCATTAGAAGGACGATGAACTTTATGCTAGATAGACCTAGGCGGCATGTCGTAAGTGCTTTTATCTTGGTGAGTTCAAGTTTTCTCATCTCTGCAGTGTGACTATTATCAGGCAGGAAAAGCACCTGGCACAGTGCCTGTACACAGGTGTGAACAGAGGTTAGTGTCTGCTCCCCCAAGTTGGTGTTGTGATGTGATGTCATACGTGATTGTTTACACTCTCACCTGATGGGCGAGACTATTCAGTTCTCATAGGACTCAATGAGAGAGAGTTTGTCCCAGGATTGGGGTGAATGTTTCACCTATATCATTCTCTTGGGCCTTCTCCACCTGAAATGTAGCCTAGTTTGATAAGCAGTGGGAGAATACAGAGACAGGTTAGGAACCTAGTGGGGGTAGAGGGTCCATACTGGAGCTCTGGGGTCTAATTGGAGAGTTGAGGAGTGACCCTGGGCTCAAACGTATGGCTGTCTTCATCCGTTTGGGCTCCTGTGACATACCACAGGAATGTGAAATACCACAGACGGGGTGGCTTAAACAGCATTTATTTCTCACAGTTTTGGAGGTTGGGAACTCCAAGATCAAAGATGCTGGCAGATTTGGCATCTGGTGAGGGCTCCCTTCCTGTTTTGCAGAAGGCCACCTTTTTGCTGTATCCCCACATGGTGGAGAGGGAGATCATCTGCCTGGTGTCTCTTTTTCTAAGGGCTCCAATCCCATTCATGAGGGCTCCACTTTTATGATATAATTACTTCCCCAAAGCCCCACTTCCAAATATCATCACATTGGGATTAAGGCTTAAACAGTATGAATTTATGGTGGAGGAGGAACAAACATTCAGTCCATAGCCATGGCCAAGGTGGGCAGAGGCTTCAAGTCTATGGGCAGGCAGGATTCTCACCTCGTATTTTTTTTTTCTTTTATTTTTAAATCTACCACAGAGACATTCTCTGCTACAGGTAGGATTCTTAAAAGCAAAGAAGTGTTCTGTAGAGAAGGTAGGTTTTCAGTGGCCTGGGATGGAGGAGGATAAGGAGGATGTGAGTTGTAGAAGTGAGAGTGAGGCTGTAGGTCAGGAATTGAACTAGCACATGAGGAATTCGGGTCAGGAGGTCACCAGTAACCAGGAGTTGACAGTGATGCGGACTCAGTGCTCTTGCCCAGGTATTTTCTTGCATGCTGGGTTCCTGTTTATGCAGGAGCTGATGTGCTGGCTGGGGGCACCCCTGCACGCCTAAGCAAGAGGAATCCAGGGTCAGCAGTTAGTGGCAGGAGAACCCCCTGAGGGTGCCTTGTATGCAGGGAGAGTGCATCTCCTGTTTGGTTTGGGACGAGCCTGGTCCGGGTGTAATTAGTAACAGAGGCTTCCTCCACACCCAGCAATGACTGCTGTGGTCAACAAATAATATGGTCACCCTACTCACGAGTACTTGGTTGCAGAGATTATTTGTTATGTGTATGAGTGAAGATCCTAACCAAAGATTTGACCAACAGAAGGTTCTGTGGTGAGTCCATGGTTAACCTGTCTCATGGGCGGAGCTTGGCTGCCTCTCTTTGTGTACTTGTTATTTGAATTCCAAAGAACGTTCTGCGCCACACTTTTCAGAGCTCTTTTCTCCCAGCGTGTGTTTTAGATGGCCGTCTGTTTTGTCATTGATAAGCTAATTCTGTAAACCTCAGGGCAGCTGCACACACAGCATCTGTAATTGCACCTCTGTAATTGGCTGGAGTGCTTGAGAGACTGTACTTGCTTTTCCTGGCGCCCCCCAGGGTACGTGGCTTCACCTAAAGGCTTGGTGGCAGTGACTGGTGAGAGAGGGAAGAGGAAGAGAGGAAGGAGAGGATGCTTGGTCTTCTATTCATCGGCCTGATTGACAGGGGCTGGGAAAGTCTGATTCTTAGTTGACTGCCGGGAAGATGGGGCTTGCGAGAGTGGAGGTGGCTGAGGTGGGGTCCAGGTGTTACTAGTGGAGGGTGTCCAGGTTCTTGGCATTTTGAACAAAGAATTGGACAACACGCACAAACAAAGCAAGGAAAGAATGAAGCAACAAAAGGCAGAGATTTATTGAAAACAAAAGTACACTCTACAGGGTGGGAGCGGGCTGGGCATAGGGGCCCAAGAGCCCAGTTACAGAATTTTCTGGGGTTTCAATACCCTCTAGAGGTATCCTGTTTGTTACTTGGTGTACACCTTGTGTAAATGAACTAATGGCTCACTATCGGTCTGATTGGTTGCAGGAGGGGACCAATCAGAGGCAGAATCGAAGTTACAAAGTTACACCCTATGCCAACATCCGATTGGTTGTGAGAAGCAACCAATTAGAGGCTGAAGTGAAGTTACAAAGTTATACTCCTATGCAAATGAAGACTTGGCCTGTGACCAGCCTGATTGGTTGGGAGAGGGGACCAAGCAGAGGTCCTTTCAGTTTTTCACCTGCCATGCAGAAAAGGTGGGGGTTGCAAGGGGAGTGGCCTCAGGTCCTTTTGTTATGTTGGTGTGGAAAGTTGGGGTTTTCCTTTTGATTTAGTTCTAGGAAGTCAGTGTGAATTGGCCTTAGGTTCCCTGCCTCCAGCCCCTATTCTCCTGCCTCACAGGGTCCGTATCGTGGAGCTGTTTATAATTGTAGGGAGAGCACTGCACGTGTGTTCCTGGTTTTCTTTTGGCATGGTTTCTCAATCCCTTTTGGGAAGAGTTGATGCACTTCCTTGAATTTCTGCACCAACTATTTTATTTGGATCACAGCATCTTACAGGCTGTTGTCATGTTTTGAGACTCTTGTTTATGGTGAAATGGAGTGAAAGACTCTGAGTGCCGAGGGCCATGGGGTGCGAAAGCATAATTCTCATCGGCAGCTGGACTTGGGAAGTCCTTTTCCACCTTTGGGTTTTCCCCTGGTCACTTGGTTATACACTGAGTTTTTCCATATCTGGTTGGCAGCTCTGAGGACAGGGACCCTGGCGTCCTCATCTTTGTGTCTCTTTAGGGTCCTATAGGGATTAAGTGCTTCTTCCTGAGTCATTGCTGCTGCTCAGCTGAGACACCAACAAGCTACCCAAATCAGACCCGGAGTGTTGCTGCTTATTTAGGTGGCAGCCTCAGGGCTGGGCATCAGGAGGGCCTGTCTTGCTTGGTCCCTTTGTCAGTCTTTGTTTCGGACCCAGTATGTCTCAGCATCTGGATCTGCTGGAGTAGCTAGGAACTCCTGCTGAAAGGCAGCGTTTATTTCTGTGTTGGTGTCATTTTAGTCCCACACTTCCTGAACTCAAAACCCTCTTTCCTAAGACTTGCCATGAAACACTCCCATGAACAATGGTGACCACAAGGCCCTTTCGGGGAGAGTGTCGTTTTGTACTTTGTATTGTGTCCCAGGCCCTGGATCCTGAGGGGTGGCCTTGGGTCTAGGAGAGTGCCCAACAGTGTTCGCCTATAGAAGATTCTTCCAGTGAATGGACGAACTTGTGGCCTTGTGCGGTGGTTTCTTTTCCTTTTTCCCCTCCTTCATGGCAGCAGATGTTGGCAAGGACGTGCCCAGATTAGTTAGGCCCAGCCTCTTCTTCTTTCTCTGTCCCCACCCACCTTATCTTTAGGACTGGGGTGGGGTGATGTGTCTGGCACAACTTCCGTGACCGCTTTTTAAAAAAATTAAAAATGGAGAGCCACGCCACATGCTTGTGACTTCCACAGGTGAAAGAATACTCAGCTCTAGAAGGGCGGAGGTGAGTGGGTGGTGACTTCCCGCTAAGGTGAGCTTAGGTCCTGTTTTCAGAGTTCTGTGGTCTGTGCTGCGGTCCTGCACTTCATGTCATCTGTCACTAAGGAGCAGCGGCAGCTACTTTCCCTGCGGTATCTTCATCTCCGACTCTACCCCGCCAGGGCCCTGACTCTCAGGTAAGACACAGGCTGTCCTATTAGCCAAGCAGAAGGGATATGTCCTCTTCTCTCTCCCTGGGTAACTTCTGCCAGATGAAGAATTTTTCTCCTTCTGGTTTCTTTAGATGGAGAAATAGTAATAATATGATTTGATTTGTCAGGCTCTGGAATGAGACTGCCAGGTCCACCTTCCAGGTCTGCCATTTACCAGCTTTGTGATCTTAGGCAAGGGAGTCACCTGCCTGAGTTTTGACTTTCTTTTTTTTTTTGAGACAGAGTCTCGCTCTTTCGCCCAGGCTGGAGTGCAGTGGCACGATCTCCGCTCACTGCAGCCTCCACCCCACTGGGTTCAAGCAATTCTCCTCCCTTAGCCTCCCAAGTAGCTGGGATTATAGGCGCATGCCACTACGCCCGGCTAATTTTTGTATTTTTAGTAGAGATGGGGTTTTACCATGTTGGCCAGGCTGATCTCAAACTCCTGACCTCAGGTGGTTCACCTGCCTTGGCCTCCCAAAGTGCTGGGATTATAAGCATAAGCCACCATGCCCGGCGAGTTTCGTCTTTCTTATCAATAAAATAATAGTGCCTCCTTCATAGAGTTATACAATAATAAAGTTGGTATATGAGTAGTGTGCCTCTGTGGAATAAGTACTCAGTACAACGTTAAAACATGTGGATAGGCCGGGCGTGGTGGCTCACGCCCGTAATCCCGGCTCTTTGGGAGGCCGAGGGGGGTGGATCACAAGGTCAGGAGATCAAGACCATCCTGGTTAACACAGCGAAACCCTGTCTCTACTAAAAATACAAAAAATTAGCCGGGTGTGGTGGCGGGTGCCTGTTAGTCCCAGCTACTCGGGAGGCTGAGGCAGGAGAATTGTTTGAACCCAGGAGGCAGAGGTTGCAGTGAGCTGAGATTGTGCCACTTCACTCCAGCCTGGGCAACAGAGTGAGATTCCGTCTCACACAAAAAAAGAAAAAACAAAAACAAACATGTGGGTGTGTGGTTGCAATAACTTACACTTCGATGCTCTGGTACTGTTTTTAGAAGGACCATTATTTATTTCCTAGAGGTGTGGTCACAGTTCATTATCTAATCAGGATTAGAGTGAATTGTTTGAAAACTAAGTGTATATTTATGGGGATAGCAAAGCAGGATATTTGAAATTGAAGTATCTTAGAAACCTTGGATCCCTTTGGTAACCCATGGCAAACAGGCTGCTGCTGATATTCTCTGTGGCTGAAGACAGGGTTTTATTCTTATGTGCCATAACTGGGAGTGTTTAGTCACAAAGAATGTGTCAACAATATGCCAGAGTTGAAACTGTCAACTTGGGCAAGCATCCTATACAATTTTAAACAATACCAAATTCTGTACAGCATGTCTCCTTATGATAAATGGGCATTGATTTTATTTATATTTATTTTATTTTTTTGAGACATGGTCTTGCTCTGTTGCCCAGGCTGGAGTACAGTGATGTGACCACAGCTCACTGCAGCCCCAGACTCCTGGACTCAAGTGATCCTCCCACCGCAGCCTTCCGAGTAGCTGGGACCATGGGTGTGCACCACCACGCTCACCTGAGTTTTACTATGTTTTTGTAGAAACGGAGTCTTGCTGTGGTGCCCAGGCTGTTCTCCAACTCTTGACCTCAAACAGTCATCCTGCCTTGACCTCGCAAAGAGCTGGGAGTACAAGTGTGAGCCACCGTGCCTGGCTGGGCATTGATTTTAAAACTGCTCCTGGTGTGGACACCTGCCGGTGATGGCAGCCAGGATTAGATGTCTGCTGGGAACATCCTGGTGGCTGGATGAGACTGTGGCGGGGATGGCTCTGAACGAACGTCTTTCAGGCCAGTTAATTTTTCCACTGCATTTGGTGGCCTGGAACTCTGACACTTGAATCAACTGCTTCTTGAGTTGTGGACTGCATCTGAGGCTGAGCCTGACCCGGGTTCCAGCCGCTTCCCTCCTGGCACCCTGCCGCAGCCACATTGGCCTCTTTGCCGTTTTCCCTAAGCAGCGACTCATGTGCTTGCCCAGGGCCTCTGTGTTTTTCCAGATCCCTCTCAGGAAAACTTGCACCAAATGTGCTGCAGAGGCCTCCGGGCCACCCTTTATGAATGCGACATCTGACCCGCGATGCTCTCTTACTCTGCTCTTGTTATTTTTCTCCGAGCACTGCACCAGACCGACTGCAGATATGTGCGTGCTCATTTGCAAATTGTCCGTCGTCTTCCTCCCCTGGCCCGGCTGCTAGAACCTGCATTTCATAGACTTTGGGTTTTGTACTTGCTGTTTCCAGCAGCAGAGACTTGCTTTAGTTCTTGCTCTGATTTGCTGTAACTTCAGGTGCATTCAGCCAGGTGAGATTGCTTATTGAACTTACCAAAGCAACAGAGTAAGAGTTCTGGAGGTTTTAATCACTGTGCTCTCAATAAGCCAACAGAAGGAAATGGTCTCTGGGAAGAACGTTCTGCAGAATACATTACGTTCCATCTTGGTGTGAAGTTAGGATCCTGGGAGGCCAAGTGTGAGGATCCTGCTAGCATTTTCTTTCAGTGAATTAAAATGATTTAAAGACCAGTGAATTAAAGGGTAGGCATAATCCTATGTCTTTGGCCTTTAACAGTTTTTTTGTTTTTTCTTTTTTGTTTTTTAATAAAACACAGCCATGTGTTCAGTGTGCTTTTATTTGGCATAAATGAATAAAGGCTTTTGTCCATGCTGTAGTGCGTTGTTCCTTGTGTAACATTCCATGTGGAAAACTTCTTTTAGGCAATCATGCCATGATATTGTTTTCTTTTCCTTGAGAAGATGGATACTTATTTTTTTTTCTAAGAATGTATAGTATGTACCTTTTTATTTTTGGTCCTGGCCCCCAGGAAACTCAAAACCACACTTAATACAGAGATCTGGAAATTATATTAGCCCTTGTGTATAACACTTGCTGTTTCTTTTGTAGGGTGGCCTTGACTTACTTTCTTTTTTCTTTGGCATGGAGTCTCACTCTGTCGCCCAGACTGGAGTGCAGTGGCGTGATCTCGGCTCACTGCAAGCTCCGCCTCCTGGGTTCATGTCATTCTCCTGTCTCAGCCTCCCAAGTAGCTGGGACTACAGGTACCCACCACCATGCCCAGCTAATTTTTTTGGATATTTAGTAGAGACGGGGTTTCACCGTGTTAGCCAGGATGGTCTTGATCTCCTGACCTCATGATCCACCCACCTGGGCCTCCCAAAGTGCTGGGATTACAGGCTTGAGCCACTGCACCCGGCCTGGCTTTCTAATGTTATTTTATTTACCTAGTTGAATGTATGACTTTTTTTTTTTTTTGAAATGAAGTCTTGCTGTAACACTCATGCTGGAGTGCAATGGCGTGATCTCAGCTCACTGCAACTTCTGCTTCCTGGATTCAAGCAATTCTGCCTCAGCCTCCCAAGTAGCTGGGACTGCAGGTGCCTGCCATCATGCTTGGCTAATTTTTGTATTTTTAGTAGAGACGGGGTTTCACTGTATCGGCCAGGCTGGTCTCGAACTCCTGACCTCAAGTGATCTGTTCTCAGCCTCCCAAATGCTGGGATTACAGGCATGAGACATGTATGACTTTTAACACACTCTAAATCTTCTTTGGAAGGAACTAGTGAATGACAGAACAGTTTTATCCTCCTCTTATCTCCTAATATGGGGTATTGAATAACAAACTTGGTTTTGAAATTCTGTTGCCCTTGTGTGCTTTTACTTGGGTAATGCAACTAACAGAAATTTCTGGATTTGCTTAAGTAGAATTTCCATTTCTTTGCTTGATAAACCCCAGGGTTGCAATTTTAGGGCAGTTGCCAGCCGGGTAGAGAGGTAGGAACGGTTTTGAGATGACCCTTTCACTGGTTTCCTCTGTTTATTCTAATTGTGAGATTTTGGTTACTTTGCGATAGAGGCTTTAGATAGGCACTGCTTTACAGCAACCAGGTAACTGGCTTCTGAAGATTGAAATACGGTTTCTTCAGCATTGCTGTTTCCAAGAGAGTTTAGTTTGTTTTCATTCATCGACTTAGTGCCTTCCTCTGTTCAAGGAATTCTACTCATTGGTATGGTTGTTTCCAAATGATGCTTAGCTGGCCGACCCTTTTTTGGAGAAGCTTACATTTTAAGAAATTAATTTTCACAATGGGTATGTCAAATTGGTAATTATTTCAGAAGCAAATTAAGATAACATCTTAGAAAATGAATTTACGGACTTGAGCCGAGTGCTTCATACACAAATGGGTTTTTTCTAGGTGTTTGTCACCAGGGATTTTCCTGAGAGGCTTGTATATATTAATGGAAAAGGAGTGTAGCTTTTTTTTCTCTTCGTTATAATTTACATAAAGTCTTAGTGTGTGAACAAGGCTGTCATTTTTAGCTTGCGTTTGAATGAAAACATGCCATACTTTTTGGAGACTCTGACTGAGTAATCAGTACTTGGGGTAGTGATAAACCACAGGTGAGCTAACTTGTGGCATTCTTTAGATTAAAATTTGATTGTCATTGTTTGTTCCCAACAATGATTTGCCAGGCATGATATGCATACTCCTCTTCTGCCCCATTCTTCCTTGTTCTAATCTCTTCTTAAATAGTTCTGTTTTTCTTTTGCTGAACAGGAATTCCGAAGTAAATAATTCTTTCTTGTGACTGAGGGTGCAGTTGGTGAGGTCTTCTTGTCTTCCGAATGGCCAGTAGCTGCTTCCGGACTCCGGAAAATACGTCTCAAATGAAGACTGCTATCACTCACTCTATAAACAGGACCAGAAAGTGAGCAATTTGGCAAGGTCCCCTCTCTCGGCAAGTCTGATGGATTTCTTTTTTTTCCCCAGTGAAGACTTGTCATATTTATAAGCCAATGGTGTTATTTCAGAATCTCCGAAGGAAATGTGCCTCCGTGATAGGGAAGCAACTTGTTTATTCTAGACTTTTCTTCACTATATTTCTAACGTTGAGGAAATTGCTCAAAGAGGATTGGCAGAGTGAAGACAGATAAGAGAGACTGGATTGAGTTTGTGGAATGTATTAATTCAACTGATGTTTGTTCAACTCCAAATGAAGGATCCAGCATCCAGGGCACAGATCAGTGCAGGATATTCGCCCTCAGGGAACTTCCTGTCATTAGGGAGGCTGGCACCTGCTTGCAGTTAACAGAAATGTTAGCGTAGTTGCTCATTCTGCTTGGAAGCGGAGTCATTACCATTTCATTTAATGAACTTTTCCAAATGGAAAGAAAGCTTTGTACCCGCACGCACTGACTCTGGATGTAGAGGTTGAGAGCCCTGTGAAGCTCTTATTTAAACATGAAAATGGGTGTCAGCTTTAGGACTAAGTTCCGTTGGGAAGAACTGGGGGAAGGGAGCCATTTTTACGTGGCATTAGCCATACCACCTTTAATAAAAAACTAAGTGTAACTCAATGCATTTCCTGGCTGGCTGCAGTTACAGAAATCTTAACTGTCCAAAAATGTTTATTTTAAAGAGAAACGACTTCAATATTGGAGAATGCACAGAAAACTGTAGATTATAAGTAAATATTTTGTTCACATTGGGAGTTAAAAACATTGAGCCTGCTTCATCATGGTTATTAACGTGGACCTGTGTTGTTACGTTATAAGCAGAGGTTTACAGATCTGAGTTTCAAGGCTTGGCACTTGGAAATGAGCTGAGATTAGCATTAGAGAACAAGGCCTCTCCTGCCGTCTTGGGAGCTGAAATCCCAGGATCTCAACCTGAAAATCAGGGGCTAACACTCTGATATTGATCTATATACCTTCAGAAATACAGTTTTTAAAAAGAAACAATTTTTAAAACTAGAACATTTCTTTTTTTATTTCTTCATACTATGCAAGTTTATATACGTAGCTGTAAAAGGCAAAACGTAAGCTCGCTTTTTTAAAGATTCACGTGAAACTGTTTTCTTTCTGTGAATGGAAGAGTTTGACAGAGAAACACCTTGGTAAGCACCCATCGAGAATACGTTATTAGAACATGATTCTTTCTCCATTGGGCCCCATGAGGCCAAGCAGAACAATCCAGCAATAGAATGCAAATATGAGCATGCTTTCTTTAAGATGTATGATAAACTGTTTTCTGTCAGGAATGGAAGGATTTGACAGAGAAACACCTTTGTAAGTACACGTCGAGAATACGCAATTAGAATATTTTCTCAGTTGGGCCGTGTGAGGCAAGGAGGCATATCCAACCATAAAAGGCATTTGCATGTTTTCTGTAAGATTTCATCATAAGCAGTGTTCTGTCAGTGAATGGAAGCATTTGAATAGAGAAGCTTCTTTGTAAGCATACATTGACAATATGAAGAAACAATTATTGATCGAAAAAGCCATGCATTATTATATATTTTTTCCAATCTGCTTGTAATCAGTGTTTGTGTTTTTTCATCGTGTTTAATAGAGGCAACACATGACTGATCCCAGATACTCTGGGAAGATTTAATCTAAAATACCCCTTCTCTATTCAGGGATCTGATCATTTCTGTTCTTAACTAGGTTTTCATTGGTATTCTCTACTTTTCTAATAAAATAGTTTTTGAGCATTGCAATTTTCTTTCATTTTGTAGTAAGTAGCCTTATTCCTGTTTTATAGATAGAAAAAAAATAAAGTACAAAGATGTGTTTGCACTGTTAGAATTCTAATGCCACAGAATACTACTGTAAATGTTTCATTCCAATTGTGCCAGTTTTACTAATATCACATAGTACAGAAAGCCATAATTTTGTAAGAGTTTTCCCACTGTTCATTGCTTTCTAACTCAGTGGCTTTTTGTCCCGTTGTTGTTGTTGTTGTTTTTGAGATGTGGTCTCGCACTGTCGCCTAGGCTGGAGTGCAACTGCACGATCTTCACTCACTGCAGCCTCCGCCTCCCGGGTTCAAATGATTCACCTGCCTCAGCCTTCTGAATAGCTGGGATGACAGGTGCCCGCCACCACGCCCAGCTAATTTTTGAATTTTTAGTAGAGACGGGGTTTCACCATGTTTGCCAGGCTGGTCTCGAACTCCTGACCTCGTGATCCACCCGACTCGGCCTCCCAAAGTGCTGGGATTGCAGGCATGAGCCACTGCGCGTGGCCAACTCAGTGGCTTTTTAAAAAATCGTGGTGAAATATACATAACAAGGTAAGCCATTTTAACCACATTGTTGTGCAACCATCTCCACCATCCATCTCCAGAACTTTTTCATCATCCCAAACCAAAACTCTGTATCCATAATACAATTCCTCCCCATTCCCTTCTCCCAGCCCCTGGGAAGCAGCATTCTACTTTCTGTGAGTTTGACTCTTCTAGGGAGCTCATATAAATGGAATTGTACAGTACTTGTCTTTTTGTGACTGGTTTATTTCACTTAGCCTGATGTCTTCAAGGTTTGTCTATGTGGTAGCATGTGTGACAATTTCCTTCCTTTTTAAGGCTGAAAAATGCCTAATATCTGTCTTGTATGGATAGACCACATTGCTTATTCTTTCATCCCTTGCTGGATCTGACTCAGTGTTTTTATACTGAGGGTCACAGCCCGCATTTTAAAACATAAAGTAGATAAAGAAATATGTGCCCATATGAGGTATTTGTATTGTTTTGTGAGCCCGTGCACACATGTGTCTGTCTGCATTGTGATGTAAAATGTTTTTCTGGTTGTCAGTTGCTGTTAGAAAAGTTCAGAAGCTGTACCCTAAAGATCTTTTAGATGTTAGGTTTCCCTGGGCCCCTGTGCCTGCGTGAGCTCCTTTGTGACGTGTGTGGTGTTCCCTTGGTGTCCAGGCCATCACACAGTGCTTTTTCTTGGCTGTGTTTGTATTGCTCTCCATTGAAAAACTTCTTGGCCGGGCACAGTGGCTCATACCTGTAATCCCAGCACTCTCAGAGGTTGAGGTGGGCAGATCTCTTGAGGTCGGGAGTTCGAGACCAGCCTGGCCAACATGGTGAAATGCCTTCTCTGCTAAAAATACAAAAATTAGCTGGGGTGGTGGTGTGCTCTTGTAATCCTAGTTACTCAGGAGGCTGAGGCAGGAGAATCGCTTGAACCTGGGAGGTGGAGGCTGCAGTGAGCCAAGAGTGCCCCACTACACTCCAGCCTGGGCGATAGAGCGAGACTCCATCTCAAAAAAAAACAAAACAAAACCAAAAAGCTTCTTTAGCATGTGATCCCTAGCACAGGGAAGTACAAGCTACTTAAACTAGCAATTCTAAAAAATATGCCACCTGCTTTATTCAGTGCAAGAAGCTTAACCCCTTTTTAGTGCTTATTATTGACTCATACAGATAACTTAGTATTAGGAGCTACTTTCCCAATGGTCAGTAAAGTCAGTGTTTTCATTAAAGGTCAGTATGAAAGACTGTTAATAAAGGAGGCCATATTTCTTTTCCTGGTGTGTTCTCCAATGGGGCACACTGTGCCCTAGAGTAATATGAGTTTTGGAATAAAACAGGCCTGGATTCAATCATCCTGTTATTTGCTAACTGTGGCCAATTATACACGAATTACAAAGAGATTTCACCATCTTCATACAGAATTTATAGGGCCATATATGACTTGTGTCCGGAGTGGAGATGCTTTAGGGAAAAGTGTGAATGTAATGTTATTAAAAATCAAGTAATTTTATTTCCTACCCTTCGTACTAACAGTATAATTTCATAATTCTTTTTCTAGGAGTTGACTAAAATGTACTAATAATATGTGAGAGGTCTGTGTGCTAAGCCTTTTCTCAGTCTCCTCTCTTGGCCAGTTGTGGTCCATTGGATAAAAACAGTATGTCTGGCCTGCTAGTCTGATTGGCTGCCAAGAGGTGGACAGTTGTGATCAGCTACATGGGCTTTGTTCTGAGACTTGGGTGACGGCGGAAACTCCTGATTGGCAGGAACTCTGCAAGTGTAGGTGGGAGCAGTGTTTCCCAAATGCTGTTTGCCCAGGGCACACTTGTACTGGTCTGCAAAATGTCCTACTGAAGATCCTTTTTAATAATGTGTAGGTTAAAACAACAACAAAACCAGGGTTCAGTTTTGAGATATTGGATAGATTATATCCACCGTGCATACATATTGTGATGTCTCAGGGTACAGAATGTAAAGAGTAACAGTTCACTCTTACAGATTCAGTTGGGAATAACTGTGTCAGGATGCCTGAGGAATATCACCTTGTTATCTATTTATTAAATACTAATTCAAAATTTTTTCTCAGGGTGGCATGCATATTCAGTAGTGTTTGTGTATTGTACTAAACCCTGTTCTTACTGAACTGATATTTTGCATTTTTTATAAGCAGAGGGAAGCTGAACCCTTAAGTATCTACCCTGGTCTTGTGGCATTTCATGTTGAGAGCACCAAAATATTTTCTGTGTCATGGGATGGGTAGATTATGAGAGAAGGAGCAGAAAGAGCAGATAAACTCCTGGGCCCTAGGGTGTTTTTTTTTTTTAAATATATCATGTATCTACAATGATCATTTGGAAGGAATCCAAGTGAATCAAGTGTGAGTCAAACAGCATTGTTTATAGAAGCTGTTGTAGTCTGTTCTATGCTGCTGTAGTGGAATACCACAGACTGGGTAATTTACAAAGAAAATAAACTTATTTACTTATTTATTTATTTTGAGATGGAGTTGCCCAGGCTGGAGTGCAGTGGTGTGATCCCAGCTTACTGCAACCTCTGCCTCTGGGGTCTGTGTGATTCTCCTGCCTCTGCCTCCCAAGTAGCCGGGACTACAGGCATGTTCCACCATGTCCTGCTAATTTTGTGTGTGTGTGTGTGTTTTTAGTAGAGATGGGGTTTCACCATGTTGGTTGTCTAGGCTGGTCTTGAACTCCTGACCTCAAGTGATCCTCCTGCCTTGGCCTCCCAAAGTGCTGGGATTGCAGGCGTGAACCACCGCACCCAGCCAAAAATGTGTTTCTTATAGTTCTGGAGACTGGGAAGTCCAAGGTCGAGGGCCTGCATCTGGCGAGGGCCTTCTTGCTGCATCATCCCATGGTGGAAGGTGGAAGGGCAAAAGAGGAAGGGGGCCGAACTCTTCCATTTTATATCCCACTTCCACGATAACAGCATTACTCCATTCATGAGGTGGAGCCCTCATGGCCTCATCACTGTTGCATTGAGGATTAAGTTGCAACATATGAACTTTGGGGGACAGAGTCAAACCTTAGCAGACAGTTTTCAGAGCTTTCCACCGAGCCTGTTTCTCTCCACAGTGCACTGACTGAGCAGGGCTGCGGCACTGGGAGGTAGCTGGTGTCTGCCATGCACTGGGCTTGGTGCAGGAGTTGAAATGTACTTGTGGGCCAGATATCACCAAGTGGGCATCTGTATGTGCCTCTGCAATGGTAATTCTACTCTTGCTGCTTTGATATGTATTTGCTATTTCCTGATAATTTAGTAATAACAATCTAGAACTGGAAGGAAACTCCTTGTTTTAGAGGGGGAAGGATCCTTCAGCCCAGAGATCAGACAGATATAGTTGGGCAGAATTGGGACTGGAACTCAAGTCCCTTCTGCTTGTAGTTTTTTTCCACTCTAATATATATGTATATCTATGTATACATACACCTATACATACATATATACACACACACACTCATATATATATATATATATATATATATTTTTTTTTTTTTTTTAAAGAGGTGGGGTCTCTCTGTCACCCAGGTGGAAATTCAGTGGCTATTCACAGATGTGATCATAGCGCACTATAGCCTCAAACTCCTGGGTGCAAGCGATCCTCTGGAGTAGCTAGGACCACAGGTGCACACCACTGCACCTGTCTTCCGCTATGTTAAACATAGCCCTTCCCCATAGAGAATTCTCAGCACATTTTATAAAGTGGGCTGTGATGCCATGAATCCCAGCCTCGGGAGGGCCATTCTGATTGGTCTCAGGCCTCCATGCTGTAGGTGTTGTGGTGATGCTCTAAGAAGTGCGAGAACTTGGCCTCCTCCAATTGGAGATTGACTCACGCATGCGTCCTGCAGTCAGGTTGTGTGAGTGTCACAACGGGGATGGTACCCACCCAGGGCTGGAGAGGTCTGCGTGCATATTTGCTTACAAGTAGAGGAGCTGATTTTTTTTTTACCGGCAAGTACATTTCACCAGTGCTGCCAGCATGTTCTCTTGGTCTGGAAGGCCAGTAACTGGTACCAGAGTTGGTACGGTTTGTTTTTCATTGTTTGCTCTGGCTTCTGTGCCGGATGAGGTCATTCAGTTGCATACAGTTCCTGCTTTCAGAAGTTGCTAGAGTGTTTCTCTTTGAACTTGAACTGTGGCTCTTTTGATATCCAGAAAGAGAGTTCTTTGGGGGGATGGTTAATTCTTGTTTTGGGTGCTTTTCTTCACCGCTCTAAGGAACTACCACAGTCAGAAGGTGCATTCTTACTGCGATCTTTTTATTTGCTACCTTGGGCTTGAGGAGCCTGCCTGTATCTACCGAGGTGAGGTTAGGTCAGTCTCTGTAACCGTTCGTCACTTAGGCCTTGATGGGTGACATGGATGGGGATGACTTCCTGGGCTAACTCTTCTCTTGCTAACGGATGATTTTTCACCACCTTGAATGCTCATGATTAAAACATAAACAAGAAAATAGATATCCGAGGTAAGAATAAGCACTGGGACCTTTCTACGGCTGTTGAATAATGTAGTCCTTCTCTAGAAAATGTTGTGTGAACTTAGACTTGTTAACAGAATAGCAGACCTGTATGAGACTAAATAAAAATTATATGTTGTTACAGTGAGTGGTATTGAATAGTGTGTCTTTGCTAGGAAGAGAGCTTTGTAATAGGCTGTGTCTTGTGTAGTCGTGAACTATTTTTTTTTCCTAAAATTTCTTCAGATGCCAACCATGTCTGTCAAACTCTGGATGAGTCGCCATTTACTTCGCTTTTTAAGAAATCTTTTTGGATCCACTAACTTGTATCTGCATTATTTTATCCATGCTCTATTAAGTGTCTAGGATCCTGATAATTACGCATTTTCTCTGAAGATATCTATTTCCAGTAAAATTTGACTGTCTAGTGAAGATTGTAGGCCTGATAATATATTTTGAAGTACTTGTTATGGTCTGACTGTGTGTGTCACCCCCAAAATGCATATGTTGAAATTTGAACCCCTTATGTTATGGTTTTAGGAGGAGGGGCCTTGGGGAGTCCTGAGAATGGGATTAGTGCTTCCAGGAGAAGAGACAGGAGAGCTTTTTTCTCACTCTTCCTGCTGTCCACCATGTGAGGACACAGCCAGAAGGTGGCTGTGTGCCAGTCAGGAAGGGAGCCCTCACCAGACACCCGATCTGCTGGCACCTTGATCTTGGACTTCCCAGCCTCTAGAATTGTGAGAAGTAGACAAGTGTTGTTTAAGGCTCCCAGCCTATGGCAGCTTGTTATAGCAGCCTGAGCTAAGACATATTTGATTTTAGCAAAATAGCACTTGATTTGAAAGCATTCTGCTCATTGCCTTCACCTCTTCGTTCATAGTTGTGGATAAAAAAAGAAAAAAAAAAAGAACACGCGACCACAACAAAACACTGATAGGTGCTGAGTTTAATTTGCTTCTTTTTTTTGAGATGGAGTCTTACTCTGTCATCCAGGCTGGAGTGCAGTGGTGCAGTCTTAGCCCACTGCAACCTCTGCCTCCCAGGTTCAAGCGATTCTCCTGCCTCAGCCTCCCAAGTAGCTGGGATTACAGGAACTCGCCACCACGCCCAGCTAATTTTTGTATTTTTAGTAGAGATGAGGGTTCACCATGTTGGCCAGGCTGGTCTTGAACTCCTGACTGCAAGCGATCCGCCCACCTTGGCCTCCCAAAGTGCTGGGATTATAGGCGTCAGCCACCGCGCCCGGCCTTTAATTTGCTTCTTATTCCTTGGTTAGGATTAGGGGGAGAATGTCTTGGGTGGCCGCTGTGGAAACAGCATTTCCAGTCCCTGTCGGTACTTGTCTAAGGAGATTTAAATGCTCTCCTTCCTCTTGGGCAGTCATTCTCACAGTGGCTATGGCTTGTCTTGCTACATACACTGTGTAACCACCCTGCCCTGCTGGGCCTTGGTGTACACAGATATTGGGTAAAAATCTAATGTTGACCTAGACAAACAGATCACACACACACACACACACACACACACACCCCCCCACACACCCCACATTTTTTTGGTGGGTACGTTTTCAATGTCGTTTCATTTCAGAAAAAATGTGGGCTACCCTTATGTTAACATAGGACACTTAATTACCTTGTATGCATTCACATTTATTTACATACAGTTTTTTTTCTGTAGCAATGATAAATGCTATCCTAAGTAATATTGGCTTAATGTTTGGATGCTTTAATTTATAAAAGCTTTCCCTTCTGTGGCTCATGACAGTGATTTATATATTTATTGGTAGCTCTGTTTTAGAAAAGGGACTGAGTTGCTGGGTGTTTCTGCCCTAGTTTCTGGTTTCCGGGAACCTTTGGGCTCGCCCAGCCTGCCTGGTTGGTTGTTGGCTGAGGCTGGGCAAAGTTCTTGAAACTGTTGACACCTGTGAGGCTCTCTGTCCATCTCAGTAGGGCGTGAGAGTTCCAGATCTTGTTTGGGGAAGCACGGCCTTGTATTGAGGAGGGAGAAGGGAAGAAAGAACTTGATTATGTCAGAGAAGAGACAGAGGAACCTTGGTTTCCCTCAAGGTCTCAAGTCTGGAGTACCTGTCACTTCTGCTGACCCGTGAGCTGACTGTGTGAGGGCTCCACACCTCCAGTCCTGGCCTATTTCCATCTTCCCCAAAACTTGAGAGGAAGGTTACACTGAACAGAAGTACCTGTGGTGTTCTTGAGTTGAGGAATTTTTTTCTGCTATATTTTTTCTAAATGATGCTAAACTTTTTGCTGGAACAATATGTTAAGTCTGTCTAGCTTCCCGAGGACTTAGATCACCACATGTTATGATCTTAATGTAACACATGTGTGCATGTGCACACACACACACACACACACACACGTGCACAATGCAAACTGCTGCTCACCACAACACAACATGTACCCTCCCCTTCCTTTCATGGGGATAGGATAACTCGAATCTTCCTTCTGACTTTTATTGTCAAGAAATATTTTCTACACTCTCTATTTCTATGTCAGTTATTGGCAGTTATATCTGCAAACCCATGAGAGTTTTCTGGATTCAGATAACAAACACACATAATTTGTGGAATATGAGGAATTTAAGGAGACTCGAGGGTGGGCAAAGATTTGAATAAACATCAGAACGAGGATGATGATTTGTGAAACAGACCTCTGAGAATTGAGTTCCAAGAGCAACAGACCTTTCGATGAGAACCAAAAAATTCATTCTGTAGCTCAGAAAATTCCTAACTTCATTTCTTCAGGATAAACTTGTCATTATACCAAATAGCAATCTCAGTGTGTTAAAATCTACCTATGCACTGTGTCCCACAGACATCGTCAGACGCCAGCTCCCCTGGTGTTGCCATTTATTATGTTGCCGACGATTCTGGGATTTAGGATCCCACCCTCATGCCCTGTCCCTCCCACTCCTTGCAGGTTCCTGGGACTGCTCTTTGCCTCCGCCTTCCACCCCACCCTCACTCCCTTCCCTTCCAGCCTCTTCCACCAGGTGCTGTGCTCCTGCCTTGGGATCAGCCAGCTCCCGTGCTGCCTTCTTCCCCAGTATCTTCACCTCCTAGTCTAACCCAGAGATCAGCCACCCTCCTCCTACCCGAGTATCTTCACCTCCTGGTCTAACCCAGAGATCAGCCACCCTCCTCCTACCCGAGTATCTTCACCTCCTGGTCTAACCCTCAGATCAGGCAGCCTCCTCTTACCTGAGTATCTTCACCTCCTGGTCTAACCCTGGGATCATCAGCCAGCCTCCTCCTCTAGCATCTTCACCTCCTGGTCTAACCCTGGGATCATCAGCCAGCCTTCTCCTCCCCCAGTATCTTCACCGCCTGGTCTAACCGAGAGCCACTCTCTGAGTTCACTGCTGCCTCGGCTCCCTTGGGAATGGGAGTGCACCTTCTCCCACCCCGTGTATGCCTTGGGATCTGGAGGCAGGGCTCAGGTTCCTGCCCTCCTGGCCACTTTGGGGTCATGACCCTTCCCCTCACTGCTGCATTAGCCTTGTCTTGGTCATATTCTGTCCTCTACCCTCAGCGCTAGCATTTCCTGGTCGTAGCTCGTCGTTCGTTCATTGAAAGTTTTGGCCCCTGGCTCGCAGTCATCTGTTGCAGGGGTCAGTATTTGTCAAAGCTCACCGGAGACTCCATGGCAGCTGGAGCTGAGTGACCAGCAGCCTGGTTTGCCTGAGACTGAAGTGGTGGCAGGAGCTTTATGGGATGGGGATGTTCAGTCTGAGGACTAAGTAGTTTCACAGGACGCAGGACTTTCAGTGCTCAAACTAGGAGGAGGAGGTTACCCTAAAAAGACACTGTTAATACCAGGAACCGCTTCTGAGCTGAAATCCAGAGATCCCACTCACCAGAAGCTTCTGTCCTTCAGCTCAGCTGACAGATTACAATAAGAACATCAGATTTTTCCCATTCCAGGTCCCTTTCCAACCCCTCTGCTCCTGCTGGACTTCGCCTCTGCTTTTAAATTCCAGCATTTCAGCGATGCGCTTGTCAACCCACTGGAATCCCTTCCTTCACCGTCCTGGAGGATTGGGCAGCCCACCCATGCCTGTACCTGGACTTCTGAGTTCTGCCAGAGAAGGTTACACAGTTGCCTCTCTATGATCCTGATCTCTGCCTCACCAGGGCCTCAGCACTGCCTGGAAATCAAATTTTCCTCATCAGCCCTCTTCCTCTCCATAATGACTTTTCCATCCTCCTCCACACTTCTTAAATCTCTAAGTTCATACTGAGCCTATCCCTCCTCCTCTCATTTCACTCTCGGCAGATGATCTTTCCACAGCTCACGGGACAGTCGTGCGAAGGCCATTCTCTGACCTTCCCACTGCCCCTTTGCAAATCTGCCTGCTCCTGGACCTGTACTTTTCTCATTTTTCTGTTTATAGTGAAAGAGGAATCTTATTTATTCTGTAGAAATCCATTTCTGCACCACCATTCTCTCCCACCTTCAATTTATTTATTTATTTATATTTATTTATTTATTTATTTATTTATTTGAGACGGAGTCTCGCTCTGTCACCCAGGCTGGAGTGCAGTGGCACGATCTTGGCTCACTGCAAGCTCCGCCTCCTGGATTCACGCCATTCTCCTGCCTCAGCCTCCAAAGTAGCTGAGACTACAGGCGTCCGCCACCACGCCTGGCTAATTTTTTTGTATTTTTTAGTGGAGACGGGGTTTTACTGTGTTAGCCAGGATGGTCTCCATCTCCTGACCTCGTGATCTGCCTGCCTCAGCCTCCCAAAGTGCTGGGATTACAGGCGTAATCCCACCCTGCCCGGCCCCTGCCTGGCCACTGTGCCCGGCCCCACCTCCGATGTAAACCTCTCTCCTGGTATTTCCTTCTCATTAGCATTTACAAGTGCTCAGGTCTCTCCTATCTTAAGACAAAAACAGAACCCAACCCCTTCTTGGAACTCTCCTCTTTCAGTGACCACTTTCTGTCTCCATCACTTGATGAAACATTTTGAGAGCATGTTCTACTTTCTGCCTTGTTCTATTACCTACTGCTACACCGCAAATGATTGCACACTCAGTATCATAAACAACCTGTGTTGGTTCCCTCACCAGTTCTGTGGCTCAGGAGCCCGGGCACAGCCTAGCTGGTTTCTGTGCTTCAGGCTCTCACCAGGCTGCTGTCCAGGTGGGCGCCAGGGCTGTGGTCTCATCAGAGGCTCAACTGAGGAAGAGTGTTTCCAGGCTCCCTCAGGTCATGGGCAGAATTCATTTCCCTGCAGTTGTGGGACGAGGGTCGCCTGCAGTTCCATGCCGCACAGGTCCTTACTTTCTTACAGCTGGCAAGGATGGAAGATTGCAGCATGATGGCTTCACAGGAGTGACATCTCATCACCTTTGCCATCTTCTGTTGTTAGAAGCAGGTGACAGGTGAACAGTAGGTGGAGAGGAATGTGGGATCACCTTAAAGTCACTGTGTTACCTACTTATTCTTTCATTCCCCTTTCACTCCTCAATCCACTAGATTCTGTTTTTTATCTCTGCTACTTTAGTGAAACTGATACCAGAGGGTCAGGATTGGCTAGAAAATTTTCTGGGCCCAGGACAAAGTGAAAATACAGGGTTCTTTGTTCAAAAATTAAGATTTTCAAGATGGTAGCAGCAAAGCACTAAACGAAGCGTGGGGCCCCTCAGGCATGGGGCCTGTGAAGGTCCCATGCCCACGAAGCCAGTGCTGCATAGAGGCCTTAGGTCCGCCCTGCTGCGAGTTCCGTGGGGCCCTTGGGTTGTGTTCCTGCTTGGCCTCTCAGCAGCATTTGCCAGCTGGGATTTACCACTGTGGAGCACATCCTCCTCTGTGAAACATCCCCTTGCCCTCTGAGCGCCTGAGACACTCTCCCCTGGGTTTCCTTCTCCCTCTTGATTATACCCTTCAGCCTCCTTTGCAACCTCCGATTCCTCTCCCCACCCCTTTATATTTGGGTATTTTGAGGACACTTTTGCTACCCTGCTGAAGAATTATCAGCAGTTTCAGCCACTTCGTTTGCTGTAAGATTTTGGCTGTCACATCTACGTATCCAGCCCATACCTAACTTGTGAGCTCAAGCACCTATGTCAGTGCATCCTTTCTAGTCTTGCATGCTTTCCAGGTATCTAAAATGCAGTGAGTCTCTAACAGATTTCCTTGTTTTCTCTGATCCATTGAACTGGTTCTTCCTCAGTGTCGTCTGTTTCAGCACTTGGCCTCACTCTTTACCCGGGGAGTCTGGGTTTGTATCTGTGCCCTAACCCCAGGCCTGAGCCCCATCTTTCTTCTGGCTCATCTTGTGCTCCAAGCCCATGCGCCTATTTCTACCGAGGGTTCTCCCCTTGGACTGCATTTCATCACATGCTCTCCCTGGACTTCCGTGGTCTGTTCTCATGGTGATCTCGGCTTCCTCTGTTAAAACCCAGCACACTTCATTGCTACTCCTTTGTCGAATGCCTGCTTCCCCCAGTAGAAAATAAGCTATGATAAATAAGTCCATGAGGCGGGGAGTTTTACTGCTTTATCCTCAATGTCAAGACATATGCCTGGCACATGCTATACGCTCAATAAATATGTGTTTTAATGAAAGAGTTTGTTTTAATTTTCAGCCCAGTTTTTTAAAGAATTAAATTGATTTTTTAGAGACCGGGTCTTGCTGTGTTGCCCAGGCTGGTCTTGAACTCTTGGGCTCAAGTGATCCTCCCGCCTCAGACTTCCAAGTAGCTGGGATTACAGGCATGAGCCACCATGCCCAGCCCAGCCCAATTTTTCAAGTGTGACCATTTTGTTGTTTTAGAACGAAAGTGTAGAAAATACTGTATACGGAAGAGTAGGACAATGGTATAGTAGGATTCCTGTTCTTGAGATATTAGAAATATCTGTAATGTTATAATAGTTTTGGGCCTTTCAGTTGGATTGTTACTGATTAGAAAGTAAAGCTGTAACAGGAAATAAATGGGTGTTTTCTTATTTCTGTTGCGATCTGGGCACTAACAGGTGGAAGGAAACTGGTGCCATTTGCCCTGCAGAATTCACAGAATTAACTTGTGCAATTTGGGTGGGAGGAAGTAAAAATAGGTGATGATTAACCATGGAGATGTGAGTGTAGTTCAGATACCGTCATCTGAATCAGTTTGTCCTTACCACAGCAAAAATGTTTTGATAATATTTTGTCTTATTTTTTTTTTTTTAAACAAATAAGTGGTGAGGTAGTCGTGGTGAAAGATCTGCATCTCTGATTCTTGGGGGCGCTGTTTCCTCACAAACCTGCAGTATCTGCTTTGAAAACTATTTTGATGTAGAACGGTGAAATGGATCAAGTATTTGGGGGCCTAATTATTCAGAGACTAAATGTGGCCGGAAGAGGAAGAATTCTACCCAAGAAAGCTGCCGCTGATCTGCTCAACGTCTCGGAGCAGTCTCTTTTTAAGCAGAAGTCAGTAACAAGCAAACACAATGGCATTGGATTTATTTATCTGTTAAACTCTTCATTCTGTTACCTACTGGGTCTCAGTCTTTTTGGCCTCAGGACCCCTTTACACTGTTTTAAAAAGTATTTGAGAATCTTAAAGAACTTTTTTTTGGTTATATCTATTGATATTTTACTATGTTAAAAATTGAAACTGAGAAATTTTAAAAGTTCACTTAAAAATAACAAACAATAATAAACCTGTTACATACTAATAAAAAGGCCACTTATAATGAAGAATAACCTTCCTAAAACAAAAAAAGTATGAGATGAATGTTTCACATTGTTTTATTTATCTCTTTAGTGATTTTTTAAAGTGAAAACCAAAAAAATATTTAGTGAGAAGAGCGACACTGTTTTCCATTTTTGTGAATCTGTTTCATAACCGGCTTTGATAGAAAATAGCTGTGTTCTCATGTCTGCTTCTGTAATCAGTCTGTCGGGATAAGTTGTTTTGGGGGTCGTATATGCAGAAAATCTAGTTTCACACAGTTACATCATTGGGAAAGGTCAGAGAATTGAAATAACCTTTTCAGATAATTACGGACATTCTTGCTTGATACCACACCAAAACCTGACGAGTGGTAGTGTCTGAAAGGTTAGTTACAATATTCTGAAGCCATAGCAATGATCTTTCCTACTGTGTTACATTAAAATTAATTTGTCTATCTTGCATTTTGAATAGGACAATAGAGGAATAGCTAAGTCAGCTATAATACATTCCTGTAATGGCAGATTTTGCAGCCATATATTGAAAAAGTTATTACAGGTAAAATGCTTACAAATGTAATAAATTGTCTATTTAATATCCCAATTTTGCTAAAAAATGAAAAGAGGTGTGTATTGTATTAGTTGAAAGGAAATGTATCAAAATATAAATATTTTAAATGATGCATTCATGGACGAAATTTTCTTTATACTTTTCTGTATTTTCCAAATTTTGTGTGATCAGCACATTGCTTTTAAAATCAGAAGAAAAAAATAAGTATTTTTTGTTACGAGAGAAATGTTTGTTAAACTGTCTCCCTCATCTGTAGGTTGCCTTCTACGTGTAAAACCACAGTATTTCCAATTTGAGTGGTAACAAAGATCTGTTTTCTCCCTCAAGTTTTTATTTATTTAACAGACTATTGTAACCTTTCTGTGGCTGTTTTAAGCTTCACAGTTTTTCCGCTTTATTTCAGTAGTAGTTCATCGATTGAATAGAGAAGTTTTGACTTGTTCAAGAAAAGTTGCATAAATTAAACTTTCACATGTAGCAGAGACATAATTTGCTTTTTCTCATTTCTGTTATAACTCAGGCAAGTTCTATTTCTTATCTAAGTGAAATGGCAAAAGAATATCTTGTCCTATAGGATAACAGAGCTACTCTCATGATTGAGAAATAACATGGAAATTAGCATGCAATCAGCTTCTGAGTTATTGTGTCTGAGCTGTTTGCCAATGGTGTGAGTGTCACAGTTTTATGGCTGGAAGTTCAAGTAGCTTCAGAAATGCAAAGGGCAGCTCACATCTGGGGATTAGTTCCCTGCTTACCCCTGGATTTAGAAAGGATGTTTGCAACTAATAAGGTGGCTGACGTGGTATTGTCGTAAAGGATTGCTACTTCCAGAATTTTGTGTCTTTTGTGGACAGGACTCCAAATTTGATGATCATCTGTTTTCCTGCAAGTGGAAGATTTCATCATGTTTTTATTTCTTTGTTTTACATTTCCTATGATATAGTTGATTATTAAGATGTCTACAGAAGCTACAAAGCACCCACAAAGCAGGAAATTAGCAACTCTGCCTCTACCACTTGTAGTAAAGCTTAAAGACATTATCACTGACTTCTCCAGCTGAATGTATAGTTCTGTGGCTTTAGTTAAATGTGTCAGTGACTCTCAGGGTTTAGAATCTCTCCCAAGACTATTTAGGAAGGTGCATCACCCTTTGAAGTGTAGACTGTGATGGAAAACTACTTAATTGCATATTCTAATATTGTTTTAGATTAAAAGACCATTCTGTCCTCTGCTTAAAACAATTGAAGATATTATATTTGAGGGCATCCCTACTGGTTAATATCATCATTACATTTGAAAATGTTCAAATTTACTTTCCATCACTAAGTATGAGTTGAACTTTTTGGAGTAGAAAATGCACTCTAAGGCCGGGCGCAGTGGCTCACACCTGTAATCCTACCACTTTGGGAGGCCAAGGCGGGTGGATCGGTTGAGGTCAGGAGTTCGAGACCAGCCTGGCCAACATGGTGCAACCGTGTCTCTTCTAAAAATACAAAAAATTAGCTGGGCGTGGTGGCACTTGCCTGTAGTCCCAGCTACTCGGGAGGCTGAGGGAGGAGAATCCCTTGAACCCTGGAGGCAGAGGTTGCAGTAAGCCGAGGTCATGCCACTGCACTCCAGCCTGGGTGACAGAGTGAGACTCTGTCTCAAAAAAAAAAAAAAACAAGAAAAGAGAAGAAGATACACTCTGAGTATACCTAATGGTTTATTCTTTTTTATTGTTGAATCCACTATTTACATTTCTTTCTTTCTTCTGTGTATTAAACTGGACTAGGAAAGGTTTACAGATCTAAATAAGGAATGAGGAGTGTTATTATTATTGTAATGCCATGACCACAAACTGTGGTGCCTCTCGCCCTTGCCCCCCGCTGTGGTTTTGAGGGTAGGAAGCCTTACCATAACCCAGTTCCTGATCATGCTGCCTCCCTGCCGCTTTCCTGGTCAGGCCTCTTCGCTGTCCCCACCCACCCCAGGCCTCTGTGTTTGCTGCTCCGTCTGCCTGAAGCTCTTTCCCTTGGTAGCCCTTGGCTCTGTCCCTCACTTCCTTCAGGTGTCTGCTGTCTTCTCAGCGCGGTGTTTCATGAATATCCACAATAGTGCAGCCTGCCACTCCGTTGCCTTACCTGTATTTCCCTGCGTGGCACTTTGCACGGCCTGATATTATATTTCCCTCGGTTTGTCAGTTGGCTGCCTGCCCCTGAATGCAGGCTCCAAGAGGGCAGCGGCTTTGTGTCCTTTGCTGCTAGGCCCATGTTGTTGTGAACAGTGCCTGGCACTTAATAGACACAGACTAAATACTTGATGAATTAATGGGAGGATGAATTCACCAGATTCCCTTTTGTGGGTGACTCTACACAAGATGGCATTTACTCGCCAGGTGTCCGGCTCCCTTCAAAAGACAGAGAATGATGGCTGGTTTCGTTGTAGCTTGACTCAGTGGCACGCCCTGTGCCTGACACCCAGTTGACAGATGTGGAGGGGACAAAATTACAATGGGATGGCCACACAGTTGGCTGTTTGTACTCATTGCTGCCAGCTGTCTCCCAGAACAGTCATCTGCTCTGTAGGGGGAGAAACAGGGACATGAAAAGCCCTGGAAAGTTGTCAGGAAGCAGTTTTGAATTTCTAATATGTAAACACCGGGGCTTTGGCATACTTTGAACCATTTGGATGATAGGAATGGAGGTGTTAGGAGCCACCCTGATGAAGTTCTTGTTGAGAATAAACTGGCGCACCAGACATGTACATAGGCTGAATCAATGTTCATGGCAGCTGTGTTTTTAATCCATGTGCCTAAAACAGTGTCCCTCATACCTGTCTCTTGCTGAGGCCCCTGTCGCAGGTGAGCCACGTCTGACTTCCGAGCCTTCCATCGACTGCTCAGTCCACCTCTTCAGCCCTATTTCCCATGCTTACCTAGTGAGTCCTCCTTGACTCAGGCTGGTTCCTCCATTGTTTCTACCACCTGCAGGCCATTGGTGCTCCTTGAATACCGTGTGGTGTCATCGCTGACTCGTGCCTCCAGGGCTTTTCCGCTCTGACAGCTCTGTGTTTCCTTTTGCTTCATATAGCTTGCTTCTGAATTAGCATGCAATATTATGTGACACTCATATGTTATGTATCTTGGTTTAGTTTTTACAGAAAGATTAAAGACTCTTAAAAGGGATCTTGGAGTTGTTCTTGTACATCTTTTATATCTCCTAAGCCTTTGATGGGCGCTTGTTCCAAATGGGAAAGAAAAAAATAGACGAAAAAAAAAATAAGCCACCCAGAATGCAGATGGGACAAACTGTTGGTGTTAGAGCATGGTGGTCACCCAGGCCTAGAGTGTGGGGTACATAAGGGCCACTGAACTAAAACCGTTTGATGGTCTGGATCAGGCTATTGAGTAGAGCAACGGGTTGTAGAGTGCCTGGCACGCAGGTTGCAATGAGATTGGGGAAGCAAGGGTTGTGCGTTTGTTAATTCAGAGATTGTATGAAAATGGAAATAATTAGGAGGAGGAAGTTGAGGTTTATACTAGTAGTATTCTCTCCACATTTAGAGAAGGCTCTTACAGTTCCTTTAATCCAATACTACACAAAAAACTCTTCTGAGAGGCCGGGCGTGGTGGCTCACGCTTGTAATCCCAGCATTTTGGGAGGCCGAGGCGGGCGGATCACGAGGTCAGGAGATCGAAACCACGGTGAAACCCCGTCTCTACTAAAAATACAAAAAAAAAAAAAAAAAAAAAAATTAGCCGGGCGTGGTGGCGGGCGCCTGTAGTCCCAGCTACTCGGAGAAGGCTGAGGCAGGAGAATGGCCTGAACCCAGGAGGCGGAGCTTGCAGTGAGCCGAGCTTGCAGTGAGCCGAGATTGCGCCACTGCACTCCAGCCTGGATGACAGAGGGAGACTCCATCTCAAAAAAAAAAAAAAAAAAAGAAAACTATAAAGATCTGTGTCTATTTACTGATGATGAAAAGTATGGTCATGGAATATGGTAATGTACAGTTGCGAGACTTGTCTCAAAAAAAAAAAGTCCTCTGAGAACTGAGTGAGAAGTTGCAGGCTTATAGGACTGAAGTTCGGTGCTGAAATTGCTTAGGGGACCCTTTTCAGTTGCCTCCTCTTTTTTTTTTTTTTTTTTTTTTTTTAAGAGAACAGGGGCATTTAAATCTCCCTGGTATGGTTTACATTAGAATGGAAGCTCTTTGGCAGGTCTGCCCGGACCATTCATCACCTTGTACCTGGTACTGGTACCCAGACCTCAGTGCTGGCAAAGCTGGGCTCATGAAGGCTGGCTGCACAGGTGGGTGGCTGGCTCACATGCTTGGTCCTGGAGATGGGGGAGGAGAGATGGGTCCACCAAATGGTTCTTGCAGTTCTCCCCAGCCTGCCCTCTGGACATGGTTGTGTTGCGGCACAGGCCGTGTTGTATTTGTGGCTGATCTTGATCGATTCTCTTCTCTGCTCCCTGTGTGGAGCTAGACACCAGTTTTTTGTTTTTGTTTTTGTTTTTTTTTGAAGTTCCACAGGTGATTTTGATGTGTGAGCGGGGTTGAAAGCCACAGCTGGACTGCATTGGAAGGGAAATGGAGGTCAGCTTAGGCCAGTTGGTTCACATGGAAATCAACAAAACCAGCGTGACTTTGAAGGGTGTATAATTCTGTTACTCTTTGTTGGACCCACACAACTCAGCAGTTGAAGTTTCTTATTATTTTTTTTTCTCCTGCGTTTTCATCTCCTAATTTGGGCTCCCCTTCACGTAGAGCTTTTGGAAGTAAATAAAGAATTCCAGCTCATCAGGCACATTTTCACTACACCTGGCAGAACATATTAAGGTGTTTTGTTTTAAAAAATCCATCCACAAACTATAGGTGGTCTCCAGCTCCACACACTTAGCAAGCCCCCTGCTCAACTCCCCACCCAACCCCAGTTTTCCAGTCCTTCCTGCGTTCACCAGAGGCACAGTCAGGATCACCTTAGACGCTGCGTTCAGAAATGGAGAAGGAATACAGTTAAAAAAAAAAAAAATCAAGATCAGGTGAGCAGTAGCCAGATGGCTTCTCCACACAACTCTCTTTCTGGCTGCTTCTGGAAATTGCCATCCAATTTTGGTCATTGTTTTGGCTGTATAATAATTCAAACGGTGCTTTATGAATAAGTTACCTTTTAAAAGTTATGCATTTTAGCATCTATAGGAAGGTCAAGGAATTATTTTCCTTTTACACCTCAGGGTGAAATAATTTAATTAGGTATCTTGTTTACCCTGTGTCTTCTGAAAGCTAGAGGGAGCAAATTGGAGCTTTTGAAAGAGTGTGTGCGCGTGTGCGCGTATGTGTGTGTGTGCGTGCACGTATGTATGTGTGTGTGTGCGCGTGCACGTATATGTGAGTGTGTGCGTGCGCATGTGTGTGAGTGTGAGCATGTGCACGTGAGTGTGTGTGTGTGCGCGTGCACGTATATGTGAGTGTGTGTGCGTGCGCATATGTGTGTGAGTGTGAGCATGTGCACGTGAGTGTGTGCACACACACACACTGGTAGGGGAGGCAGGTGATTATGGGCTGTGTCATGGATGCCCAAGCCTAGCGGTGCATTTAATGGGGGTAGTCCAGGGAAGCAAGAGGAAACTGAGGAACAGGGAGGCCAAGCTTGAGGAATTAGGGAATTACCTGGACTCACAGAGGGGCTCAAAAGACGAATTCAATCTTTTTCTAAAAGCATTTTAAACAGTGGTTTGCCTGACTCCAAATGAGGAAGAGACAGCTTCACCTCATCTCTCCTGCTTCCTAGTCTGTGGGCTCCATTAGCAAGGGATGAACTATCGAGTAAGAGCTGGCGCTCTGGCATCAGGTGGACCTGGCTGGGACCTGGCTGGGTCCTGGCTAGGCCCCTCCAATGGCATCACCGTGGGCAGGCTGCTAATCCCCCTGGGCCTCAGCTACTCCTCCGTCAGTAAGGATAATAATACCTCCCTCATAGAACTGTTGTGAAGGTTGAGATGAAATATGAGTGTTTAAAGCAGTGCCTGGGATGCAGTAAGCGCTTCGAGTGTTAACCAGTAGTAGCAGTTGTATTTCTGTGGATTACCTGGGAACTAAACCATCATCGTTGATATAATTTCTATTACCAGTTTTAAACAGTTAAATAACAAAGAATCCCATTTTAATCAAGACATTACAGTAGAGCACAGACCCAACCTGGTTGGGTACATAGTAGGGAGAAATAGAGGCTAGAAATTAATAATTATGCCCAATACCAGTGAACAGTTGTTTTCGCACTGTGACCAGTTTAGTACAAATAAAAATGTTTATAGACTGCATCTTTTCTCCATGCACAATTTATTGAGGTATTTCATCACTTTAACAGATGATAATTGAACATTTAGTATTCCTAGCCCTGAAGATCCAGCGAGGTACAAACCAGAAATGGCCCTGGCTCCTAGGTAGCTAAATATCAAGCGGGGAGAAGATCAAAAACACACATGGGGCTGGCGATAAATTAAACAATTACAGATGGTGAGAGTTGGGAAACAAGCTTAGGACAGAGATTGACCACGGAGGGACCCGTGTTGGGTTGGTGATCCGAGAAGGTGATGATGAAATACAGACTGAGAAGGTGAGGAAGAGCCAGGGGTCAGGAGAAGTGTGGGAAGGGGGCTGGCTTGGGAGGGGCATGCGCTCCAGGTGGGGACATCATGTGTACCAAGACATGCAGCCCAGGAAGAGTTTGGTGTATTCCAGGAATGAAGGCAGGCCTGTGTGGCTAAGGCGCAGGGAGCAAGGTGGCGGAGAGACTGACACGAAGCATGAGAAGCAGGCCCAGGTCAGATCAGGTGGGGAGTGAGGGCCGCTGCCAGGGCATTGGAGAAGCTATTGAGAGGCCCTGACAATCCCATGGGGGGAAAGTCCATTCTTAGTGCACATTTCCTGTTTTGAACGTTTTCTATTCGATAACGAAAACCTAGGTACTATATTTGTTTTAGCCACAAAACTATCTGGGTATCTTTGAGAAGTGGCACTTGCTGAGGTGGCCTTCTAAATCTTTGCCTGC
Organism: Pongo pygmaeus; assembly: GCF_028885625.2. Classification (NCBI taxonomy): domain Eukaryota; kingdom Metazoa; phylum Chordata; class Mammalia; order Primates; family Hominidae; genus Pongo; species Pongo pygmaeus. Next base: position 14,706,137 of record NC_072381.2, on the reverse strand, counting down.
TGTTCCGTGGCAGGATGCCTTGTGAAGCCAGGTGTGGCCTGTGGCCCAGATGGACCAGGGAGATCTCGAGTGAGGGGCAGTAGCACGGGGCACACAGTAGGTGTCAGTCAAGTCTAAACATTGCGCACGGCTTTGTTTTGTCCAGAGTTGAGCTGTCGTTAGGTTGGGGCTTGACAGATGTGAATATTTTGGCCTGGGCTGCTCTCTGGCATGTTGAGTGCTGACTGGTGTATTTCCTTTTTCAACCAGAGAATCCTGGTCAAGCCCTGAACAGTCCAGAAACTCTGAGATCAGCATTTCTAGATCTTCTATGCATTTGGGAGGAGTCACCATTGATGACTTTATCAATTGTAAATTTCCGATACCAAATTACTGGCCTTCCAGTCAGTCAGTTCTGATGACAGGAAGGACGAGCGCTCTGGAAAGTCACTTTAAGCTAATCATTGTTAATCAAATAGTGCTGTTTTTGTATATTGAGTATTGAGAAGGGAATGTGCTTGGTCTGTCTTCTCTCTGTGCTTCGTCACCTGCCAGTCCTGAGGGCCCCAGGCAGCAGTGCAGCTTTAATGTGGATTCTTATGGATCAGAGGTGTCCTAGGGCTCACCTTGTTATTCTGCATTGCACTTGCAGCCAGGTAAAATCAGATTTCTCCTGTTTCCTCTTTTGGGGGTGGGGTGTGTGGATTTGAAAGGCCTGTCACATGTGGCCTGATTGCACTGCCCAGTGTGGTGTGTGTGCGTGTGTGTGTGTGTGTGTGTGTGTGTGTGTGAAAGATGTCTGCAAGTTGAGCATTGGCCTGTCCTGATTAGTGAGGACTTCTGATTGCCTAGGCCAGGGCTCAGGTGAGGATACTTTGACGCTGAGTGGGTGAACTTGCTTTCTGAAGGCACAGAGCCTCCTGGCTGGCAGAGCAAGGACTGGGCCTGGCATTTCTGACGTTTAGACCTGTGTTCTTTGATAAAGCCATGATGTTTAATTGTAGAGAAAATGGTTCAGCAGCAGATGCAGTGAGGAAACAAATAATGCCCAATTTTTCCAAGTCACTGAATCGAATCTTTTTATCTCTGAAGTGAACATTTTAAGAGAAAACAAGATTTATTTCTTGCTAATGGGGTGGGAATAACTTATTTAAAAAAATAAGAGTGAGCAAAATAAAACTAGATTAAAGACAGAAGTAAAATGTTTAGAATACTTTGTTTTATAATCAGGCATTAAATTATGTCAGTGGGAGTATGATTCCAAGTTCATAATGTCATCACTACTTAATTAAAATAATAGGTGTCTTTGTAAGTCTGCTTTTGTTAGATACTATTATTTAATCCAGTAGTCAGTTTTATAATCAATGTTTTTTTCTTGAGGTAAAAAAACATCGTATGACTTCAAATCATTAAACGACTTTATAATAACAATGTCCTGTTTCCCGAACATTTATAAATTCAGTTTATATCATTTAGGCTTATGGGTGATTTTCTCCAAGTCAAGATTATGACTTTGGTTATAAATCCCTCTGGTTTGAGAAAGTAGTGATTTCTTAATACTTGGAAGATAGTTTTTATAATAATTAGTTGTATATTTATAACATAAAACAAAGAGCACAACTGCTTATGACTAATCTGAGCCAGCAGTGTTGTGTACTGTTGCTATGACAACTAACAATTTCGGTCTGACGTTGACAGGTAACTTATTAGACCATAGGAGCTTGCATACTCACAATTGCTCTATACTTGCTTTAAAAAATGCCTGATTCAGTCATCAGGTGATAGTGTATTATTGGCATATTTTTCATCCACTTGGTTAAATGAGCTTTTGGTTGATATACTTTGGTTAACTTCATTGACCGCCCATCACTGCTTCTGCTGGCCCACTTTTTTGGTAGAGGATTGGAGGGGGTGGCATTTGTCATCTACCTTACACAGGAAAGAAAGGGACAGTGTAACCCTGTTTTGAAAAGTTCTGTTGAAACTTATTAGCTGCTTGGTACTGGTACTTCCTGTTTCCAAAACCAATGTTTATGCAACGCTACACTCCATTGTGAGATTATTTATTGCCTTAAGCAGAACTCCTGGCATATTTGAGACCCTGCCCCTCTCATTTGTGCCAGATCCCCAAGTCACAACTGGTCCAGTCCATTTCACACCAGCAGTACCAGCCTTCATCCCTCTCCTGCCTCTCTTCTGTTGGGTGGCAAAGACCTTGTTGGGTAAATAAGTTTAATCTAATGGCTCTCCCAGCACATTCCTCCTGCCCAGTCTGAGTTCCGGCCCTTATGGCTCTCTGACTGTCATCGTCTTGGCTTCGAATTGCCTGGCACTTTTGCCCTGTCAGAGCAATGCTAGCACCCACCTCCCTTCCTTTAGTAAACATACTCATGATGGGTGTCATGTTTCTCATGCCTGCAGTGCTGTGAACTAGGTCCTACTGCCATAAGGTGGGTGAGAAGTATTTGTGGGGGAGGTGTGTTTGTGGGGTAAGGCAGTGGGAGGGTAGAGGAAAAGGAGATAAAGAAAAAGCCCATTTCTAACTCTCTGAACAGGCGAGGCCAGCTTATCTGAGATGCCTGTGATCAGGTGAGTCCTTATCTACTATACATTAATTATATATGACATATGTGTGGCAGTGAGCCTCTTGGGATGGGCCAGAGGCGTCAATCCTTGCAGCAAGCCTGGGAGGTAAAGACAAGGAAAAACGGGCTCAGAAAGCTACCTGAACCCCCTGAACCGCTTTAAAAGGAGTCAGGCTGTGTTTGAAGCCTGGCCTTCCCATTATTAATTGTTATTAATTGTATGAATTTGGGCAAGTTTCTTAGCCTCTCTGGCCCTCAGAACCTACCTCAGAGTGTTGTAAAAATTCACTGAGGTAATGGCAGTTAGGACTGCCAAGCTCAAAGCTAATATTAGTTAAGTAATTATTTTTGTTGTTTTTGCTGCTGAACTAAGGCCAGCTGATGATACATGGCAGAGCTGGGCTGAGTTTCTCAGACTCTAAAGCTTGAGCTCCTTCTGCGATTCATACTATTACTGTTGCCTCATCTCTTTTGGTCAGTATGAAAAGTGCCTCAGTTCTTAGTGTCTCCCCTACTCTTTTTGCCCAGTTTCCTGTGTGGTGGGGTTAAATGGCCCTTGACTGTTTGGTTCCTGGTACCAGGGACCAGAGAACTTCCTTCTTACCCATTGTTAATTTGAGCTAAGGGTGTGGAATTTTGTTCAGCTTCTTAGAAAATTATACAGATAGAATGATTGCTTTGGCATTAAGAAACTTGTTAACTGACTTTCACTATGATTTTGTTTTTAAAAGGAGAATGCAGTTGAAGCTAATTTTATTTTATTTGTGGATAGAGAAACTGTTGGAACTGCTTTACAAAGTGTTTTAGTAAGTGTGGGGAAATTTACTGTCTCGGGCATCCTTATTCCTCAGCTTTCATCATGATGTAGGGGAAAAACTTACCTGTGAACAGAAATAATTATTGAAGTCATCTTTAATTTGTATTCTCTCCCTCATTCACACACAGGTAAAAAAAATTTGAGATTATTTTTTAACAATTGGAGAAGGGTAGTTTAAAGATTAGGTGGAAGAGAAGATGATGTCTTACTATCAGTAATATTAACCCAAATAAAGCTGTTTAAATGTTTCCCATTTGGAAGGGATCATGACAGGTGGTATAGAGCAAGCTCATCCAATGTACATTTCTGTTGGACGTTTTTGTGTGCTTTCACTAGTCTTAAGAGAGCTGCCAAATTATTGTGGCAAGTTTAAGTAAGTGAATTAGGGCAGGATTTTCCAAGCTGCTAGGCAGTCTGTTAGTGGGTCATAAAATTGGTTTAGTGGGTCACAACAAGCATTACAACAAAGTGAAATAATGACTTTTTTTTTTTTTTTTTAATAGAGTCTTACTCTGTCACCCAGGCTAGAGTACAGTGGCGAGATTTTGGCTCACTGCAACCCCTCCATCTCCCGGGTTCAAGCTTTTCTTGGGCCTCAGCCTCCCAAGTAGCTGGGATTACGAGCATGTGCCTGGCTAATTTTTGTATTTTTAGTAGAAATGGAGTTTGGCTATGTTCCCCATGCTGGTCTTGAACTCCTGGCCTCAAGTGATCCACCCATCTTGGCCTCCCAAAGTACTGGGATTACAGGCGTGAGCTACCACGCCTGGCCGAAATAATGAACTTATCAGAGTATACAGCGTGTTGTAAAGGCTATGTATTTCTCCTGGAAACCTTGACTTCATTTTTTTTTTCATTGTTGGGTGTGTGTGGGTATTGGATCACTGTATATAAATAAAGTGGGTTTGAAAGCCTCCGATCTGAGATATTTTAGAAAGTTTATCCGAGTTCTTTAGAGCAAGTCTAATTGCGCAGAGAAGGAAAGTGCTTATAACTGAGTCTTTCTTAGCTGTATTTCCATCACCATTGAGTGGATTCACCGTGACCCGTTTTAGGGTTTAGGACTTTGGTCATCACAATGGCAATGTTTTGCAGCATCCTCCTTCCTTCTGTGCGTCCCACTAAGATCTTCCCAAGCATCATTTCTAGGTGGGAGAGTCACACATGGCCAAGTCAGTTATCACAGGCAATTACACAGAGTAGGTGTGACCACACAGACTGTCCTTTTCAAATTAAAAATGTTTTGTTTCTCTAAGGCTGTCATTTTTCTTTTCTCTACACTAAATAAAATAGTTCGCAATCCTTTACAATAGAACTACACTGTATGTCACAGAAGGCAGGTCTCCGAGAGGCTAAATGTGTGGCAAAAGTAGAGAGACAGGAAGCACAGTCCAACCGCTGTAGGGTTGAAATATGAAAAGCTACTGTCACAGGCCACCGAGAAGGCTCTGAAGCCTTTTTGGGGGAGAATTGGGGAGAATTTGATAAAGCCAGAAAGGTACAAATAGGGACTATTGAGACTGGCATTTCAGTGGATTAAACTATAGAAGGAGAAAAAGAGATTCCTTAATACTGGTGATAATATGTTGTTATCAGGTATAACAATTTATAGTGATGGTAATACAGAGATTTTTTTCCAGAGCTAATATATTTTGTAAGTGGAAAATAAGGTTTATGTCTTCAATTCTAAAGATTCATAGATGAAATTAGGAAAATAGTGTCCTCAAAAAAAAAAAAAAAGGAAAATAGTGTCCTTCCTAATTAACATGTCCCATGTATCATTGTGTTTATGTACTTTCTACTATAAACTGAATTTTAAAATCTTGAGTAAAGTATACTCACAAATAATTGGAATCTTACTCAGTTTGACATTTGTAAGATTATCGGCCCGGTGAGGTGGCACACACCTGTAATACCAGCACTTTGGGAGGCCAAGGCGGGGCAGATCATCTGAGGTCAGGAGTTTAAGACCAGCCTGGCCAACATGGTGAAACCCCATCTCTACTGAAAATACAAAAATTAGCCAGGCATGGTGGGCGCCTGTAGTCCCAGCTACTCAGGAGGCTGAGGCAGGAGAATCAGTTAAAACTGGGAGGTGGAGGTTGCAGTGAGCCGAACTCCATCTCAAAAAACAAAACAAAACAAAAAAAACACAGTAAACCAAAATGTAGAGAATGACTTTTAGATTTTGTTCTTTCAACTCTGAGTTGCCTCTGAAAACTTTTAAAAGAATTGTCTCATTTTTCATGGCCTTTGTGCTACATTTTTAAATACTCAATCCATTTAAGGAGGTAAAACTATCCCACTGTAATTAAGCTGTTCAGATTAAATTTTTTTAAGGCATAAAGGAAGTAGTTAGCTATGATGATCTGTATTTTCTTGTTAGATAATTATTTTACAATTGTTCCTCTAGAAGTGATGAATGATTTCCTTTATAACCAGCTGTCAGTAAAAGACAAGTTTTCATTATGAGTATGTTAACGTGTCCTTTGTCCTTGTCCTTTTCATTTAGTTAAAGTAACCAGTAGCTCCTATTTATGTGAACTTAAAAAAGGTACTGTTAAAAAAGTTCTGACCTTTGTGATAAGAGCTGTGAGTGAAGTCAAAGCTGATAGGATGCTGGGTTCTTGGGTAATGAATCCTGTTACAACAAAAGAGAGCACGACAACTTGGGTAACTCAGGGAAAGAAGCCGAGTTCTCCATTTCATGTGGACTTCGTATCAGGTGGAGCATTTACTTAAGGGGTGCCACGCCACCTTTTTCTGTTCTTTCCCTGAGTCATTACTGCTGCTGTAGGATTTAAATCCCTCGATGGTGTGTTGAGACTTTGGGCAAACATCACTTGGCCATAGAGTTATTAGGTAGTAACAGACTTGATTGCAATGCAATGAATTGCCAGAGTGAGTAACTTGATGGAGGATATGTATTGGTTCTTGGGGCAAAAGTCCTCATACCTGACAGCTGAGGACTAGAGGTGCAGACTCAGTGGTAGGTGGTGGTGGTTTTCACAGACTTGTGTAGTGGGAGGAGTGACTATTAAGGCTTTGTTTTGAGAGAGACAGACAGAGAATTGACTCGAGGATGGATGCTACAAAGTAGACATGAGATTACTGCAGTAGTCTTAAATGATCCTTGAAAGCATCCTGTTGGAGTCAAGATGAATCGGATCACTTCACTTCTATAGGATCTGGATTATGACTGATGTCTCTGTTCCTCATCACTAAAATGAAGTGATATTTCTCCAAGGCCTCTTTTAACTCCAGAATTACATGAATTTTTGAAATGTTGAATATTTTCTAAAACAGCCTTCTTTCCGTTCCCGTAAGAAAAACAGTTGTTATGCTCTATATATAGACATGTGGCACCCGATGTCTGGGTATTTACCAGTGAGCTCTTTGTTTTTAGGCTTTGATCGTTCTGTGTTCCTTGTTTGCCAAGTAGGATGCTCACTTGCAGGCTGCGGTCATTTTCCCATTCAGCTTTTGAGTTTTCCTGTGTCTGTTACTGTCCGTACAGATAGTGAAAGGCTTCAGCTGAGTCCTGTGGGGAGATCACTTCGAGTTTCTGGGTTTGGGTGTGCTGTGATGGGGTGACTGAGATCACTGTCGGTGGTGAGTGAACGGTCTCATGGAGCTGGGGTTGCCTTGCTTTTGTTTACTCGTGACTCTGCAGGGCAGCCTGTGGGAAAATGGCAAGGCTTGGCATCTTGGAACCGCAAGCCTCCAGAGGGAGTTGAATTAATGTGCAGAGTTGAATCAGGGAAAGTTCAGAGGCAGTGTAGTTTACTCCCTTATTCCAGTACCCACACTCACTACACATGTGTTTACTTTTAAACTTTTGCCAAAGCCCCCTTAGTTTAAAAGGGAGGCTTCACATAAATGGAAAAGCTGAGGCTAAAAGGTCTAAATTTCTCTCATCTTTATTGCTTATTACAGCTTTTATTATAGATGCTGCGAGTACTTAGCACTTCTAAGAAACTCCCATTGCTCTTGTTTCCCTTTCAGCTTGGAGCTGGGATCCAGAGTAGTTAACTGAGGGGCCTAGCGAGCCCCTTGTCAGGAGGATGGCTTGCCTTTGAAGGCAGTTGACTCTTGTATGTGTCTTAGTCTCTTTAGGCTGCCATAACAGATGCCATAGACTGGGTGGCTTAAACAATACATGTTGATTTCCTCACACTTGTGGAGGCTAGAAGTCCTAGATCAAGGTGCCAGCAGATTGGGTTCTTGACTTGCAGACAGCTGTCTTCTCATTGTGTCCTCACATGGCATTGAGGCTGGAGAGTACAGGGAGAGAGATTGAGAAAGAAGGAGCTCTGGTCTCTTTTCCTCTTCCTATAATGATACTGATCCCATCATGTGGGCTGCAGCCTCATGACCTTATCTAAACCTAATTACCTTTCAACGGTCCCACCTCCAAATACTGTCACTTTGGGGGTTAGGGCTCCAACATAGGAATTTTGGGGAGACTCAGCATTCAGTTGGTAACTGTGTGTATGTGTGTGTGTGTGTGTGTGTGTGCGCGCGCGCATGTGTACTTGTAGAGGAGGGTTGATTGTCCACCTGACAGCTGTTGCCATCCCCTCTTCCCTGCTGGATGCCAATTTGCATTTTTCTGGCGCGTTTTGTGGCTAGAGTGGTCATGTGACACTGTTCTGGCCAATGAGGCGATGGAGGAAGGCCCCCGGGGGCTTCTGGGAGTGCCTTCCTTCCCAGCTGGAGAGAGCCCTCCTCAGGGGCTGTCCCTGCCTTCGCTTCTTCCCATGTGTGCCTGGGGCAGCTGAGGCAGGGCTAGGAGAAGAGCCCAGGTCCCTCCTGCCACCTCCAAGCGATGAAGCAGCCCTGGGCCAAGTCCAGCATTCTCGTGTGAACTGCAGAGGAGCCCTGCGCTTCCAGCTACTTGCAGCCAGGTGCTGTTACCTACGCCCCACGCACCCTCACGGACCTGTGTACAAGGGCACAAGTGCCTCCCCTGGAGCTGGCAGGAGGTGCAGTCGGAAGAGCATCTGGTCCCTGAGGCCTCCCTATGCCTCCCCCTGGATCCCCAGGCTGTCCGTGTTCACAGCTGTTGACCCTCGGGTGCGTCTGTCGCGTCTGCTCTCTTCTCCAGGCTGGGAGCTCCTGGACCACGTCTTGCTCCCATCTCGATCTTCAGGCCCACCCCGTGCTCCCCCGTAGGAGACATAGTAACTGGTTCAGCCAATCAGGTTCACTCAACCAGCGAGCGCTGTGGGTCCTGGTCTTGCTGACAGCTGTTGCTTTACTCCTTTCTTGTTTTTGGTGTCCTCCCTGAGAAGCCTGCGTATTGGTTGTTCACAGAAAGCCCACGAGGTGGCCTGAAGAGAGGGAAGTGGGAAAACAGACTTTAATTAAAAGGGCCTGGGCCGTGGAAATAGCTGTTCTCTAGGGTTTGGTTAGAGACAGACAATCCTCCAAAGACCCAGACAGAGATGTGTCCCATCCTCACGCTCAGTTTTCATTGCGGAAGCAGAAATCAAATAAGAGCCAACTTAAATTCTTTTAATTATGGAACATTTTAAGCCTACAGAAAAAACACATCATTGTTACCGTTGTTTCTGGCATTAAGGTCTCTTTTTTCTTTTTAAGAGTGAAAAATGAAATTTTCCAGACAAACACTTAACTAATTCAGTATTTCAAAATTGAAATACAGGCTGAACATCCCAAATCTGAAATCTGAAATGCTCCAAAATTCAAAATTTTTTGAGCACTGACATGCTGCTTAAAGGAAATGCTCACCGAAGCATTTCAGAGTGTAGATACTCAGAAATATACCAAATATTCAAAAATTGGAAAAGCTTTGAAATCTGAAACACTTCTGGTGTTTTGGATAAGGGATGCTCAACCTGTAGTGAGTGAGTGGTTGGAAGTTAGAACATATTCTTCTGTAGAAACAAACCTGTTTGACCCACAATTTGGCCAATTTACGGAGATTTGAGATGAAAAACTTACAAAATGATAGGATGACTGGCTGTCATTTTACCAGTAAGGAAACAAACCCAGAGAAGTGAAGTCAGGATTTAGGTTTGTGGACCTTTTATTTAAGGTTCTTTCTACTCTGCCATACTTTACTAGTGACTTCAGACAACAGTGTCGAATTTCATCAGCCAGAACCCACCAGGAACACAACGTGTAGTTATACAGAAGTTGGCTTCATTTAACTTGCTTCTGCCGGGGCCAGTGTACCCAGAAGAACCCTGGGACTATTTTGGAAAGGCAGACTTGGGGTTGTTGTTGGACTGGGTGATTTGAAGGTAGAATTAGGGAAATGGGACCAGATCTGGTTAGGATGTGGCCAGGAGGCAGAAACAATTCAGTGATTGGGTATCCCAACAACTTTTATCTAGGAGGTAGGAGATTAAAGTAGAGTTAGAGCGGCCATGCAGTAAAGAATTTGCAATCATACATGTTGGTGAGAAAAGGGGGCATCTGGTTATTTTTGTGGTAGTAATGTGGGCCCATCTGTGTTGGTTTTTGAGCATTCATTATGTTCTGATGGGAATATGGGGGTCAGGTTGTCAATTAGACTGGTCTTTACTTTGAAGGTTGGTAGGGTTGAATTTAATTTGTTCACCAACTTACTTAATTTCATTCTTAATGCTGATGCTTGAGGAATAGTAGGTTTTAGTAGGAGCAAGATGCAGTGGGAAGTAGGGACTTAAAGGATGTCTAAATAACTGTGTCTGAGCAGTCACTGGTTTTTAAACATTGTAGCTGCTCAATGGTAATACTGCAAATTTTACAAGGCAGATGGGTAGTTTTCGCCTAGCTTGAGAAGCTTTAAAAATCATCATGATAACTTTGTACTATCTTAAAACTTGATCGGCTATAGAAGCAGATAAAACTGTTGAGCTGTTATTAAAGTGTACTTACAGTTGAAACATATTAGTCTTCAAAGATGCCATCCAGTTACTGATCCAGAGGTAATGTTAATGGTGGTGTTACTCACAGTGCCAAAACACCCACAGATCAGTAGAAAATGTGGACAATCAATTTAGAAAATTTGCAAAGCAGTCAGAAGTGAGAGGCAGTGCTGGGTAGTGAAGAGTGGACCAGACTCCGATCTTGGTCCTAGTCCGAGCTTTGCCACTGTGTGGTCCAGAATGTCTTTGCCACTCTCTTAACTTAGTCATTTCATCTCTCTGGGCCTCAGTTTCCTCATCTGTCATAATGAGGAAGTTGAACACCTGGTCTCTGTGTTCCTTCTAAAGTTTCTGTCATTAAGTCTGTTTGAAGATAGTCTCTTCTTTTGAAAGTATTAGTTGGTTTGGCCAGTTGGGCCAGGTCATAAATATTACGGAATTATTATTCAGCTCTTGAAGACAGGAATGTTTGAGGGCTTTGAAAGCTAGCCCAGCAGGAAGCTTTTCGTGGTGTCTGTAGTTTCCTTCCTCTCAGGAATGATTAGGCTGAAATCAACCATCTTCTCAGTCCATCCTCTTTGTAGTTTCCTGAGATGAATGACCGAGGTGTTTTCTCCTCAGAAAATAACATAGGAGAAAAATTCCAAGGGAGACCTCTTTATTCAGGAACTTGCAATTTAGGAATTAAGTGTGATAACTTTATTTTATCAATTTTAATTTTGTGACTATAACATAATATAAATAAGGATTCTGTTACATGCAAATTTTGAAATCATGCAAAAACCAAAAAAGGAAAAGAAGTCAATCAAAACTTGTATAGTTTCAAAGATGGGGGCCAGGTGATTTGGAAGCTGTGCATGGGATTGCCACGTGGCCGCTCCCCTCTAGCAGGCAACAAGTGCCTTGTGTGTTTAGTCAGTATCATGCTGCATGTCATTGCTGATGGCATTCAAGTTTTTGCTTATGTGTGCTGGTATTTAATGTGCACTTAGATCTAAATATCTGTTTTTAGCCTTCAAAGATGTCAACCAGGTATTCATCAAGAGGTATATTAATGGGGATGTTAGTGATAGAGCCCAAGACAACCCTAACCCCCAGATCAATAGCTTTGTAACAGAAGCGCTAAACCACTATGAAGATGATCAGACAACAGTGAGATGCATCCTGCCATTAATTTAGCAGAAAGAGCACATGTCCAAATAGGAGAGTTAATATAGAGAGGTGCTGTACAAAGTGGCCCAGAGCATGGACTCTGGAGCTAGCTGCATGATGCTGCCACTTAATTAGCCTTGTAGATTTAGGCAAGTCACCTAGCCTTGCTGGGCCTTAATTTCCCTATCTGTACGATGGAATAAATTTAATGTCTACTGCAAAGGTTATGTGACACTTAGCAAACATGATAAAACACAGGTTGCTGGGCCCACCCCCCAGAGACTCTGATTCACTGCATCTCAGGTATTTGCATTTAACTAATTGCATGATGGTGCCGATGCCTCGGACCCTGAGATGACACTTTGAGGATCACCATGCTGTGCATTTGTACACACAGACACACACGTAGGCATTTATTTTCCAAAGTAAAGGGCATAGTGTTTGGAGCCTAATGTTTTTCTCCTATTTAGTGCCTTGTGAATATTTTCCCTTTCATTATTTATTCTAATAATGGATGATTTTAAGCTGCACTGTATTCCATTATTAGATATTTAAATGGCTTACATTTTTTCACTATCATAGACCATGCTGGAATAAATATCATTCTGTGTACACTTGTCTACATCTCTGTTGATCTCTTTAGGGTAAATTCCTAAAAGTGGAATTACTACGTTCAAAGTGTTTCATGGTAAGGCCTTTTGCTACACATCACCAACAAATTCTTCAGAAAGAGAGTAGCAGAAATTTGTCTTCTTACAGGTAGTCTATGAGAGTAGATGCTGATTTTCTAAATGTAAGGGAATAAGAAAAACTTCATCATTCACTTTTTTTCATGTGTATTTGGGCTTTGGTGGGAGTAAGCAAGAAGAATATCCGTGGATTTATAGAGTAAGCAAAGGTATGTCAGGAAAAACTAGGGAGGAAAAATAGGGCTGAACTGTGGCTTGATTTCAGGAGAGTTTCTGGGATTCAGACTGGAATTAACTGAATGATGCTGTAATGTACAGGTGTTGGTATAGGTGATTTTTTGCAAAGAAGAATAAACATTGGCTTACTTTTATTTATCGTATATGGTATGGGTGACTACTGCTGCTAGTTCAAGGGTCTTGATTTTTAAAAAATGTGTTTCTTCACTGTGATAGCTGGGAGCCCCAGGATACAGACTTTTGGTTAAATAACATCTGCTCCACTCTGCCTTCCCACGTGGGCCTCTCTAACCCTGGGCCAAGCAGTTGAGTCTCTCCTCGGGGTGCCTGGAGTGAGGGTGGGTACAGCTTGGGTAATTCAGCATCCATACCTAAAAACTTACTCAAAATAGGCTTCAGGTAGAGAAGTCAGTGGTTCTTGGGAACAGGGGTGAGTGAATGGAGGCGAAGGTGGGGCCCTCCACAGGTCAGTCAGGCCCTCAGGGTGGGACAAGAGCTGTAGGGCTCTTGATTATAAGCCTGTGTGGTAGAGACCAGCAGATAAGCCAAACTCTTCTTTATTATCAGAACATTTCGCTAATAAGGGATCTCAAGGGTCATCTGGCACAACCTTCTCTTTTTGCAGATAAGGAAGCTAAATAATTTATTATTTCAGTTAAGCTTCACCATATGAGAGTTTTTGGGTTTTTTTTTTTTTTTTTTAAGTTTTTAGGATCAGATAGTGAACCTTGTAACAGAATTGGCTGCTTTTTGTTTCTTTTTTCTGGAAGAGCTGAACTTTAGAGAATTGTGGCTGCATGGTAGACGGGCAAAGCAGGAAGGACACAGTGCAGCTGCGAGGGTGGCCTGTGGTCTCTCGTTTGGCCTGGAGAACGGGCTGATTCCAACTCCTTCTGCACTGCTCCTGAGTCACGGGTCCTACACCACCGTGCCTCTCTCCCGAGCTCAGGAGGCCGAGCTCAGGACTGCACGCTCCTTCCTGAGTGGTCTCCAAAGGCTTCAGAGTGGCCTTGGTTGAAGAGTTGCTCTCTTCTGTGCCAGTCATGTTTTTTAGAATTTACGTACTAGTTTTCTTCTTGCAATTCAAAAAAGTATTTTTTTCTTTTCCTTTTAGTAAAAAAACACATATGACGGGTTATTTCTTTTAAAAAGCAACAGCTCCCCTGAACACCAAACTGTGCCTTTTACCACTGGGTGACACTGTTAGACCACAGAACGTGCTTTGCTGGTAAAATCAAGAGTCATTGAATTTCAGATTTCATCAAGCTACTTTACATAGGAGAGAGAAACTCCAAATCACTTAATAGTCATCTATCAAATGTTATTTGATAAGTGTAATTTATCAATTTTAAGGCCAATGAGTTTCAGGCAATCAGTTATTAAAGAAATCCATTAATTGGGCAGGATTTTGATTGCTTAGAAGTTTTTGCAGATTAATGTGCTGCGTATTAATGAACTAATTATTTCATGGGAATATTTATGCAAGCCAGTGTACTAATATATCTATTGCCCACCAGAAAAAAGTCTAAGTTATCTTTCTTTGGCAAAAGACTCACTGTTGATACACAGCAATTAATGTTATGGACTTTTAGTGAGGATTTTTTTTGAGCCATCTTATTCAAAAGGAAGCACGTCTGTTGGTTAGAGAAATGAGTATTTGGTTCTCTGTACCGTTATGTGTTAAGAAGATTATGTCTTACTAGTTCTGAGCTCTTTCAAGATCAAATGAAGACAGAATTTGTTCAAAGCGTGGGTTGACCTCCCCTACTCTGCTTTTGGCTCCTTTTGGAAATCTGATGTCTGCCCTTCTAAGTGTAAGGTGAGCATTTTCTGGTCAATTTCAGCTGACCGCTATGTGACTGAGATGTTTCTGAGGTTAAGAATTGAGTGCGAGTCAGGTCTTCCCTTTGTGGGGTTAACATGAGAAAGAAGACAACTTCAAATTTAATTTTAATAGAAGCAGACTTTAGTATGCTACGAGAGGTATTAATGGAGTCCTGCAGGAGTGTAAAGGGGAAACACTGAGGAGGAGCCAGGGAAGACTTGGTGGGGTGAGTTCCTCCATTTGGATTCTCTAAGCCGCCCGTATTACCCTGTTGATTCGATACTTTTTTTTTTTTTTTTTGAGATGGAGTCTCACTGCATTGCCCAGGCTGGAGTGAAGTGGCGCGACCTTGGCTCACTGCAGCCTCTGCCTCCTACGTTCAAGCGATTCTCGTGCCTCAGCCTCCTAAGTAGCTGGGACTACACGTATGCACCACGATGCCTGGCTCATTTTTGTATTATTATTATTATTTTTTTAAGTAGAGACGGGGTTTCTACTTGGCCAGGCTGGTCTCAAACTCCTGACCTCAAGTGAAATGCCCACCTCAGCCTCTCAAAAGTGCTGGGATTACAGGCGTGAGCCACCGTGCCCGGCCTATTCAGTATGTTTTAATAAGGTACACACAGTGTGACATACAGCCCAGGGCTGAGGAAGGAAATAGGAGGTAAGACGAGAGGTTTGCGGGCCTCTGGAGGTCAGCCAGAGGCACAAGGAGTCAGTGGCTCCAGCTTTCTCCTAGCTCTTCTGTATCTGCTAGTCACTGTGAGGCCGCTGCTACTTTGTATGGCTTATGTACAAGCCATTGTGCCAGAGCATAGGGGAGAGAATGGAAGTCACTCTCTGCAGAGTGACTTTCCCTTCTGCAGAGATTCACTTCTGTGTCCTTCAAGGGGAGACAGTGTGGAAACATGTGGGAAATTAGCCCACAGGCGGGGAAGTGCCTGGGGCGAGGGGCGTCCAGTGGAGTCTTCCACAGCAGTTCAAACAGGAGGACATGTCTCTGGAGAGGACCTGGGAAGACTGGGGGAGGCAGGCTGTGAGTTGGTCTTTGCAAGGTGCCTGGAGTTTTACTGGCCAGGGAGGAGGGATTTCTGCCCAGGAGGAAATCGGGAGCAGAGGTGGAGATGGGAACGTGCACGGGCTTGGTGTGTACTGGCTGCCTGGAGTTGATGCCAGAGAGTTAAGAACCACACATTTGTAAAGGTAATTGAGGACTCCACTATCGAGAAGGGGGCCACAGAAGGCCAAGCAGTTTAGCATCCTCCCCTGAGGTGACCACTGATGCTCGGCTTGGTAGCCCTGATCTGATTAAATGAGTTAGCTCATTGGATTTGACTGAGGATGCAGCTGGATTAGAGGGAAAGGCAGCCGGCGGGGATGGAGGCCATGAAGCCAAGTGTACAATTCCCAGGATGAGAGATGAGCGACTGGTGATAGGGGGCGATTTTCAGATGCGTTTATGGAAGGGAACTGATGATCGATTCTGTACTTAGGGTTGAAACCTGTGAGATGGAACCTTTGGGAGAAATAAGGAAGTTAAGGGAAGACTGCGAGGGATTGTTTCTCAGCGGAAGAATGATGTGTGTGCTGTCATCTCTGTTGCTTTTGAGAAACAATAGCTCCAACTCAAATTTGCCTGGGATGACTTCTGCTACAGTGTAGGCCCTGTGGGGTGGGGTCGTCTCTGTCCTTTCAGTGTCCTTTCCAGCACCTGGGCAGTGTCTGGCACCTCGGAGGCCTTCAGTAAATGGCGAGTAAAGTGGAGCTCAACTTGACGCCAGTTGATTCTGAGGTGAACATTCCAGTACGAAGTTGGAATTTCAGAGCCAGAGCTTGGGAAGTCAGAAACTATCTCCACACACACTTTAGAAACAGCTCTTGTAGCAGAAGGGGTAAAGGTGTGTGGGGTCTCCAGAGGCGTGACCGAGAGAAGAGGACAGGGCTGTGGCCCTCTGCCTGGACTGCTGGTGGTGTTAAAGGGAGGGAAGAGGAAGTGTGGGCAGAAAGCTGGGGGAGAACGGGGAGGACAGAGGGAGGGTGGTCCAGAGGCTGCCTTCTCATCAGCAAGAAAATAGACACCAGCCCCAGACCCAGGAGAGGCCTAGGAGAGTGTCACCAAAGGAGGGAGCCCTGGATGGCCTGAGAAAGCCCCGCCGGGTGTGGACTGTCATGCAGATAGAAACATGTTGTTGCTGTGAATATTTGAAGGATGACATTTGTTGTCTGTTAGTGACCACGGATCACAGCCCTTGGGGACAGACCTTGAGGGCCAGAAGCACAGGCACTTCTTACCAGAAAAAACACCTGACAAGCCAAGTGACACTGCCAACTCCTAGGTAGCAGTTGGTCTGGGGAACATTAGCCAAGGTCCTTCTCAGGGTGAAATTTCTCTGGAATAGTTCTCAGGCCCAGCCATTGTCTTGGGAATAAGCCCAAATGCACCTGTTTGGTTGATGAACATTCTGTGCTTTGGGGCTTCAGATGGGACTGACTAGGCTGGGACGCCCAGAGCTGCAGAGTGGAGCAGGCTCTGACTGCGTGTCACGTCCACATGGTGAACATGGCAGACGTCTGGTTGCCCTTCTCGTTTCTCCCATAGATATGCTGCTGTTGGCTGAACGTAGGGGACGTTCCTCCCTCCCACCAGGTACTACTCACAGGATGAGGGTAGTTCTGCAGTCTACCAGGGAATTCTAGAATCTGCACAGGAGTAGAGGAAGTGAGGGTGCAGGGTTTATGTCTTATCTGCAGTCCTAGGACTTTCAACTGGGTGAAAAAAGTCACCAAGGATCAGCCTCTTGCCAAGACAAGGGGCTGTTATAGTTGGCTGTGGGCCCTTGAAGGATTTTATTCACCCCTTAAGCCATTTTTACCTCCTCCCCTGAGCCAGGAATTGAATGAATCTTTATTTATTTTATATTAGTTTTCTTCTATCTAGAGACTTCTTGTTCTCACACACTAGAGTATTTTTGTTTTTGTTTTCATTTTCTCTCTATATTTTGTCTTCAGTCTTTTCTAAGTTTGTTTGAGTATCCAACTTCCTGGCAAAACTAGATTATGCAAGAACTGCGGTTTTTTTTTTTTTTCAACTTTGGCTTTGATCATGATATATTTGGACAATATAGAAAATGCCTCTTTTTAGCCAAGATTCAGACTTTGGGGAGTTACAAGGCCGAAGAAATTTAGTTGCAGGAGTAATTTGCTAGTTTCCATAGAGAGCAACCCAAACTTCATTGGTTGACCATCAGCCTCACTTTCTTCTGACAGATAGCAGCTGAGTCTTGGGTACCCAACTTTGGCACAAGCCTCTCTGATATCCTGCTCCAGTCATTTTCTTTCTTCCACAACACTTTCTCCCTTCCCTGTCTGCACTGGAGAAATGAGCAGAGGCCAAGATTGGGTTCATCATTATTCTTTTTTGTCTAAACTAGTGTACTTGTGGTATACGGTCATTCACTTTCATGTTGATGGAACATTAAGTAACGGAGAGTTAGAGTAATGAATTGGTTTGTTGGGACTGTTTGCCTACTTTGTTGAGCATCTGCCACATGGGCAAGTACTGTGGATGGTAGATGTTTTCCATGAGTTTTCAAGAATGCTGAGACCAACTCTGCACATGCAAGTGTACTAGCTCTGATTTCCAGTTGAGGAATCAAGACTCAGGTTAAATAATTTTATAAAATCACATAATTGATGAGTGACCTAACCAGGGATTCTCATTCAAGATGGGTGGTCTTCAAGCCTGATGCTTTTTTCCATTATGCTGTATAACTTCCCATGGACTGTGCACAGTTTAAGATGGATGAAATGACAGAATTGTCATTATGCAGCAGCAACCAAGTGACTTGTGGATAGTAATTTTAATAGCTGTTGCACGTGTACTCTTACACATGCAGAGGAGGACATGCACCAAAAAAGTGTACCGATTGAGGGTGAATGTTCAGAGGAAACACACCTGTGTCACCAGAATCTGTATTATCCAGAAACGATCTTTTCCAGGCCCTGGAAGCCCCATTTGTACTGCCATCTATTCACTCCCGAAATAACCATTATCCTGACACCTAACATCAAAGGTTGGTTTTGCCTGGTTTTGAACATTATGTACATGGACGCGTGCGTGTATACTCTTCTGCATCTTGCTTTGTTTGCTTAACATTGTATTTGTGAGATTCAGCTGTGCTTTGTTTGCAGAATTGCCAGTTCGTTCTCATTGCTGCGTAGTATTCCATTACATCAGCACAGCGCTGTTTACTTACCCATCGTACTGTTAGTGGACATTTGAGTTGCCTCCAGTTTGGGACTATTATGAATGGCCTGCCGTTAACATTCTTATAAAAAAGCATTTATATTCATATGTTTTAATGAAATATGTCTTTCCTGCCTCCCATCTCACTTTAATGTCATCCTTTAGAGGTTTTCTGTTTGGGATCGTAAAGCTGTGATATTAGAAAGCTTCTAAAGTCCTGTTGAGAGACAGGAAATCATTCTGTTAAAGTCAAACCTGGTTCCTCCATCCGTCATCCCAGCCCATGGAGTGCTTTAGAGCTTCCTTTTGGAATTACACAGACTCAAGGTCAAATCTTGGTCCTGCTCTTTAGTAGCTGGGTAACCTTGGGCAGCAGTGACAGCATTATTGTTACTAATTTATTCTTATTCATTGCCAGCGACAGCGCTAATAGCAGGTGACATCTATTGAAGGTTTACTGTGTTGTAGGCATTGCGTTTGGTGCATTTCATTTTTTTTTTTTTTTGAGACAGAGTCTCACTCTGTCTCCAGGCTGGAGTGCAGTGGCGCAATCTCAGCCCACTGCAGTCTCCGCCTCCTGGGTTCAAGCGATTCTCCTGCCTCAGCCTCCTGAGTAGCTGGTATTACAGGTGCACACCACCACGCCCAACTTTTTGTATTTTTAGTAGAGACAGGGTTTCACCATGTTGGCCACGATGGTCTCGATCTCTGGACCTCATGATCCACCCGCCTCGGCCTCTCAAAGTGCTGGGATTACAGGTGTGAGCCACCGCGGCCCGGCGGGTGCATTTCTTATTTACTCTTCATGGCAGCCCTGTGAGATCTGTCAGTCCTTTTTCATTGTTGCCTTGTTGAGCCCGCGAAGGCCCTTACCCAAGATCACATAGAGCAAGTGAGGAAGCTGGAATGCAGATGCAGGTTGCCCCACCCAAACCCATGCTCTTGAAGCTGTCAGCCTCATTTGGAGACTGGGAAGTCATGACCCCTACCTCATGGGCCATATGAGGACCAAGTGACAGGGGAAGCTTACATATACCCCCAGGTGACATGGACACCAACTCCAAGATGGATTCCTTTCACCGCATCTCTCAGAATGGCCAACTGCTTTTGGGGTGTGCTTTGACTACAGTGCAGGAGGGCAGAGCGGGCATGGCTGCTCCACTCTGGCTGTCCTAAGGAAAGCGGACCTGCCATTCCGGGTCTGGACACCTCATTAGTTGAGGAGCTGTCGCCACCTACTGGTCGTACCCACCTCACTTGGGCCAGCTTCTGGTTGCTGTGGTGTAGGCAGATATCTGTCGGATGTTTCTTGCCCTCCTTAGTACTCACTCCCTCCTCCTCTGCCATTTTCTAAATATAAAATATGTGCCTTATTTGTAAAAATACATTTTCGGGGGATGAAAAAACTGATGAGGAAATGAATTTGATACTTTCCCAAGAGCATCACTGTTTGGCATTTGTACAGCAGCATATTGGCGGCAAGTCTGTTGAGTTCGTCATTGTTTTAAATGACCATCCTGGGAAGCCACAGGGGACTGTCCTATAGCTGTAGTGGAGCTTGGCAGAGTATGAAACCATAACATCTCTGCACTTAAGCAGATGATTCTGGTGGGACGTCGTTTCTAAGCCTTGGTGCACCAGGTTGGTGGCCACAGAAATCCCCTGGGCACTTGTCCGTTGCCCGGTCTAAGATGGAAATTTTTAGGTTTGCCTTAGGGCCAGGCAAGTCAGGAGTTTGTGATGAAACCAACTGCACTTTGGGAAAAATTATTACCGGAACTCAGGCTCCTGCCTGTCTGGGAACTGTGGGTGCTGAGAGAGAGGCTTTGGATCTAAGAGGTGTCTTTCCGTTTTCAGGCTGACCTGGCCTGGAGTTTGCCGCCTCCGCCTTACGTAACTTGGGTTTCTCAGGGTATTGCCAGAGGGTTGGCAGAATCTTAGAGACAGCTTAGGAAACAGATTCTCCAAAAGTATCTTGGAATTATTTTAACTTTCCAGAAGTTTTTGCAGTTCAAAAGGTTGTTTCACTTTGGTTGGTGGTAGCGCACCTGTAAACTGTACACATTGCCATGTGCCAAGAGATTGTTTTAGAAAGGATTCAAGTATTAGTGCTTCTAGATAGAATTAGGTCTTAAATATTTAGGTAAACATGAAAATTAGCATAATCTCTAAATTCTGATTTTTAAATATTAGAGGATTAGGTTTTGAATTCATCTGTTTGATGTAGAAATATGCAGATATGGAGCCAGAGCAGTCTGCTGGGGCAAGCCAGCTGTGGTCTGGGTTTGTTTTATCAGCCCAGTTGTGAAAGTTTTCCAAGGGAATGGTAATTCACCTCTGGAAAGCAGTCAACAGAAGTGCCTGGGATAGCCAGAGAGCTGGGCCGGGAGTGAACTTTGTAAAGGGAAAAACATGAAAAGCAAGGACTCAAAATCCATCTGTAAATATGGGATTTCCCAGTCCTCTGGGATAGTAGAGTCGAATAATGACTTCCATGTGTTGCCTAATGGAAATTAAAGGTAGAATTCTCATCAGGCAGCATTTTTCAGTACACATAGTGTGTCTGTCTGAAATACAATTCTCTGTTATTACTCAACAGCTTAAAAATCTTTCAGTGAGTCCCCTCCATTCAGAACAGCACGAGAGGCCCTTGTCATCAGGCCTGTCTGTTTCCTGCCCCACTCTGAACGACTGGAGCCATTCAGAACTTCATGCAGCACCTTGGCAGTGTGATAGACAGACCTTTTTAGACTTTCCAGAAGCTTCTTATGTTAGTTGCATGAATAGGTCCAAGAACCATTGAACATTATCAGTGAGAAAGTCTGTGGGTCATTCAACTGAAGTTACAGTTTTGAAGAAATCAAAGCCCAGAGAAGTAGAGTTTCCTATACAGAGTTTTCCAGGCCTCTAAATAAAGTATGTAATGTTGCTGGTCGCGTAGTTGGGCTTATAATAGCTTCTATTGAGTTCTCATGTTTGTGTCAGGGATTAGAGAGAGTCCTTGCATACACATTTTACTCAGTTTTTACAACATTCATTTTACACATAGGAGAGCTGGGGGTCAGGGAAGTTAAGCTTTGTCCAGGATCTCAAACCAGTTTTATTTCTCCTTCCCTGAGCTGGTCCTGGTTTTCTTTAATTGACTTAATACATTTAAAAAAAAGTTACTTTGAGTAGGTTACTTGACCAGTGAAGTGACTGTGACAAGATTATCTTTGTGTTTATTTCTAGAAACGTTGTTTCATGTCAGTAATAATATTTGCTTGCAAAGTACTTGTACCTCTAGACATTTCTACCCCATCTTTACTCTCAGGCTCCTGGATTCCTTGTTGTTCAGTGAGGAAATGTACCTGGCCGCTCAACCCCACTTTCTGCACTATACCTTATGGCAGTGAAATCCAAATGGCTCAGGGACACCCTCTGTCGTTAGCCCATGCGTTTGTTACTTCATTTAAGTAATGCTTTCTGAACAAGTCCAAGGGGTCAAAGGAATAGAACATAAACCAGACATGTTCTTTGCAGTGAAGAGAGGATAAGATTTATATCCATGTTGCTGTAATACAAGGTGGTGGTTGACGAATACTAGGAAAAGAGAACAAAGAACATCCCATAGAATTTGGGAAGGCATCAGGGCAGATGCGGCATTTATTTGGATCTGCTGGATGCGTGAGTTTGGCTTTGTGGAGATCCGGGGCTGCAGTGGGAAAAGCCTCAGCATGCCTTCGGAGGGAGCAGTGCTATAAGCACGCTGGTGGAGGAAGGCGGGGTGTGAGGATGTGGGGAGCAACAGCGTTTGTTTCAGCTTGATCGGAAGATAGGATTTGTGAGATGCAAGAGTTGCCTTATACCAGAGTTGTATTTTCCAGCGTTGGTAGCAGTGAGCAGGATGGCTGGCAGAGGGAAGAGAGCTGTGAAGAAGGTCATAGTGATGGTTATTGCCATGTGCTAGTCACAGCTCCAGGGCGGGGTGTCACTGAGAAGCAGCTGGAACCCAGATCCCACATGATTCTCCCGCCACCACCACTGCCCTGAGTACAGAGACTCAAGGAGGGGTTGCTCCGGCCTGTTCACCCCCTTGTTACTAAGTGACCATTTTCCAGACCCCAATGTGGCCTGTGCATGAGGAGCTGCAGGGACGGTGCCACCTGTTCTGAGGACAGGCTTAAGGTCTCCATGCTTAACTCAGACTGAGAGGCTCCTGTGCACCCCCTTTTCCAGCTCCAGTTGTGAAGAAGGACAAACCAGTGAAAAAGAAGGAAGGTGTTTGCCCGTGTGTTGACAGCATATACATATACTTCACCACACTGTCCCACGGAAAAACATCCTCCTGGGCTGAAATCCCAAATGCACTACACACACCTCTGTGCAGCCACAAGTGTCTAAAAAGTCAGCCGCAGCCCTCCCCTCCTCCACCGGCTCCCAGTGCCCGTGTCTCTCTAATAGGAGACAGGCTTGGGTGCCCCTCACCCCACTGGTCCTATGTGAGAAGAAAGACTTCCAAGCAACTAAATCTAAAGAGAAGTCAGAAAAAAGTCCCAAGCTAGGGCCTGTTTCCTAGATTCAGAACTAAAGTCATTTCATTCTGCGCACTGGAAGCTCAACCTCCCTCCTGGCAACAAGGCCCACGTCATGTTTGCACCTCAACACTGATGTCCAGGAAAGGCTAAGTGGGCATCTTATGCTGTCTCTAGTTGAGGAAGAAGTGGGAGTGCAGGACAGAGGATGAGGGGACGGAAAGCGGAGGGCAGGCAAAGCCTGAGGCCATGGAGGGCCAGTCAGTCAGATAAAGGAGAGCGAGTCAGTCAGGTAAAGGAGAGCGTGTCACCCGGGCTTGAGCGCTGGCTGCACCTGCCCTCTCAGTGTCACCTCTTCCATGTCGATCAGACATCTCAGACTCGACACGTCCCAGATCCACTTGCTCTTTCAGCCTCCCGTCATGGCAACTTGAGCCTTATGGTTGCTCAGGCCGGAAACCTCCGAGTCATCCTTGATTCCTCTGTGCTTTTCACGCCTCGGGTCCAGTCCTTCAGGAAGTCCCAGAGACTTTACCTTTAAAATACATCTTGAATCAGGCGCTCCGCTTACCTGTGCTGCTGCTGCGTGAGTCTAAAGCATCTCTCACCTGGATGACCTTTGCAGCTGCCGCCCTGACTCCTTGCCTGCCTGCCTGCCTGCCTGCCTGCAGCCGGTTCTAAACCTAGGAGCTGGAGTAATCTTTTAACTCATGAGTCAGATACTGTCATTACTCTGCTCAGAACCTGGAAATGACCCCGTGGCCCTCAGGGTGAAGACAAGAATGCCAGCACTGGTGCTCAAGTTCCCGTGCTCTATATCCTCATCATCCCTCCCTCCCCTGCAGCCACCCTCGCTGCTTTGCCATTCCTCATCCCCCCCAGGCACCCTCTTACCCTGTGGCCTTTGCATGCGCTCTTCGCTCTTCCCGCTGCTGATCGCAGGCTGGCTCTTCTGTCACATTCCCTCCAGCTCCTCCCCAACTGTAATAACGAGGTCAAGGTCAGAGGCAGTTGTCTGTCTGGGTTTGGCGTCATGGAGATTATCTATGGGGAAGGGCAGAAATACAGAGCCTTTTATGGAAGTTTGTAGCCTTCTTGGTCTATGATTAACTAGAAGGAAACTGCAGTTGAGTTTTCAGACACCTGTGGCTGCGCAGAGGTGTATGTAGTGCATTTAGAATTTCGCCAAGGAGCACGTTTTTCCGTGGGACAGTGTGTTGAAATCAGCCTGGCTGTGATGGGTTCCCTGAGTCACCCTCTGCAAGGTTTGTAATTCTCAATTCAGTTCAGGTTGCAGGCATTCTTGTTGTTAAAAGATCAATGCAAATAGTGTCTGAGGAATGTTTGGTGTAATTTATTGTATATGCCTTATTGTTTGATAATTTTGAGCCTTAATCATGCAGTGATATTTAAGATATTTAAATAAATGTTGCAGCTACATTATTTTTCAGTTGGCTTAGCCTTTGGATTTTCATTCTGTTTATTTTCACATTAACTTTGTAAAGATGTTGCTGTGGTTTGGTGGACAGAACATAACACAGGGAGGTGCTGGGGCCAGGGTCATACTTTCCAGCAGGGCGACTAGGAGGTCAGGCCTCTCTGAGAAGGTGACGTTTGAGGAAAGACCTGGAACGATAGAAGCAGGATGAAGCCCACAAGGTGCTTAAGGAAGGAGACAGTGACCAGTGTCACAGGCCAGCGAGTACCGTGCTGAGAACTAGAAGCCTTTTCCACTGGCACAGGGCCAGCATTGATATGTTTGTAGCATAGATTGATTTGCTGAGGCTGAAGGATTAGCAGTAAAGGACCTGGGTCTGGTGCCTTTTGACCAACAAGTGAAACAACAAGCACTGAAACTTAGAGAAATCACAGTTAGATTTATTCAGAGCCAAGTTCGAGGACTTACTTAAGCCTGAGAACACAGACTCAGTGTAGACTGAGAATGGGTCCCAAAGTAAGTTATGTGAGGTGCAATATATATATATGTTTCATTCCCTTTCCTTTTCTGTTTTGTTTTGTTTGAGACAGAGTCTCTCTCTGTTGCCCAGGCTGAGTGCAATGGTGCGATCTCGGCTCACTGCAACCTCTTGCCTCCCGGGTTCAAGCGATTCTCCTGCCTCAGCCTCCCAAATAGCTGGGACTACGCCACCACGCCTGGCTAATTTTTGTATTTTTAGTAGAGACAGGGTTTCACCATATTGGCCAGGCTGGTCTCAAACCCCTGGCCTCAAGTGATCTAGCCACCTTAGCTTCCCAAAGTGCTGGGGATACAGAATGAGCCACTGTGCCCAACCTTTTTTTTTTTTTTTTTTTCTTTTCTTTTAGAGATATGAGGTCTTTCTCTTGCTCTGTCACCCAGGCTGGAGTGCAGTGGTGCAATCATAGCCCACTGCAGCCTCTCAACTCTTGGGCTCAAGTGATTCTCCCACCTCAGTCTCCTGAGTAGCTGAGACTACAGGCATGTACCACTGTGCCCAGGGCATTTCCAATGTTTTTTAAACGTATGGGGTCTTGCTGTGTTGCCCAGGCTGGTCTTGAGCTCCTGGCCTCAGTGATCCTCCCACATCATCCTCCCAAAGTGCTGGGATTATAGGCGTGAGCCACCTTGCCCGGCCTTGTATTTTGTAACAGGGGAATACATGTGGCACAGAGGTGGGAGAAGCAGGCAGTGAAGCAGCAGTTTCAGTCCTGTGATTGTGATTGATGCTCAGAGACGCTGTGCATAAGATAAGGTAAATATGCAGCTGAGTGGGTAGGAGAAAGGTTAGGCATCTTAGAGTCTGGTAGAGGGTGACTGATTCCATCCCGTCTTTGTTCTGTATCTGATAAACAGATTTATGACCAATAACCATCAGTGAAATATTTAACAAACTCCAGTAGGACAGGCAAGAGGTCAGCTTTAGTTTATAGGCCCCGCTTTCCTGACGCATGTGTCCAACTGCAGCCATTGTGGGCCAGTGTTCAAATTTTCATTTGAACTTTCTTTTTTCTGACATACTCAAGTGCTTGTTCTGAAGTTGATATGGAGACAGGGTGGCAGGAAGCATCCTTTGTGACTGGAACTCAAGTTGTGGCAGTGGCAGTGATAGAAGTCAGGCCACAGGGCTCCCTGGCCTTAGTCATGGGCAAAACGAGGCCAGGCCACCATTCTCTTCCCTCCCCCACCCCAGTTACATTCCATGCGCTTAAGAAGATTTATCAGTGATACCCCAGAGTGGACTCAGGAGGATGGCATGTGTTAGCATACTGAGCACAGCCTTAGCAAAAACTGCAAATGAGTGTTTCTCATCTTTCTCTTTCAGACGGCCCACCTGAGGATATCGACCCTAAGGACTCATATCTCATTACAAGAAGCATCATGGCCGAGCCAGACTACATAGAAGATGACAATCCTGAACTCATTAGGCCTCAGAAACTGATCAATCCTGTCAAAACCTCCCGGAACCATCAAGATCTTCACAGAGAACTTCTTATGAATCAAAAAAGGTAAAATGGTTTCTTGAGCATAGTATTTTTTTTTTTAAGAGGACTTTTAAGATCATGATATCTAGTTTTAATTGTATTTACAAAGGCTTCAAAGAGTCTTTGATTTCTTGCCCTTGTTAAGGCTTTCTTATTCCTTCTCACATCCTAGAACCGGGTTACCCCTCCGTGAGGCAGATGCCCTGCAGGTGGCCATCACTGTGGTGGCCAGCAGTGCTTTCAGACTCCTGCAGTTGCGGGTTCCCTTCTGAAATGGATGTGTATTTCCAAATTCGGATGGAAGAGGCTGGATTAAGGATAGCAGAGAATGTCCTAAGTAGAAGAGAAATATGTTCTTAAATTTAAAATCTCTGAATTTTCTCCTTACACTGGGGAAGGTGTAGGAATCATGTAATTACCGCCTACTCCGGCATTTGTCAGTAGCGGGGAGAAGTCTCTAGAACCATATTAGACTTAATAGATAGGACACTCATGTTTTTGTTTGTTTTTGAGTAGCATTTTAAATGATTATTATCATAGTCTTTATTATTAATTATTTTGGAGGACAGGAAAACATTTACCTTCTATCTACTTTGCAAACTCCATCTGTGCCATAAATCATTTTGGATGTTGAGTTGCTATACTCTGCTTTTTAAGTAATTTGGGCGGGACAGGAGACTAGGGGAACTGAGGATGAAAGGCTACTTTTTCAATTTAAGAACTAGGAAGTTTCATTTAGGATTATTTTCAGATCTCGTAGGACTATAGATGGCTCATTTGCCCACTCTTTGCTAAGCCCTGGTGAAAGGTCTCCCACTGAACTGAAAGATACGCAGATCAAGTTTAGCATTAGGGTAATTTTTTACAGGGAGGCCTAGTTAAACAAATGTTTTAAAGAGGATCAAGGGGCATTTTGATGGCAATTCTCTTTCCTGAGTACACTCCAGCTAGAACTAATGACTCCTATCCATCCCAGGAATTATTTGTAAATACATTTCTCCCTCTAGAGTGTGGGAATGTGGCTTACTCCTGTTTTATCCCCAGCATATTACTAGGAAGCTGTTGGATTAATGTGTATTAAATTGAATACAAATAAGTTTTTAGCTTCCATCTGCCTTTGTCACACAATAGAAGAAAGAATATATGAATTTGGTATTATTATGGCCAAAGCAAAATGAGACTATCAAGTTCCTAAAATAGACCACAGAACTTAGAAGCCATCCTATCCTGCCTGGGAAATCATGTCTTCATTTTGGTGGAAAGATTGTCAGTTTAGTAGGCTCCGAAACAGAATAGCAGTTGTCACTCATAGATTTTCAGATTATCTTCACCTCTTTGGCCTCTGTTCCCTTATCTATAAAGTGTAAGGTAGGAGACTTAGCTGTTCTCTAAGAAACATTTTAGCTCCAACTTTTTCTTCTAGGAAAACCTATGAAAGGGCTCCAAGTCAGAATAAAGGTCAGAGTAAAACCACCATTTTCAGAATAAGTGTTCTCTAAATTATAGGCTATGAATTATTCTGCAAAAATGTATTTAGTAGTTTGGGTCATATTGCTGTAAAACCTACAGATTTGTGCAGTTGAGTCTGTTTCCACATTTTTTAGAGAAAGGGCTTCCATTCTATCTTTGTCTGGCCTGTTCTTTCTTCTCCTTGTTTGCCCAGCTCAACTAATCTGAGACAGTGCTGGGTTTCCCTACAGTACTATGGTGTAGAGAGGACGTGGGCTTTGAGGTCAGAGAGAAATGATATGAATCTTGGTTTTACCAGGACTTAACTTTACCTACCTTATGATCTTGGCCAAGGTATCCCCTCTTGAGATCTGTTTTTTCATCTATAAAGAGGGAGATAATAGTATCTTTCTTATCAAAATTAAAGTAGGCTGGGCACCGTGGCTCACGCCTGTAATCCCACCACTTTGGGAAGCCAAGGCGGGTGGATCCCCTGAGGTCAGGAGTTCGAGACCAGCCTGGCCAACCTGGCGAAACCTTGTCTCTACTAAAAATAGAAAAATTAGCCGGGCGTGGTGGCACACGCCTGTAATCCCAACTACCCTGGAGGCTGAGGCAGGAGAATTGCTTGAACATGGGAGGTGGAGGTTGCAGTTAGCTGAGATTGTGCAAGAGAGCAAGACTCTGTCTCCAAAAAAAAACTTAAAGTAAATAATAGCTTGTATGAAAATGCTTAACATAATAAGTGATCACTTAGTCACATCTATCTTCCACTTCCTATATGGCAACATCTGGAATTTCCTATTGCTTTTTCTCCCTTTTCTTTGAAGGATTTTGGTCGGGTTGGAAATACATTTAAAAAAAAAGAAAAAGAAAAGGCAGATTTCAAAATCAAATGAATATATCTCATCTCTTAAGAGTTTTTAAGGTCATACCAAACTTGTTAGAAATACACTGGTTTTAGAGTGAGAATTTCTCAGTTTCTTTCCTTTTATTCGTCTTTTATTTTATATAGTTTTTAGAGACTGGGGTTTTTATTTCTAAATTTTAGTGTCAAACTATAGGATACATCACATCAATACTATGTATGTTTGATTAATGAATAACCAGTCTTGATTACTGCATGGTATTGTAATAAAAATCCGTTTGCTTTTCTGCAGTTTATAACAAGTCTTCTTACATTTTGTCTCATCTGGTGCTCTTTCTAATAGCCCAGTGTATGTTATCTTCAGGTTACCCTCACTCACGTGAGTAATCTCAGGGTGACTGGTTTAAGGAATCATCTCAAGATTACATAATAGTTTTTTGAAATAGTGTTTAGAAATAAAAACAAGTTTATGTGGAGACTTACACCTTTGCTACGCATAGCTACAAATTAAGCTCAGAGCTCTATAGCAGTTCAGACAGTTTTTCCGGTTACATTTCAGAGATTATGTGTTAAAGGCCAAGTCACTGCTTAAGAGAACAAGCACCCACAGGTCTTCTAACTGCGAAACCTATGCTCTTTCTAGTGTATAATCCTATTCCTCTATTTACCATCTTTGGAACCCAGCTTAGTTTCAGGTTAAAAGTCTTTGAAGCCTCTAGGTCTGATGGTTAAAACCCTGTGTCAGGTTCTCACTTTCCATAGGTGTTTTCAGTAGTATAAAAAGGCAGATTTGAAAATGCTTTTTTTTTTCTTTGGTTAAAAGATTACTATTGAAGAGATCTTTAAAAAAACAATTAAGAAAGGCCGGGCGCGGTGGCTCACACCTGTAATCCCAGCACTTTGGGAGGCCGAGGTGGGTGGATCACGAGGTCAGGAGATCAAGACCATCCTGGCTAACATGGTGAAACCCCTTCTCTACTAAAAATATAAAAAATCAGCCAGGCGTGGTGGCGGACACCTGTAGTTCCAGCTACTCAGGAGGCTGAGGCAGGAGAATGACGTGAACCTGGGAGGTGGAGCTTGCAGTGAGCCGAAATGGCACCACTGCACTCCAGCCTGGGTGACGGAGCGAGACTCCGTCTCAAAAAAAAAAAAAAAAAAAAAAAAAAAAAAAGCATATTTCTGATATTATTTAGAGAGAGAGATTCTGTGCTCTACAAAGATTACTTTTTGGAATAAATAGGTCAGTTACTTAAACATATCCCTAAAATTGGTTCTTTGGCTTGTATATTTCGAAGTCAGTGGCCTCTCGTTCCTGGTTTTTAGCTGACATTCTTTTGGCATGCTTTACTAGATGAATAGTTCCTCAATAAATACTTGCTGCTGTACAACATGGAAAAAGATAGGGGGCAGTTCTAGAGATAAAGGATACAAGTGTTTGTGTTCCAATCCTTGCAGGCAAAAATGACTAAACCAGAAACGTAAAAGAGGCAGGCCAAACCAGAAGATTACAAGATTAAAGAACAAGGGCTGAAATTCAGGCCCAGCACGGTGGCTCACACCTGTAATTCCAGCACTCTGGGAGGCCCAGGCAGGCGGATCACCTGAGGTCAGGAGTTTGAGAGCAGCCTGGTCAACATGGAGAAACCCCATCTTTACTAAAAATACAAAAAAATTAGCTGGGCGTGGTGGCATGCGCCTGTAATCCCAGCTACTTGGGAGGCTGAGGCAGGAGAATTGCTTGAACCCAGGAAGCAGAGGTTGCAGTGAGCCAAGGTCACGTCACTGCACTCCAGCATGGGCAATAGAGGGAGACTCTGTCCCCCGCAAAAAAAAGAACAAGGGCTGAAATTCAAATCAACTTTTCGCGGTACCCTAAGAAAAATAATTAGGCCAGGAGATGTTTGGCTACGTGGGTAGGCATTGTTCTGTGATGGTCTGAGCCCCAGACCTTTCCTCTGGCTCTGGCTGAATGCTCTCCCAGGTAATGAAATGACTTCACTTATTAATACATAGGTACACAGAGTTCAGGTAGATGTGGAATGAATGTGGACTTGCCCCGTCTGCCCTTGAATGTATTTAGTGGTTTATGTGAAATGTACCTTTCAAAGTTGTCTATGTTTCATACTCTAGTGGTGGGAATATAAATCATTGCAGCCTTTTTGTAGGGCACTTTGGCAGTACTCATCAAAATATGCAATGTGCGGATGCTTAGCCAGCAACTCAGCTTCTATGAATCTAGCCAACAGAAATGCTTGTAGAAGCGTGCAGCTATAAATGTCCACAGAGGCTCAGAGCCTCATTGTTTTTAACAGTGAACAATTGGAAACCAAATAGATGTCTGTCAATAGGGATGTGGCAGAATTGTGGCATGTTTATATGGGTATAGAAAGTATGGAGGAACATAGATCAAACTGTTGGTAAGAGTTATCTCTGGATGCAGGAATAGGTAGGGGTTGATGGGTACAGGGTCTCTACTTTGCATAATTTTGGGGCCACTGTTCACATAGAAAATTTGCAATGGAGTGGTGCTCCTCGATTTGTTTAATGGAGAGGGTTTGGATGTGCTTTTGCGTTTTATTTAACATATGGGTATATTACTTTTCTTTTTCTGCAAAGAGCACTTATTAATTTTATAGTTTTTTTAATTGGCTTTGCCCGCTTCAGTAGTCACAGGTAGCTACCTGACCTAGAAGCTGACTTGGGAATTACTGTTACTCTTGGGTGATGCTGTCATAAAGGGGTTGAAAGTACTTGTTAGCTGTATATGTCAGAATTGATTAAAGAGAACCAACGATACTTATGCAAGGGATGGTATGGTAGTTAATTATGAAATTTGGAGAAACTCATTTCTGTCTGTCAACACTATCTCTGCTCCATTTAGACTTAGAGACTTATATGGGCAATGCTTGACTTTTTCCATTCAGCACAGAAAGTTAAGTAATCCACTGTGATAAAATATTAACTAAGTTTATATGACTTCTTGACTGCTGTAAGTAGAGAATATTTATCATATAAGCACCATTTTCCTGAATTTTGTTACTACATATTTTATCTTACTGTCACTATTGTGTAAAATCTTTGAAAGGAAAATGAATACTGTGTAATAGTTAAACCCATTCATAGGTTGCAGTAGAGTGTCAGCCAAATGTGTCATACATCAAATCTTCAGCAGCTTTTGCATAATCCAGGAGAATTTAATAATAGTTGAAGTTAATTTTGCCAGTGAAATGTAGGGAAAGAAAAATGTTTGAAATTTAAATTATTCAGATAGCTAAATTCTTAATCCTAAAATTTAAATCCCTTAATTCTGTCACATGTAGTGTTATATCAAGACTTTTTAATAGTCATGAAACTGAGTAAATCTTTATTCAGATTACTTAAAAACAGCTTTTCCTGTGGTTAATAACATCTTTATTTTGAACAGAGTACTCTTAAGCAACTTATATTGTGCTGATTAAAGATTTAATCTGTCCATATTTTCTACCCTGTTGTTCAGTCTTGATAACTATGAGATAAACCATAATTAAATCACAAAAGTCACCTGCCTCTTTTGTTTCCCTGGAAATTTGGCCAAATTTTTTTTAACGGAAAGTTCTGCTAATGAAAATTGGGAAATTGGAGACATATTATTTTGACTGTGTGTCCTCTGTCATTAAAGATGGAATATACTAGCTGGGTGTGGTCGCTTATGCCTGTAATCCCACCACTTTGGGAGGCCAAGGCAAGTAGATGGCTTGAGCTCAGGAGTTCGAGACCAGCCTGGCCAACATGGTGAAACCCCATCTCTACAAAAAATACAAAAAATTATCCGGGCGTGGTTGTGGGCACCTGTAATCCCAGCTCCTCGGGAGGCTGAGGGAGGAGAATCGCTTGAACCTGGGAAGAGGAGGTTGCAGTGAGCCAAGATTGTGCCATTGCACTCCAGCCTGGGCAACAAGAGCAAAACTGTATCTCAAAAACAAAAACAAAACAAAGAAAAAAGAGCTGGGCGTGGTGGCATGTGCCTGTGGTCCCAGCTACTCAGGAGGCTGAGGTGGGAGGATCGCTGGAGCCCAGAAGGGAGAGGTTTCAGTGAGCTGAGATCATGCCGCTGCACTCCAGCCAGGGCAACAGAGAGACCCTGTCTCGGAAAAAAAAAAAAAAAAAAAAGATGAAATATACCGATTTTTACTCTAAACAACAACTTTGAATTAAGTTTTTGTGATTTTTAAAAACATCTAGATAGGAGAGATGCCAGAATTTTTAGAAATTCTAGATGAATGAGGAAGTATGCAATTGAGGATTGGTTTACAGATGTGATTGTGTGGACTTGAAAGGGATCAAGGTGAGTGTGCTGTTGAATTTCTCTGGCCAGAGCACATGTATTGGAAATTGTTATTTAACAGTTGCTCAGATGACTCCTAGTTGGTTAGTCAAGGTAGTTGATAGGAGTTGTTTAGAGAACAACCCTGTCCCTTGTCTACAGATTAGCAGTCACCAGCAGCCAGACCAGGAGGTGTGTGGGAGGTGCTCAGGCCCATCCCAGAGTTCAGGACAGAGTCAGCAGTGCTTGTTGCCTGCAGTTCAGAAAAGGATGAATTACTGTTCCGCCACGTGCCTGCGTGCGTAGCATGAGTGTGTGTGCGCTGTTACCTACACCCTTTGCTGCCTGAAATTATAGTGCTTTTCCTGTTTGGTGGTTTGTCCTATTTTTATTTTAAATTGTCTTGGTAAATTTTAACATCAAGTTGAGATTACTTATGAGTTGGTGGAGACTGGCTAAGATAAGTGACTAAGAAAGATAATAAGAAGAAAGGTGGGCTGGATAATCCAGCATTCTGGAAAGCCATAGGAGAAATCCTAAGGAAATAGAAAAGGCAAATCTTAAGCTAACAGTTAAACAGAGATCGCACCGGAGAAAATGCTAAGACATGTCTTTCCCTTGACTTCTCTCAAATATTTCAGATGGAGGGTGGCTAGTTCATGGCCTGTTTGGCTTGTTTCTCCCCATTTGGAGAGATGGCAGCCTAATTTATCTCTCAGAAATGTAGGACGTCCCTGAAGGCCGACTTGCTTTCATTGTGAATAATCGACTACACATCTGAAAGGGTTTCGGTGGAGGAGTATTGGACTGAGAATTAGGGGATTAAGGTTCTGCATGGCCATATCCTTCAGTAATGATATAACCTCGGATGTGCCTTTAGATGTACGAGAACCCCCTTTCAGATCTGAAAAATGAAGGGTGGGAACGTTTCCAGGGCATTTTACTGTCTAAGCTGGTCTTGAGGCTGCATTTAGTGCATAAGATCGGGGGCTAGAGGCCAGGTGTGGTGGCTCACGCCTGTAATCCCAGCACTTTGGGATACCGAGGCAAGTGGATCCCGAGGTCAGGAGTTTCAGACCAACCTGACCAACATGGTGAAACCCCATCTCTACTAAAAATACAAAAATTAGCCGGGCGTGGTGGTGCACGCCTGTAATCCCAGCTACTCCAGAGGCTGAGGCAGGAGAATTGCTTGAACCTAGGAGGCAGAGGTTGCATTGAGCCTAGATCACATGCCACTGCACTCCAGCCTGGGTGACAGAGCGAGCCTCTGTCTCAGAAAAAAAAGAAAAAAATCAGGGGCTAGATTTTGGGAAGCCTCCCCTCCATGCAGAGCCCCCTCATTTCCTGACCATCTCCGTCTCCGTCATGGGCACCCGTCACAGTCATCGTACGTGCGTCCCCACCCTCACTGCCCTCCTTTGCGTAGCCTAGTGTCTTGCATACGGCAGGTGGCCAATACATTTTTATCGAATGAATGGATTTTATGTACTCTTTGGAGATCTCCTCTTGCCTTTCTTTCGTGCTAGTGAATTTCTTAGATCACCATGTTGCATGTTGTAGCCTAGTAGGTATCAAGCTAATTCTGTAGACCTTTTCCGTGGTTGATATTGTAAGTTAAATTTCTGTTCATAAAAAATGTAGCCATTAGATTAACGTTTTTTATTTTTGTTAATGCTCTTTTGCAGGGGTCTTGCTCCTCAGAACAAACCAGAATTGCAGAAGGTGATGGAAAAAAGAAAACGAGACCAAGTAATAAAGCAGAAGGAAGAAGAAGCACAGAAGAAGAAATCCGACTTGGAAATAGAGCTATTAAAACGGCAGCAGAAGTTGGAGCAGGTAAGGGGGATTGGCTGGAAGCTGTCTTTTTTTGTTTTTGTCTTGAAGAATGTTGGAGTGTTGGAGCGGGCAGGATTTACCAGACGTGCCAGTGTATACATTTATACTATGAAAGAAATATTGGAGACAAATGTCAGCAAATGGGGTCAAATACGTTCAAGGCAGGGACAAGAATCCTACTGAGGACCTAAAAGATCCCAGAGGCAAAAGCAAGATAGGGACATGGCACTGAATTCACACAGGGTGCTGGAGTAATTTAATGAAATTCACCTTCACGAAGACTCCAGAGCAACTGCGCGTTGACCCCAGGATTTGTTTCCTTAGCCCTGTCTTTTCAATTCTTGTCATCTCGTGGTCCTATTTGCAGTGACAGCCAAGTGGCTTCTGTTTCTGTGCACAATTACCCGGACTCTATCCGTCCATTTTTTAAAAAGTGGGGGACCAGGAGAGAATTTCTTCTGTGGGGAAGTAAAGTTGTCAGGGACTTTGAAAGAGAGAGGAGTATTTTGAAAGGCTGCTTGGTTTGTAAATAATTTTTCCTTTTCTGAATGTCATTTAGCTTGAACTTGAGAAGCAGAAATTGCAAGAAGAGCAAGAAAATGCCCCCGAGTTTGTGAAGGTGAAAGGCAATCTTAGGAGAACAGGCCAAGAAGTCGCCCAAGCCCAGGAGTCCTAGGCCGAGGCTGCACCAAG
Source organism: Pongo pygmaeus (assembly GCF_028885625.2). NCBI lineage: Eukaryota > Metazoa > Chordata > Mammalia > Primates > Hominidae > Pongo > Pongo pygmaeus. The sequence goes on along the minus strand of NC_072381.2, from coordinate 14,670,598 downwards.
ACCTCGTGTGTCACCCCACAGAGCTGTCTGTGGGTGCCTTCTCAATCTCAGGGCAAAAGCCCCTGGAGAATGTTCCAGCCAGCAGAGAATTTTGACTTGCAGTAGGATTTGGTTTGATTTTCCTACGATCTGGGTGGATGCCTTGCCTGTGACAGTTGCAGTTCCTATTCGCCAAATGAAGGGCAGTGCCCCGCATATAAGTTGGAATGATGGACCTGTGTTCAGAGACTTAACAGAACCAACAAGCAAAACAAGTGAGAACAGGAAAAAGGAAGAGGACACTGAAATCAATTCTTGAGAGTTGCACTACTTGGTTTTTCTTCCATTCCAAGTTTAGTGGGACCCAGAGCCTTTTTTCTTTTAAAAGCTAAAAAAAATGTTTAATTCCGCTTTTTGTTATCTGTTAGATAATTGAGATCACCTAGAAATGCATTTAATCTGTTCACTCACTGTTTGTAAGTTTTGAGGACCCAGAATTTTCTTGTTTAATTTATACTTTCACCCCTGTTGCAGTTAACACCAGAGAAGGAGCGTGTATGTCGAGCACAGCCACTACCCTTGTTGGCACTAAATTTAGAAATAGGGTGAGAAGGTTTAAAAGCCCATCTTGATTTTATTTTCATTCCTTTTGGTTCTCTGTGTAATAATAGCAGGCTACATAGTGACATTCCAGTTCCAAGGAGGTACATCCTGTCCGTTCATTAATTGCTTTGATTACTAGGAGGGTTTCTGTTCAGTTTTGTTTTTAAATGTCTTGCTGATTTAGTTCTTTCAGATGGAATAACCTTCTAGTCCTTTAGAGAGTGGAACTAGTCCATATAACCCAGCTTCAGTATCAAAAGTAGAAGCTGCCACATCTTTTCATTTCTCCAAGAGGAGTGTGGGGAAGGTTCCCATGACCGGCTAGGCAGTCAGGATTTCTCTAGGCATTCTAATGTGAAATAAGTGTAGACTGCTCTCAAGGAGGCTTCATCAGAAGATGTATAGCATTTGAATGTCTAATGATAATGAATATCATTAGAATCCAAGCTTTGAAAATTTCTGATTAATGCCCATATATTTCTTTATCTTTGTTTTTTCTTGTGAAGAAAGACTTTAACACTGTCTGAGTGATGATGCTGTTGATAAGGATGATGTCGATGACTACTATATTGCATCTCTCAGGAACAGCTGATGGGAAGGGAGGGGATGCTGACTTCTCTTGTTCTAGCTAGCAGCAGGCTCCTCAGAGAGGGGGCCGAGTTACAGACAGCAGCTGCATTCTCATGCAAAATTAGTTTTAAACTGCTAGTGGTGGGCATCGTTACCTTTTGCCTGGGTGATACGGAAGAATTGTTGAGGATTTAGTATGCTCCGTAGAGACAGTTCAGCCAGTCATTTCTGCATTGGAGAGACTTCTCATACTTTCTTTGAAGACTCAATAGAAAGCTAGATCCAGAGCTTTTGAATCCTTAATTAGCATAGTAGAAATTAGCTTTCTATGGGAATGCTTTAGTGTTAGCAGTTGACAATTAGGCCCATATTCAATCTGAATGGGAACAAAAGTAAATGCAATGATAATATACTGCTAGTTAGAGAAACATGTTAGTTGATTACACCTGAAATGGATTATTTATCTCATCAGCAAGTATTATTTGAATAAAATGAGAAATGCTTAAGAAAATTGTTGCTCTATAGTAATTTGGTTTTGAAGAATGGAATGGTAACTTTTTTTCCATCGTTCTTTTGAGAGAAGAAAGTGTGATGACTGATGATCTTGAAAAGCCCATTTCTGATTGCACATTGACTAGCATTCTTTCTTTGTGTCTGTGGACTAGCGATGCTGTTTGTAAAATGAAGATTCGGGACTGGCTCATATCTTTTTATCTAACTAGATGTCAGATCTTGAAATCTGTATTCTCGAAGCAATTCTGCCACTTGATCGTATTCACAAGGGCCCTGATAGGCTCCTTTAGAAGGACCAGTTCTGTTCCTAGAGCTTAACTAGAATTCATTATTCTTCACTGAAAAAAAAAAAAGAAAAGTTAATTAAGAAAGCATTTCTTTCCTAATCTCACTCAAATCTGCAGAGTTATTTGTAATTAGTAATACAAAATCTGGCCAAAAGGAGACTTGTAAATAGCGTAAAGTGGTGTCTTATGCTAAACGGTGGAATGTATAGGCAGAGAAGCTCTTTGAAGTTGTCACATGAGCTGGGCTCACAAGCCTGATTCAAACAGGCTGTCAGTCTCCTCTCACCCCTTAATACTGTGCAGGCCAAACTCCTAGGACTCTTGAACATCTGAGCAGTTTTGTGCTTTGAGCCACTTTTTGACAAAAATGGCTCCATTTTTCCACAGCGTGGTTTTCTTAAAATAGTTTAATGTTTTATAGTCTCGTAGTAGTGTTGCTTTCTAAGCTATAACAGTCGACTTTATTCTTCTACTCTGAAAAATCTTGACTTGTTTGAGTGTATATAATATATATAAAGGGAGCCTTAATGGATTGGTTTTCATAATTTAATATTTTTTGTATTTGCTCTTGTATAATTGTTTTTAACGGAAAGTATTAAAGAATTGAGGGTGGAATTCTTAGAACCAAAGTTATTCTTAATAAAAATCACCACATGCTTGGACCATGCAACCATGTTTGTCTGATCTGTTTAAGGTGGGCATCTGGAACAGAACGGGGCTGGGTTCAGTTCAAAGGTGAGAGTTGGTTCCAGGGTCTCCCTTTCGATGACTGGTCCTCATTGACAACCTCGCCCCTCAAATCACTTATGTCCTATTGCCTTGTGGCAGTGAAGCTGACAGTTTATCATATCAAACAGAGTCATCTCAGGTATTTATGGCACTGTAAATTATACATTGCAGTAGACCATATGGCCCTTTAGCAGCAGCCATCAGTCAGTCCTCAGCTCAAAGTATTCTGAATTTTAGATAGCTTGGTAGGACAGTGGGAGACATGTTTTGGGAAGGGCCATTGTTTAGTGTGTTTGACCCCAGTACATATGGCATGTCTGAAGTGTGATTATGAGGGTTTTTTTGCTTATTCAACTAATGTTATTCCTCAAAGAAGTTACTTTGGAAAGGTATACACCTGATTGCATTATACTACTGATTAAAATACTTTGGAGGTTCAAGTCTCTTTATAATTATGCCTTTATTTTTCAGCTACAAATTATTACTCAGTTTGATCACCCAACTTCTAGTGTCCTTGGAGGTTCAAGTCTCTATAATTATGCCTTTATTTTTCAACTACAAATTATTACTCAGTTTGATCACCCAACTTCTAGTGTCCTTGGACTCTTAAAATATTATATCTACTCAGGAGAGTAAAAATTTACTATCTCTAAGGTTACACCATGAACTCTAAAGCCAGTGCAGAAGATAGATTCCAAAAATCATTTGAGGAGTAGCTGCATCCTTGGAATAACTAGGCAGTTTGTCCCGGTGACTGTGTTGAGGCTGTCAATCCATTTAATTTGACCACTTCCCCAATCTCTCTCTCTCTCTCTCTCTCTCTTTCTCTCTCTGTGTGTGTGTGTGTGTGTGTGTGTGTGTGTGTGTGTGTGTGTGTTTTACAGTAGTGGTAATAGATTTGAAAGAAGACAGGGCAATTGAAGTGTTTAGTAAGATTTAAAATACTATAGGAAAGCTAAAAGAAGTTTTAAAATAATACTACCCGGCATACATTTCCTAGTATAATAAGAGATGAAGTATTTTACTTCCAGGGTCTTCGGATAAATAAAATCTTTATGAGCTAGCCTAATAATCACAGTTTCTCCTTCGTTTTGTCTCATGAGAAAACATAGTCTAATTATCAGTTGGGGATCCTTTGAATATCTTCCCACTTGCTCCTAGATTTTCTAGCAAGATGATAATTACCACTCGCCGTGGCACAAAGGGCACTCACTCATTTATTGAAAGTGTGTTCATCACTACTGCAGTCCTGCTACTCCTAGAAACCCTCAAACTGTATATGTGCATGTGTGTCTAAGTGTAAATATGTATGCACACATTTGCATTGATGTTTATTTTTATATCTATATTCATAGACTATCATGAGGTCGGGCCAGGTATGGTGGCTCATGCCTGTAATCCCAGCACTTTTGGGAGGCCAAGGCGGGTGGATTGCTTGAGGTCAGGAGTTCAAGACCAACCTGACCAACATGGTAAAACCCCGTCTCTACTAAAAATACAAAAATTAGCCAGGCATGGTGGCATGTACCTGTAATCCCAGCTACACGGCAGGCTGAGGCAGGAGAATCATTTGAACCTGGGAGGCGGAGGTTGCAGTGAGCCAAGATCGTGCCACTGCACTCCAGCTTGGGTGACGGAGCGAGACTCCGTCTCAAGAAAAGAAAAAAAAGAATATCATGAAGTCACATTGATACCTCCAATCCCAACCTAGTGGCATGTTCTTTTCCCCCTTTCTGAATTTGTCATTCCCTCCTCCGACAGTGACAACCCTGGCTTCCACTGTCTCCACTCATCTATTTTCTCAATCCCCTGACCTTCTCAGCCGCTTTCACCTCCCAGGCACTGCCTAGTGGCTTTTTGACTAAATTAGGAAGGAAGGGAGAAAGAAAACAAACAGCAATTTTTCTTGAGCATTTAAACATGTATTGCTAATTAATTAAATCGCCTCAAACAGCCTAAAGTGCAGCTATAGATTGAGTATACCTGATTGTTTGAAACCTTGTAAACTCCTTAAACAACTATATCAACTATACTTGAACACGATGGTTAGCACATTTTAAAAATAACTTACATATACCCATTTAAAAAATCAAGCTTTATGTCCATTATTACTGTTTTTGAGATAGGGTCTCTCTGTTGCGCAGGCTGGAGTGCAATGGTATGATCACAGCTCACTGCAGCCTTGACTGCCTGGGTCAAGTGCTCCTCTCGCCTCAGCCTTCTAAGTAGCTGGAACTACAGTTGCACACCACCATGCCCGCTAATTATTTTTTTGTAGAGACAAGGTCTCACTATGTTGCCCAGACTGGTCTGGAACTCCTGGCCTCAAGGGATCCTCCTACCTTGGCCTCCCAAAGTGCTGGGATTACAGGCATAAGTCACCATGCCTGGCCATTTGTCCATTAGTTTTATACTTTTAAAAACGCTTTCCTGCTACTATGACCATATTTTTATATTCTCCTAGATATTCAGTTATACTCTGCTTTCTGGGCTTGCGGTAATTTTACCAAGACTAAAAGGAAAGAAATGCCCCCTCAGGCTAACTGAAGGAGCAAGATCTGGGTTCTTGACTGATTCTTAGGATGGAGGGCCTGGCAGCACAGTCCACGCTGCTGCAGTCATGGGCCACGGGCCCTGGACAAAGTCCTTTGTTAAAATTAATTCTTCCTTGCTTTGTCATGGAATTTTTAATATCTTGCCATTTCTTCTTTCATTTTGGAAACTTGGCGTCCTTCCCAGAAATGGATGCTTTCATTTTGCATAGTCAGCCTGACCTACTCATTGTTTTGACTTTTTATGATCTGTTGATCTTGTCCATTAGTGTAATTGAAAACTTACATATGCCTATGAATATCTCATATAACTAGGATCATTTTGAGATTTTGTCTAGTGAGAACCATCAAGTCTGTGTGGGGAATGCTTGTCCCTGGGATATTTGGCTATTTATTATCTTTGGACATAACTGCTGGATCCTCTTTTATTTGTGATCATATATGATCTCAAGCGGACTCTTTTATTCGTATTTATTATATGTGACCACTGATGACGATTTTATTTTGTTTTTTTGAGACAGAGTCTCAAAATTCTGTCACCCAGGCTGGAGTGCAGGGACGCGATCTTGGCTCACTGCAGCCTTGACCTCCCAGGCTCAAGCAATCCTTCCACCTCAGCCTCCCAAATAACTGGGACTACAGGCATGCACCACCATGTCTGGCTAATTTTTTTTTTAGTTTCTTTTGTAGAGACAGGGTCTCACTATGTTACAGGTCAGGCTGGTCTTGAACTCCTGGCCTCAAGTGATCCTCCTTCCTCAGCCTCCCAAAATGCTGGGATGACAGGTATGCACAACGGCGCCTGGCTTCTTTTGTCTGTTTGTACTATGTTTTTCTAGTTTATCTTATGATTTTGTTTATTCCTGTGAGGATAGCTAGAAACAAACACATGTCTATGGTTTATGAAAATGTATATTCTTCATACAACATATGAAATGTCCACACATATATGAATAGTCCCTTAGCTATATCCTATAATCATCTCAATTTTGTATTATAACTCCTTTTTCTCTTGGAGTCTCTATGAATGTGTGTCCCTTTATAGACTTACCTTATACTTTTCATCTCCTTTTTTGGATGCTCAGAATATTACAACTTGACTGGTGAAAGTCTTTCAAGCTTATTCTTTTGTTTTTGTGGGGTTTTGGTTTTTTAAAAAATAAAATATTGCTTTTAACAGTTATGGCAGCATCCTTACTTTGTTACAACAATAGGATGTTTGGGGCCATCCTAATTTTTTTTTTTTTTTTTTCTGACACAAGACATAGGACTGTGTGCTTTTCAAGGAGTCCTGGTTTCTTTTTTGATGAAGAATAGAAACAGAGATGATCTGGCACTAGAAGTGCACAAGAGAGTTGCTAGTGGACAAAAGTGTCCTTGCACTTGTAGTAATGACAGAGCTAAAGAATGTGAAATCATCCTTGTTTTTCCATTTCAACCCTTTATGTGGTTCTACCTTATTTTTCTTATGAGATCTTATTAAACCAGAAATATTTCCATTACACTTACAAAGATTAGTTGCGATATTTTCTTTACAGATAAGAGTTATGAAAGGGAATTTACCAGACCAGATATCAAAACACACCTTCAAGCAACAGTAATTTAACTGGCCCAGTATTGGCTTAGAGAAGACAAATTGTTCAATGGAGTGGCATATAAAGTCCAGAAAATGACTGACTTGCATGTCAAAATTTACAATTATTGAGGTGGGATTTTATTTCAGATCAGTTAGGAAAGGATAAACAATTCAGTGAAAAGTTTTGGGGCAATTGGAACCAAACAAATATATATTCCTCTATGTAAGAATAATTTCCAAATTTATTAGTGTTCAGCATAAAAATAAAACTGTAGAATTCTTAGAATAAATTATAAGGAAATATTTCTATAATCCTAGGGTTGGAGGAGGCTTTCCTAAGCATAACATTTAGCCCAAAATCTATAATGAAGAAAACTGACAGATTTAACTGTGAAAGTTAAACGCTTTTGTACAAGAAAGATATAAGAAAGGTTAAGTGTCACAGACTAAGGCGTATTACATATACAGCAATACCTGGGTTACATACAGAATATCTGTAAATGTTAATCCAGTAAAAAAAAAAATAGTATATGAACAGGCAATTCACAGAAGGTGGAATAAAAATGCTCAATCAACATATGAAGAGAGGCTCACTCACTACTATCAGGAAAATGCAAACTAAAACAACAATGAGGTAACTTTACACAAATATTCACAAGGCAAAAATTTAAAAGACTGATAATAGCTATGGTTGGTGAGGACGTAAAGAAGCATGTATTATATATACAACATCAGGGGAAGTGCAAATTAGTAAAGCCAATTTAAAAACATATTTTCACACGCTCTAGAATGGATATAACAAAAAAGATATACAAATACAAGTGTTGACTAGGATGTGGAAAACTTGAATCCCTTGTTTTATTGCTGGTGAAAATGTAATGGCATAGGTACTTTGGAAAAGTTTGACAGTTTCTTAAGGAGTTAAACAGATTTATCATATGACCCAGCAATTCCGTTCCTAAGTATTTACCCAAGAGAAATGAAAACATACAACCACACACAGAGTCTTGCACAGAAATGTTTATAGCAAGATTATTCATAATAAAGTGTGGAAGAACCCCAAAGGTCCATGAATTGATAAATGGACAAGCAAATGTGGTATGGCCACACAGTAGAATATTACTCAGCCATAAAAAGGAACAAACTACCAATAAATGCTACAACATGGATAAACTGTGAAACAATAAAACTTAAAAAAATGCACATATCTTTTGACACGCCAATTGCATTTCTAGGAATGTGACCTTAAGAAATATTTATGTGCATAGAGATTGTTCTTCAAAGACATTTGTGGCCAGTTGTGGTGGTGTGCACCTGTAGTCATAGCTACTCTGAAGCCGGTTGGGAGGATCGCTTGAGCCGAGGAGTTCCAGACCAGCCTGGGCATCATAGATCAGCCATTTGTTGGGCAAACATTTTTTGTCTCTAAAAAAGAAAAAAAGAAATATTACAGCATTTATCATAATTTATCTTGCAAACAGCCTGCTTATCTAGTAGTAGTTTGCTAGGTTAAGTCTAGCACATTCCCATTCTCTTTATGGACTATAATGCAGCTTTTAAAAGAATAAAATATATTGTTATACATATACATAAATAAGGCTTTGAAGCTATGCCCCATGAATATGTACAATTATTTTGTATCCAAAATAATTAAAAATAAAAAAATTATAAACTGAAATTCTTAAAAATAAGTATTGAACCAAATAGCCTATAAACTGAAAGAGAAAATAATATTTCTCTTAGAACACAGTTTCATTTTTCTCCCTGAAGAAACCTGAAAACATTTATGGACAGACCTTTTTGTTTTTCTGTTTGGATTGACCTAAAATAAAATTTTTATTATCAACAACAAAAAAGCAAGCTGTGGAACAATAGACATATGATCTCATTTATATGGAAAAAATTTTAAGTATTCATATCCATACATCTATACAAACGCTTGCAAATAGGACTGGAAGTTTGCCCAACATATTAACAGTGGCTACTTCTAGGGGAGGGAAGGAATTTAAGGCCAGAAATAGAGCGGCTTCTGTATGTAATCTGCATATTTGTGATCATTTTTTTTCCCCAAGACAGGGTTTCCCTGCTGCCCAGGCAATGAGTCGATCACAGCTCGCTGCAGCCTCAACTTCCCAGGCTCAGGTGATCCTCCTACCTCAGCTTCCCGAGTAGCTGGCACTACAGGCACTCACCACCACACCTGGCAAATTTTTCTATTTTTTGTGGAGACGGGCTCTCACTGTCTTGCCCAGGCTGGTCTCAAACTCCTGGGCTCAAGCAATTCACCCTCCTCAGCCTCGCAAAGTGCTGGGATTACAGGTGTAAGCCACCGGGCCTGACCAGTATCAGTATGTATTTAATTTGTATACAATCAGAATGAGTCCTTGAATCACTAGTGTTTAAAATGGTATAAAAGCAAAGCTTAGAAACTAAGTCTGCTTAATACAAAACTATCCCTTAAATTCTAAACACTGTTAATTTCATAATTATTGGCGTGTACAGTGAACACCCATGAGAGAATACAAGAGCGGTTTCAATGTTCCCCAAACATGCAGACCTATAGTTGAAATCATAGAAGGGAAAAAAGATCTAGCGAAAAACTAGAAGCTCTGACTCCAGAGCGGCCCTGAGAAATGTTTCGACCTTTTGCCAACCCCGTAAGGGTGGAACAAAGACCTGAGCTGGGGCTCCTCGTAAGTGACCCGAGGGGTGTAGGTTTCGCCATGAAAACAGCATTGCCCTTTAGAGTTTTCCGCTGCTCCTGGGACTCCAGTGACTGCGGTTACAGTCCTCTGGTCTTCCTCCTGTTGTTTTCATTGGCCGGGGTCTAAGCGACTTGGAAGTGAGGAATCGGGAGCTCTGTAATGAAATACTGCTACTCGGTGCGCGCAGGGCCTTGGGAGAGCTCCAGCTTGGCCAGTCAAGGTCTTCTTGGCAGATGTTCTTTCTTGGATGACGATGGAATTCTCTTTCCCTTCTCCCTTGATACCAGGTGGGGCCTTCATCGTATTACTAAGAGTCGATTTATTACTCTTTCCGCTCCTTCTGGTTGAATACTTGAGATAGACGCTTAGGAAAGGAGCTAGCCAAGCCCTGGAGAAATGCTGACTCTTTGGATTTAATTTATGAGGCCTAATAGAAGCCGTCACAGAGGCTGGCTAAAGGTAGAATTAGCAGCAGAGAGTAGAGGCTGCAGCCTCCCCTGCTGTGACTTCATGATTGAAGCTTGAGGTGCAATCTCATGGGGATCCCCTTGGTTGGTCGTCCATGGTTATTTACTCATTTAAGAGGTTCCAGGAAATAATGGCACCTGTGTTAGCCAGGTGCCAACAAACAGTGAAAGCAGCATGATTAAAAACATTTACTGTGAGGCTGGGCACAGTGACTCACGCCTGTAATCCTAGCACTTTGGGAGGCTGAGATGGGCAGATCACTTGAGGTCAGGAGTTCAAGACCAGCCTGGCCAACATGAGGAAACCCCGTCTCTGCTAAAAATACAAAAATTAGCAGGGTGTGATGGTGCGTGCCTGTAATCCCAGCTACTTCTGGAGGCTGAGGCAGGAGAATCGCTTGAACCCGGGCAGCAGTGGTTGCAGTGAGGTGAGATTGCGCTACTGCACTCCAGCCTTGGCGACAGAGCAGGACTCCGTCTCGAAAAACAAAAAAAAAAATGCCAGCCAGGAGGGAAATACCTTACACAACAGGCTGTGAACCAGAATCAGGGTTTGTAGGAGCCTCCATTAGAGCTGATAGCCAGCCTATAAGCTCAACGAAGCCTTACTGTGCAGTCACACGCATGAAGGGAATATTCTAGCTTCTGCAATGTGGCTTTAATTCAGTGAGTTGGTGCTTTGCTCTCTAGGGGAACTTGCTGGAGTTTGCTCTCTTTCCATTCCCTTTTCCTTCCTCAGTGATTTCAGTGTTTCTCAGAGATAAGCAGTCAGATCAATTAGGCACACGTGCTTACTGAATATATTAGCAAGGTATCTTGCTAGGAGCTAGTTCCAGCACTGGAGGTGTTTATAATCTTGTTCAGAGATGAGATGTTGCATAAGATGTAATAAATAATAACAGACATGAAATAAAATGCCACATGAATACTTCGAAGATAAGAACTATAGGAGCAAATTAAGAAAAGAAAATACACACACTAAATCAAATGGTTTTATTGCTAGATAGATGCTCGTATTAATGTTCTCCGAGGGAGGCCGTGGAAATTAGTGGTTCAAATGATGTTGTAAATTAAATGTAAATTTTGTTTTTCTTCTTGATCTTCCTCTGTGCTTCCAAGACTGTTCTTCAAAAAAATATGACTGAACAGTTGGAAAAGCCAGGTTTTTGTGAGTAGCAGTAATAGGACACTGGGGAGAGGGAGAGCAGGAAGTGGGAACAGCAAATAAGCCTGCTGCCTCCCCGATGCACAACCGCTTGCCGTGTTGCTAGGAAACACCTGTCGTTTATATCCAAAGAACTTCCTGAGGTGCTTGAGGTTAGGCTATGGGTGAGTTTTTATTTGTGTCCTAGCGTTGAAATCTGAAGACCTGTGTGGTTTGCTGTGGTGTAGTCAATAACAACCAAATGGCTGGCTGTCCCCGTGCACCTGCTGCGGGTACCTGGTTGCAGGAATGAATGGGGCTCTGGGGAAGTGTGTATTTCCTGCTCAGGCTGTCTGTTTGTCCATTTTCATCACAATGCCCAGCCTTGGGAATACAATGCTGAGCAAAATCATATCATTCCCTGCCTTTTTGGAGCTTAAAATGGAGTGAGGAGACAAATATTATTCAAAGAATCACAGAAATGCATGTAAAATGACAACTGTAGTGAGTGGTACAAAGAGAAGGGCAGGGAGCTTTGAGAACAGGTGCCTCTGCACCTAATGGCTGATGAGCAGAACATTAGTCTCCAGCCATTGCCGCTCTCCATGTGCCAGGCACCATGCTCAGTGCTTAACATTCGAGATCTAATGGAATTCTCACCATATTCCTCTGGGGGGAACACTGTTGTCATCTCTATTATAGAGGAGAGGGAACTGAAGGTCACCAAAGTTGAGTACAGTGGTCCCTGCTTCTCCTTGGGGGTAAATTCCAAGACTCCCAGTGGGTTCCTGAAACCACGGATAGTACCAAACCCTTTATATATTATGTTTCTTTCATCTGATAACAAGAAGGCTACTGAGTAACTAATGGACCAGTAGTGTAGACATCGTGGATATCCTGGACAAAGGGAAGATTCCCATCCTGGGTGGGATGGGGTGAGATTTCATCACACTACTCTGAATGACCTGCGATTAAAAACTTATGAATTGTTTATTTCTGGAATTTTCCATTGAATATTTTCGAACCGTGGTTGACTGTGGGTAATAGTCAAGCCATGGAAAGTGAAATCTCATATTAAGGGAGACTGCTGTAACTGAATTGAAGGCCTTCTCCTCCAAAATTTCACCCTCACCCACAGTCCCTGTCTTCGTAAATGGCACCACTTTCCATCCAGTCCCGTAATTTGGAAATTTGGAAGTCACCTTTTACTCAGCCTCACCCTCCATATCCGTGGAGTTCTTTCCACTCTACCTCGTAAATATCCAGTGAATTTCTCCACTCCTCTGCAATCCCACTACCCATTTTAGAACAGCAGCTTCTGGTGGGTCCTCCTCTCACTTTTGCCTCAATCTGCTCTGTGCTCTCCAAAGAAGTCCAAATGATCTTTAGCAAAGGCAAATCTGACTGTGTTCCTCCCTTGCCTGAAGACTTCCCATTGATTTTAGGGCAAAGACCAAAATCCTTAACATGGCCTCCAGGCCCATCATGCTCTGGCCCCTGCTTGCATCACCAACTCCTCTTGTATCTCTGTCTTTGTTCTCCTTGTTCCAGACTTACCGGCCTCCTCTTTCTTCCAGGGCTTTCCCACCTACCAACTGCCTTTCCTCAAAGTTCTCATTCTCCCCTTCATGCTTAGTTAACTCATGTCGAACCCTTAGATCCCAACTTCCTTAGGGAAGCTTTCTGAACTGTACAGAGCAGGTCAAATCAGTCTCATAACACAGTTTTACTTCTTCGTCGCAACATTAGGTAAATTAATCCTTGTGTAATTACTTAATGTCTCTTTTATGTATATGAGCTATGAAGTTGGGTATAATATCTGCTTTGTTCACTGCAGTATTCTCCATTTAGGGCTTGGCATACAGTAGGCACTGAACAAATATTTGTTGAATCAATGAGTGAACTTCCCAGAGTTCACATGGTCAATATATGACAGAACCAGGACTCAAACCCAGTTTGACTAATATCAAAGTTTATGCTTTTAATCACTGTATTCTACTATTGTCCTCTATGCCACCACCATGATAATGTCTTAAAGACATTAAGAGCTTGAGCACAAATTTACTGTATACAGAATGAACCTCTATGTTCTTTTCAATAGAATGTTGGGTAGCAGCTGCCTCTCAAGGTCACTGTTGCTTTTTACCTGTTCTCATATGTGATTCTACTGAAGTGAGCCAGGAAAAGAGCTAGTGATAAAAATCAAGAGGTCTAAAATAATTATTCTTAGTCAAAAAGAAGATAGATTAAAAATTATTCTTAGCCAAAAAGAAGATAGATTAAAAAGAGTGGAATTTTAATTGGATAACCTAGAAGAAGTGGATAAATTCCTAGACACATCTAACCTATCAAGATTGAATCATAGAAAAGTAGACAGTCTGAAGAGACCAGTAATGAGTAAGGACATTGAATCAGTAAGAAAAAAACAAAAAACAAAAATAAAAACAAAAAAACAACTCTCTCATCAAAGAAAAGCACAGGGTTGGGCATGGTGGCTCACACCTGTAATCCCAGCACTTTGGGAGGCTGAGGCCAGTTCAACACCAGCCTGTGGAACATAAAGAGACCCCTTCCCATTAAGGGAAATTGGTGGCTGTCCTGGTTACTTGGGAGGCTGAGATAGTAAAAACACTTGAGCTCAGGAGTTTGAGGCTGCAGTGAACTATGATCGTGCCACTGTACTCCAGCCAGGGTGACAGAGTGAGACCCTATCTCTTAAAAAAAAGTAAAAGGCTCAAGGCCTGATGGATTCACTGCTGAATTTTATCAGACATTTAAACAAGAACTATTACTGATTCTTAAACTCTTTCTGATAGTTGAAGAGGAGGAAACGCTTCTTAAATCTTTTTACAAGGCCAGTATTACCTTGATATCAAAGCCAAAAAAAGACATTACAAGAAAAGAAAATTACAGGCCACTATTCTTGATGAACATAGATGCAAAAATCCTCAACAAAATGTTAGCAAATGGAATTAAACACCACATTAAAAGGGTCGTCCACTATAGTCAAGTAGGATTTATCCTTGGCGTGCAGAAGGGGTTCAACATACACAAACCAATAAATTTGATACATCAAATTAACAGAAGGAAAGACAAAAATTATATGACCATTTCACTGGATAACAAAAAAGCATTTGACAAAATTCAACATTCTTTCATGATAAAAAAAAAAAAAACTGTGTACCAGCTACTCTGTGCACGTTGCCTGTGGAGTAGCCTTGTTTGCAAGAAGTAGTAATTTGAAAAAGAAAGAAAGAAAGAAAGAAAAACTCTTACCAAACTAGGTACAAAAGGAATGTACCTCAATATTATAAAGGCCATATATGAGAAGCTCACATCTAACATTTTGTGCAACAGTAAAAAATTGAAAGCCTTTTCTCTAAGATCTGCAATAAGACAAAGATGCCCACTTCTTGCCATATGCGACATATTGTTGGAAGTCTTTGCCAGAGTTATTAGACAAAAGGAAGAAATAAAAAGTAAGATAAATAATCATTGGTGAGAAAATGATCTTATATATAGAAAATCTTACAGATTTTACCAAAACACTGTTACAGCTAATAAACAAACTCGGTAAAGTTGCATGATACAAAATCAACACACAACAGTAGCATTTCTATACACTAACAGTGAACTATCTGAAAAAGAAATCAAGGGAATAATCCCATTTACAATAGCTGCAAAAAAAAGAGAAGATACTTAGGAATAAATTTAACCAAGGAGGTGAAAGATTTGTACACTGAAATTTATGAAACGATGAAATAAATGAAAAAGGCACAAATAAATGGAAAGATATCCTATGTTCATGGATTAGAAGAATTAATATTGTTAAAATGTCCATACTATCCAAAGCAACCTACAGATTCAATGCAATCTCTATCAAAATTCCAATGTTTGAAGCTTGGTCTAGGAGGATCAATAGTATTGTATTCTCTCAAAGGATAATCTATAGGGCACTTGATTGACAAGTGGCTTGAACAAAAATATAAGACACAATCAATAATTTACCTCCCATAAAACATGCAGGGAGACAACTTGAACTTATCTATATTCCACTCTGCTTTTCTTTAGATTGTATGCCTTGTAAAAGTCAATTTTTCCAAAAGTCATTCTTTCTTTCAAAGCATATTGTTTGCAGTCTTGAATGGTGGAAAATAAGAGCAGAGAGGAAACTTCTATGTTGAACCTGATATTTTAACACCATAGGCACTCCAAAAGTTATTTTTACTTTGAACAAATACAAAAATAATGCATAAGTTTATTCCATCCTGATTTGCCCCCCAGCTGGCTGACTTCATTGCTTCATAAATTGCCCATGATGAATGAATTGACTTAAAGCCTTGAGCAGATGAATTTTATGGTCAAGATTTTCTGAAAAATATTTTTTTCTCTTGTTTAGACATATCATTCCCTCAAAGAAAGGGAGTATTAACTCTGGGATATTGACTTCCTGCTGAAGGGGACTTGGAGAGACCATTGTCTTTCCACAGCCAAAAACTAAAAATAAATAAATCAAGGCTTGAATCCTTTCAACAAGTTCAAAGCAACTCCAGTTATGCACTACAGATATTTAAGGGTACACACGACACTTAAAAAAGTAAAATGTATCTACTCTGGCAGCTGGTAAGTGGTTATTTTGCATTGCAAATTTACCACAAAGCTTGTTACTTACCTATGTGCTGGAAGATGCCACCCTGCAATCTCAGAACGCTGCCCGTGGGTTCTCTGTGTGGACACGGTGATGGGTCTCCATGGAAGAGACCTCTCTCATATTGTTGCAGGGCCTGCAAAGACTTTTAGCCCCCTAAAGAGGCAGGAGCCCAGTGAGTGTGAACCCACAAGGCAAGTCATGCCAATAAATCCAGCCAAGTGGAAACCACTAGACAGACAGGAAGATCACGGATAAGTCTGATTCCCATAAAATGGAATGTACATAATTTCCCTTTCCCTTCCACAATTTATTTTTCAGGCAAGGGAATTTAATACGTAATAGGGACTTCGCTGATCTCAAAGGCAGGCTATTTATAGACTCTCATTGACAAGCTATTAGTCTTAAAGATAAATCTCTCCTCTCATCCTCAACACAACTCATTGACTTGCCTTCCCTCTCTTCCCTCCTCTCTTTCTTCTCTTCTTCTTACAAAGTAAAACAAAAGAGAGGTCTTAACTGCTGATCATAACTGGTTATTCAGCCGGGAGAGTTCTTTTCCACCGTCATGCAACCTAGAGGCACTAATGAATCAATTTTCTGTCTTGGAGGTTACTGCTTCTATTACTTTATTTTCCATCATGGCTTATGTTTCCTATACAGGATCCCCAGGAAACTCCCCAAAGCATCATATTCCTCCAGGCTGGGCTGTCCCTTTGGGTAGCACTGTATGTACTTTCCTCCTACCTGATTTTGCACAGGATGGCTTTGGCTCTAGGACATTGTCACCCCTCTCTCCCTGGGACAGAGCAATGAGGCAAGACAGACTGACAGGCCCCAGGGAAGTAAGGTGGAGGAACAGGAACCCCAGGCAGCAAGGGTGATGACAGTCAAGAGGAGACCCACCTTTTCCCATCGTCTCACCTCCCTAGGACATGCTCACTTTATTTTGTGTCAACTGACACACATCGAGTACCTGCCTTGTGCTAGTCGGCATGAGAATAAAAAGTGAGTAGGGCAGAGACTCCACCATGTGCTGATTCTTGGGAGGCCCCAAGGTAAGCAAGTGTTCCCAGCATGCAAGGATGCTCCTTGTATGGTGACCTTGACCAAAGTAGGTACAAAAAAGTGCTGTTGGGGCCACAAAAGAGCAATTTACATTTTCCTAAGAGTTCTAGGGAAGGTCAGATCCAGTTGTCACAAGCAAGTACCGTGGTCTTGTCTATGTCACCATGTGGACGTACTTAGAGGCGCCACACACACACGTTGCTTTTTACAAGAGCAAAATGCAGAGAACAAAGGCAACAGCCAACTCTCAGTTATTGGTGGCTTCCTTTCTCCAGCTGTTGGACTAATTCTCACTACCGACAGCAAGAAGCCAGGAGGCATCTGAGGCTGGTCTCCTTCAATAGAACGGCTGTGTGTGTGTGTGTGTGTGTGTGTGTGTGTGTGTGTGTGTGGATGGGTGGGTGTGGGTGTAGGGGAGGGGGCTGCTTTCCATAACCAAGGTCAGATGGAATTCACATTGGATGTTGGCTTGGATTTTGGGGAAAAAATTGAGTGGGCAATAGAATAAGGAGCACAGGCTCTGGAATCAGAGAACTTGGATTTGAATCATAGTCCCATCGCTTTCTAGCTTTGTGATTCTGGGAAAATAAATTATTTGGCCCCATTGTTCTCATCTGTAAAATGGGCGTAACTGACCAGGCATGGTGGCTCACAGCTGTAATCCCAGTACTTTGGGAGGCCGAGGCGGGTGGATCACTTGAGGTCAGGAGTTCGAAGCCAGCCTGGCCAACATGGTGAAACCCCGTCTCTACTAAAAATACAGAAAGTAGTCAGGCATAATGTTGTGTGCCTGTAATCCCAGCTACTCAGGAGGCTGAGACACAAGAATCACTTGAACCCAGGGGGCAGATGTTGCAGTGAGCTGAGATTGCACCATTGCACTCCAGCCTGGACAACAGGGCAAGACTCCGTCTCAAAAAATAAAAAGTAAAATAAAATGGGCATAATGATTTTGTTTGCCTCATTGAGTTGTTGTAAGAGTTAAAGGAGTAGAGTAGGTATAGTGGCTTATGTCTGTAATCTCAGCACTTTGGGAGGCCGAGATGAGAGGATCACTTGAGGCCAGGAGTTCCAGACCAGCCTGGGCAACACAGTGAGACCCTGTCTCTACAAAAAAATGAAAAAAAATTAGCCAGATGTGGTAGCACCAGCATGTAGTCCCAGCCACTTGAGAGGATGAGGTGGGAGGATTGCTTGAGCCCAGGAAATTGAGGCTGCAATGAGCCACGATTGCACCACTGCACTCCAGCCTGGGTGTCAGAGGGAGACGTCCTGTTGAAGAAAAAAAAAAGTGTTAGAGGAGAGTCATGTAAAGTGCTTAGTAAACATTAGTGATGATGACGATTGCTGTTCTTTTCTTTATATTTGTTACCTACATGTTGTATTTATGAGGTTCAGGAAGTCCAGGCTCAGTCACAGGCTCTGGGGTGGGGCAGAGTGGCTGCAGTGTTGCTCACACACCCAACGTGCAGGGCCAGGACCATCCTAGGTACTGACCCCTCACCACATGGTATGATTTGAAGCCATAATGTCCAGCTGCCCTCAAATGCCTCTTCTAAAATCCTACTGTGTTAACCTTTCTATTTTATTTTTTTTTTTGAGACAGAATTTCACTCTTGTTGCCCAGGCTGGAGTGCAATGGTGCCATCTCAGCTCACTGCAACCTCTGCCTCCCAGGTTCCAGCGATTTTTCTGCCTCAGCCTCCCAAGTAGCTGGGATTACAGGCCTGCAACACCATGCCACCATGCCTGGCTAATTTTTGTATTTTTAGTAGAGACGGGGTTTCACCTTGTTGGCCAGGCTGGTCTCAAACTCCTGACCTCAGGTGATCCGCCCACCTTGGCCTCCCAAAGTGCTGGGATTACAGGCATAAGTCACTGTGCCCAGCCCTGCATTAACCTTTAAAGTCCCAACCACTGTGTAACGGTAAAATTTCAACATGCCGTTGTCTGGGGAAAGACAACGCATTTACCCTTTTCTACCTGGCAGAGATACCTTAATGCATCCTCAAGCACTGGGTACAGCTGGGACAACCCCTTTTGGCTTGGCAAGACAGAAGTGGGACCAGGCAGTGGGGAAGCCAGTCAGGAGCCGTGAGGAGCCTGGGACAGGAAGATGGTCAGTGACAGTGTGGGGGTGAAGCATGTGGAGTTGGAGGCTAGGACATAAGGCCTGGCGCATAATAGGCCCTCAATAAATATTTGCCATTAAATGACAGGGCCTGGAAAGAGGGAGCTGGGCACTGGCAGGCGTCGCTTGTCACCAGTGTGTCCAGGGCTGGCGCAGCCCAGCCAAAGTCAAGGTGCCTTGCTGGTGAGGAAGGCAGATGGTAGGTTTTCTCGGCCCATTCTAAGGCCCGGAGGAAGCCTCTGTCCTTGCAGCAAGAACCCCTAATTCAGCTGTTTCTAGGAATCAAGGCTTCCCCTAAGTGGCTTCTTCTATGACTGGGCAAGATAGTCAACTGCTGGCCTACAGAGAGGAAGGAAAACCTTTCCATGCCTGCTCTTGGCAATAGCAAGGTTGGTGACATTAGGCTTTGGCAATTTGGGACTTAATCATTTCTGCTAAGTATCTGCAATACTGAGAGGTTGGGAAGCTTACATGAAATAATAAAACCCAGCCCTAACCGAGGGCCAGGGCTATACAGACCCTAACAAGGGATGCGGCCGCTACTTTCACCGTCCTTAAAATGATGCACGTTGCTGCCATCTAGTGCGCATCAGCAGAACTTCTTAGTTTTTAAAATTAGAATCGCAATTCATAGGCTGGGCACAGTGGCTCACACCTGTAATCCCAGCACTTTGGGAGGCTAAGGCAGGAGGGTTGCTTGAGGCCAGAAGTTCGAGACCAGCCTGGAGAACATAGCAAGACCCGCCCCCCCCCCCACTCCCTTCCCATCTCTACAAAAAATTTAAAAAGTTAGCTAAGCGTGGTGGCTCACACCTGTAATTCAAGCACTTTGGGAGGCTGAGGTGGGAGGATAGCTTGAGCCCAGGAGTTTGAGACAAGCCTGGGCAACATAGTGAGACTCCATTCCGTCTCTATAAAAAACAATGATTATAATTCATCTATTAATTTATTGAGTTCTAATCTTCTGTTCTTGGTCTGAGGTGAACTAGTTCAAATCATGAGCAGTAAGCATTATGATTACACCTCTCAGTTTGATATGATAGGTTCAGGCACCAAGAGTAAAAAGTCCCCTTTCCTAGGCCCATTGCTGCCTCTTACTGTGAGGGCAGTGAGGAAGCCACGGAGCCTCCTGATGTGATTTTCCTCATCTGTAAACGGACTCGCCGTCCCGTTCCTGCTCACGGTCAAGTACTGCGAGAATTGCAGATTCACACATTCATTCATCCAGCACATGGGTACCAGGCACAGGAGCCCTGGGTGATTAAGGAAGCCAGGGCTCCTGCCGTGGGGGAGGTGATATTCTATGGGGAAAATAGAGATCACACACTCACACACACCCGTGCACTTGCATGAACACACACACACAATGGAAAAGCACGAAACCATTTCTCACAGTGACTACTAGAAGTCCCACCTCCTCCATTCCTTGCTTCCAATCGCTCTCCTTTCATAATAGGCCAGTTCTTTCCTAAAACACAAATCTGAGCCTCTTACCACTTGCCGAGAAACCTTCTTCCTTGTCAATATCATAAGGTTCAATTGCTCTATCATAGAAGCTACAGTACCACTCACGCCAGCCAGTTTCCTCAAGCTACTTATGGTTTTCTGATACAACAAGAGGTAACCTTTACCATATGCCAGGTATTTTGCTCAGTGATTTATAGATCAATTTGTATATTCATCTTAAGAGTGATGTTGTGTTATTACCCCTCCCCCATTTATCTACAGGGGAACTGAGGCAGAGAGAAGTAAAGGAATATGTCTAAGGTCACACAGCTAGTACATAGCAGCCTGGAATTCGGAGCTTGCGGTGAGCCGAGATTGCGCCACTGCACTCCAGCCTGGGCGACTGAGCAAAAACTCCGTCTCAAAAAAAAAAAAAAAAAAAAAAAAAAAAAAAATAGCAGCCTGGAACTAAAACCCAGGTCTCTGACTATGGAGCCCGCGCCCTTGCTCACTCAGCCACACTGCCATGCCGCTTCCTCCCCAGCAATGCTGTGCCTTCCCTCCCTTCGCATCTGGTGGGTCGGCCTTTACATGGCCTCCTGGTGAAATCTCACCAATTGCAGATGAGCTGACTCAAGCTTCCTGCCTGTGAGGCTGCTCCTGACACCCACGTGATGCAACTGCTCTCCCACTGCCAGTGCTGGAAGCCTCATTCGAAGGTGTCATGCCTGTCATGCACGATAGACGTTGTATACATGTTTGTCTCCCTGCACATGTTTGTCTCCCTGCACACATGGCAAGGGCCTTGGTAAACAGCTGCAGCCGTCTGAACTAAATAAAGGTTTGCTGAATTGTAGTAAATCAAACAGCACAGGAGAAACTGCTCTGTAAACTATAAAACATCAGAGAAACATGAGCCAGCAGATCCTTTGAAAAGTTCTTTGTAAAATGTAAACAGATTCAGAGTATGAAGTATTCATTTACGCACAAGCATTTTCTTCTTTGTGATTTTAGGCCAGTTTCTCTGCTAACTAATAATTGCTTCTGCCTTTTCTTTTTGATTTAATTTAATTTTAAATTCTGGGATACATGTGCAGGATGTGTAGCTATATAGGTAAACACATGCCACGATGGTTTGCTGCACCTATCAGCCCATCACCTAGGTATTAAGCCCAGCATGCATTAAGTATTTTTCTGAATGCTCTCCCCTCCCCAGCCTCCCCCGACAGGCCCCAGTGTGTGTTGTTCCCCTCGCTGTCCATGTGTTCTCATTGTTCAGTGCCTACTTATAAGTGAGAACAAGCAGTGTTTGGTTTTCTGTTCCTGCATTAGTTTGCTGAGGATAATGGTTTCCAGCTTCATCCATGTCCCTGCAAAAGACATGATCTCATTCCTTTTTATGGCTGCATAGTATTCCATGGTGTATATGTACCACATTTTCTTTATCCAGTCTATCATGGATGGGCATTTGGGTTGATTTCATGTCTTTGCTACTGTAAATAGTGCTGCAATGAACATACATGTGCATGTGTCTTTATAATAGCAAGATTTATATTCCTTTGGTTATATACCCAGTAATGGGACCGCTGGGTCAAATGGGATTTCTCGTTCTAAATCTTTGAGGACTCGTCACAGTGTCTTCCACAATGGTTGAACTTGCCTTTTCAACCAAGGGTCACTATATGGGGAAATGTTCCTGTTATTGACTGAGAGATTTGAAACTATCGCTACACACACTTTGCACAAAAGCAAGCATTTCCCTCTTTAAAGATCTTTAAAAAGCATCAGTGAAGTGACTCCTATTGGGGGCAAATCTCTCCGGGTAATGGAACACTTGATTCTGGCTGGGGTTCTGTCCCTTACTGGCTGTTCCCTATTGACCTTCTCAATGGTACAACAAAAGCCACCAAATGATTTCTGAGGTCCCTTCCAATCCTAGGATTCTCAGATTCCCATCTTGGCTCTGCAGCCTCATTCCTTGAAGCCACTTAATTGATTTTGGAAATCAGTTTCCATGCCTATAAATTGGACCTGGACTAATCCAGCAGAAAACTGTGAATGCTACAGAGAAATATTAATGTAAATTGCTCATGCAATTTAAAATCAAATAAATGCAGAGAAGAAAAAAGGGGTTGTGTTGCCCAAAAGTAAGTTAAAAAGAAGAGCCTAGTGACGGGCTATTCTCTCTTTTTGGTAGATGAGTTAGGTAGGTGGAGCATGAAACCTTTTTTTCTTTGGGGTAATGAACTGAGATTTATACAATCAATAACATTGGAAACTATCTTCCTTGTTCTCTGCCTTCTTTCTTTTTTTGGTCATCACCTGCTTTCATTTCTGGACAGAGCTAGCTCACTCCTGTGATTCTCCTGAACAAAAATTCTACATTCAAAGCTTCAAGTTTAAGGCCCTCCTGTGGTGTTCTTTTAGTTGCTAATGAAATTTTTTTTGTGTGAGATAATTTGTAGTCAGGGAGTAAATATAACATTACAAACCCCAAATTTAAAAATATAATATATGCTCCAAAGAGATTGAACAGTAGTCAAAAACAATCTTAAAAGTCTAGGCAAAGGTAGTTTCAATGGCAGGTTCTACCAGATAGTTCAGAAAAAATAATTCCAATTTTACACAAACTATTCTTGAGTACAGCAAGAGGGGAAACACTCCTCACCTCAATTTGAGGCTTCCAAAATCTTGATACCAAAACCTACCAAGGATAGTAGAACACAGGAAAATTACTGGCTGACCACACTTAGGATCACGAATGCAAAAATTCTAGGCAATATATTGGCAAACCAAATCCAGCAACATCTCAAAGGGATGATCATAATGAAGTCTGTGTATTCCAGGAATGCAAGGCTAGCGTGATTGGCATCAGTTAATGTAATTTTCTAAAGTATTTGATTAAAGGAGAAAAATTATATGATTATTTCAACAGATACAGACAAATATTTAATAAAATTCAATACCACATGTGATTTTTAATAAAATCCTTCTCAAACTAAGATAATTCCCTTAACATAACTTATACCTAAAAAATAAACAAAACAAAACATAAATGCTGCCACAGATGTCACTCTTAATGGTGAAAAGGTGAAAACATTTCTTTTTACATGAATAATGACGGAAGGGTCCTAACAATCTTTGTTCTTTTCTTTTTCTATCTTTCTTTCTTTCTTTCTTTTTTTTTTTTTGAGAGTGGGTCTCACTCTGTTGCCCAGGCTGGAGTGCAGTGATGTCATCTTGGCTCATTGCAACCTCTAGGCTCAAGCAATCCTCCCACCTCAGCCTCCAGAGTAGCTGACAACCGGGCGTGCACCACCACACCTGGCTACTTTTGTCTTTTTTGTAGAGATGGGATTTCCCCATGTTGCCTAGACTTGTCTTGAACTCCTGGGCTCAAGCAGTCCTCTCACCTTGGCCTCCCAAACTGCTGGGATTACAGGCCTGAGCCACCGTGCCTGGCCAAGATCTCTAATAATCATTATAATGTAGGTCTTAGAAAGTACAGTAAGGCAAGAAAAATAAAAGTATAAGGATTGTAAAGAAACAAAATTGTTATTATTTGTAGATGTCATGATGTATATATGGGAAATAGAAACAAATTTATATAAAAGTTATTAGATTTAATAAAAAGTTTATCAGGATTATGGATATAATACCAATACAAGAAAATCTATTGTCTTTTTATATACTGGCAACAAACATTTGGAAAATGAAAGAGTTGCCTTTTTTTTTGCTGTGAACCTAAAACCACTCTAAAAAATAAAGTTTATTAATTTAAAAAAGATACCAGAATAGCACTAAAAAGCATTTAAAAAGTCAAATAAATAGAAACAGAGAGTCTAATAGTGGTTATTAGGGGTAAAGAGGAAAAGAAATTGAGGAGAAGTAGGTCCAAGGCTACAAATTTGCAGTTTGGTAGAATGAATATGTCTAGAGAACTAATGTGAAGAATGAGGATGTAGTTAATAATACTGTATTGTATACTGAAGATTTGCCAAGAGAGATTTTAGGTACTCTCTCTCTCTCTCTCACACGCAGAGTAACAATGGAATGTGATGAATAAGATAATTTTCTTGCCTGTAAATAGTCCTTTCACTATGAATATGTATATCAAAATATCATGTTGTACACCTTAAATATATGAAATAAAAATAATTTTAAAAATATTATTAAATGAGTAAACAGCTATAGATATATACAGTTTCCTTATAAAAAGATAAGGAAAAGGTTTCATAAGTCCTTGAAGTTTTCTCCATTCTGTTGTTGCTTTTCTGTGCATTATAAAATGTTTTAATTTACTTTATATGTAAAAGAATAGCACAAAGTTTCTAAAAATTACAAGCCTTTTAAAAGTATTTATTGACCAATATGAAAGAAGTCCTAAATAAGTGGAGAAGCATACTATGTTCATGAATTAGAACATATTCTCTCCAAATTGACTTATACACTCAAAGCAATCCCAAAAGGGCGTGTGTGTGTGTGTGTGTTTGTAACTTTATAAGCATATTTTAAACCTATATGGAAACATAAACGACCAAGTACAGCCAAAGAAAAGAAACCAGCCTAGGAAGGCTAAGCCTATAAGATTTCAAGATATGGTATAAAAATACAATAATTAAGATTGGGTAGTATGGATGCAGAAATTTAAAAAAAATAGAACAATGGAACAGAATGGGGTGCAAAAACCAGATCTACACAGATATTGTCACTGGACATACAACACAATTGATATTGCAAATGAAAGGGAAAAGAACTGATATTTGAATAAATGCTGCAAAAACAATCGGTTAGCCAGCTGGAAAAAAATAGAATTGGATCCTACCACAACCCATCCTCAAAGTTCAATTCCAGGTGGATTAAATAACCTAAATATGAAAGCAAAAGTATAATGCATTTATAAAATAATGTTTTCATGACTTTGAAATAGCAAAATATTTCTCTAGACAAAAATTGTAAGATGATATTTGCGAAATAATAATTGATGAAGGACACATAAGTAGAATATTTTAAAAAATCTTATCAATGAATAAGAGAAAAGAACCCAAAAAAAACTGGGCTAAGAGATGTGAACAAATATTGCACAAAAGAAGGAAAACTCAATGGCTACAAAATATATTAAGAAATAAATGGTCAGTCTCATTAGTAATCATAAAAATGCATATTAAAGCCATAGTGTAATACCATTACACATACACCAGATTTGAAAATTTTAAACAACTGACAATATTATGTGTTGATAAGAATATGAACAACTAGCACTATTGTACACTGGGGGTGGGAGTAAATATTGCTATAATACTTTGGAAAACAATCGGTACTACTTTACAATGTTGAGCATGTGCACACACTATGACCTAAGAATTTCACTTGTATGGATGCTGTGTTAATTTCTTTCTTTCTTTCTTTTTTTTTTTTTTTTTTGAGATGGAATCTTGCTGTTGCCCAAGCTGGAGTGCAGTGGTGTGACCTCGGCTCACTGCAACCTCCGCTTCCTGGGTTTAAGCAATTCTCCTGCCTCAGCCTCCCTAGTAGCTAAGATTACAGGAACCCACCACCATGTCTGGCTAATTTTTGTATTTTTAGTAGAGATGGCATTTCACCATGCTGGCCAGGCTGGTCTCGAACTCCTGGCCTCAAGTGATACACCCGCCTTGGCCTCCCAAAGTTCTGGGATTACAGGTGTGAGCCCCTGCACCTGGCCAATATTGTGTTAATCTCTGTTGCTCTGTAACAATCACCACAAACTTAGCAACTTAAAATATCACTCAGTTTTTAGCTCACAATCCTATAGGTCAGAAGTCTAGATGGGCTTAACTGGCTTCTCTGCTTAAGCTCTCACAAGGCCTAAGTCAAGATGTTAACTGGGCTGGGTTGCGCTGGGCTGTTATCTGAAGCTTTGTGGATGAATTCATTCCAAGCTCATTTAGCTCATTGGCAGGATTTAGTTCCTTGTGGGTATGGGACTGAGGTCTCTATTTCATTGATTTGCTGTCAGTTTCTATGTATGTTGCGTTCATGCGTGTGTGTGTGCATGCGTGTGTGTGTGTGTGTGTGTGTGGCCATTCCCTGATCCTAGAGGCCTCTCTTTGGCCAGCAACAGCACATTAATCCTTCTCATGCTTTGGATCTCTCTGACTTGTCATTCAGTGACTTGAAAACCCTATGATTCATGTTGTAAGTAGGAAGTAAAACGTTGGTCATCAAGGAAGTGGAGACTGAAACATCTGGAAAAGAGGAGGAAGCCAGCGACTAGTTCAAAGAATCCAACCAGGGGGTTTTCACAAGAGGATGGTCTTGAAAGAAAGGATCTTCTACTTTCATCTCAGAGAGATGCTTTTCCCTCTACTCTATAATGGCATCTTGGTGATCAACCAATGTTCCCCATGGGGTCTAATGAATGTCAATACACAGTGAAGTAAATACAATTTTACTTTCCAAGAGACAAGGGTAAGACAATTAGGTGCATGAATATTGCAGCAAAAGGATTTAGATGAGATTTGCTTTACCTATGAGTTTTAAAAATCAATATCACTGGCAACAGTTGTGATAAATCTGTAGAAGGTTTATTGGCATTACCATGTTTGTCAGTGTAAACCCAAGACACCCTCGTCTTCATCTTCTTGTACCGGTCCCCTAGCATGAGGCTAAGAGACTACAAATATCTCCTTGTAGGAAATTCCCATTTGGAATTCCCTTGAAAAACCACATTCCCATAAAAGCTAAACAAATGAGGGTGAAGCGGAGGAGAACCCACGCATATGAAATTACTTTTCACTTTCACTTTATCAGTGCTAATTTCTTTTGGCCCAAAGCTCACTTTTCACATCTGATTTAAATGTTTAAACTATGTTTCTGCTTTGGAGAGCTAGGAGACATTGGAGTGTGCCCACTGAAAGTTGGAATGTCGTTTGTTCTTGGAGATGGTACTTTAGGATGTTCCCGCCAGAAATTTGGAAGAAAGGCCTTTGGACCATTTGGTGAGGTAGAATCCATGCAGCCATGTCCTAGTCCAATCAGCTTTCCCTGTAAAGGATTTTCTTATTGTTTTAATAGAAAGAATGTGTTCTTTGAAAAGAGCATCATGTGAGGAAAATGATAAACATTGAGTAGGGAAAATTTAAATTCATTCAAATCAAAGACTTTATCATTTAAGTCCCTCCTCCCTCCCAAGACACTGGTCATGCCTCATGCATTTTGCATCCCCAGTGCCTGGCATGGTGCTTAGCCATAGCCTCTAGCAGGGGCTCACTGAATCCTGTTGAATGAGACAAATGTGAGGGCAATTGTCCAGGCTTTGATTATTGGTTTGACCCAACCACACTTTCAGAATCCCTGAATGAAGAGACTTTTTCTTTAGCTTGCTAATTTGTGAATTTTGAGTGGAAAGAAGTAACAAAAGCACAAAGCGATACAGTCATAAATAACCTTAGGCTTGAGTTAGTTGAGATTAAGACCTTAAAGACTCAAGATTCTGTTGGCATTGAAATGAAAAGCTGAGTTGTGCTAATTAACATGAAATAGCACATTATACATATCATTATTAAAGTGAAATGTACATACTGTATAACAGGTGAGTTTGGACAGCTGTAAAAGGTAATTAAAACAGATGTCCTGCATCATTAGTCTTCAAACACCTGCATTAGATCTGAAGGAGGTACTAGGAGCACCTCCCATGATGGCTGTAGAAACAAATTTTTGTGTCATGAGTATAGAAGAAAAACAGTATCTGTTCGTGGAGGATACTCCTTGTGTTTTCCCAACCACAGATTTCCATAAAATATAAACTACAAGAACAAGGATTTAAAGCAATGTGCAGCCAGTGAGAAATATTTTTTCCCTTTTCCTTTTTGTTTAGCTGTTTATTAAATTGAATAATTCTGAAGCCTGTCTTCCCACACTCCAGGCATACCATTTGGGGACAGGCAGGCACAGATATATGCCTCGGAAGCCCAGGAGGTTAAGAGCCTGGATAATTTTTCCTGATGAGGGTTGCAGCTCTTCTTGAGTTGCTTGAGAACTTCCTTGGCTTCTGAAACATCCAAGTGCCCTGGGAATTAACATCTTTGCCTCCTCATGAACCCATCAGACCAAGATCCAATTGCATCAGCAAGTGTACTTCTTACTGTGTATAGGTAGTAACTCTTCTTTTCTTTCCTTTCCTTTCTTTTCCTTTCTTTCCTTCCTTTCCTTCCCTCCCTCCTTCCCTTCCTCTTCCTTTCCTTTCCTTTTCCTTCCTTCCCTCCTTCCTACCTTCCTTCCTTCCTTCCCTCCTTCTCTTTCCTTTTCCTTTGCCCTTTAATTCTTTCTTCTGCTCTTGTTTTGATTTATAGAGACGAGAGTGTTGTGGTTGCAGCTTCTGTGGCCTTCACACTTGACTCTACAAGAATTTGCTAAAAACCCCATAGCAGCCTAGAAAATCATCAGTCATCTTTTGGATGACATGTGTCAGGCCACTGTTCCCTCTTTTACTGGAAAAGAGGCTTTCAGCCAGCCAAAGGGTCAGGGAGCAAAGCAGAGTGATTATGACATGCAACTGCCTTCCAATCTTGAGAGAAATGCCATGTGCCACACAGGCAGTGGGAGATCATGGCTTTCCAGCTACACAGGGCAGGTGTAAAATACTGTCTCATCTGTGCATTTGCTTAATAAACACTCGAATGCATACTTTCAACTTAAAAATCACCCAATCTATACATTTGGAAAGGAGACCTTATTTATTATAAAGGGTGATGGCCTGCAAGGTGGCCATCTTGACTGGCTGGGAAGCACAGCCTAATATGCTATTCAGTGGAAATAGCGTATAAGACTGAAAAATAACATTATTAACCCAAAGGCAAGCACTTGGAGGAAGTGAAACAGGAATTTATGTTGAATGGGTTGGTTAAGTATATGTATTCAACAGATTACAGGAAAAGCTAAGCATTATCACAGAGCGAGGATACATGCATGATAAGCAAACATGCACGTTACATGTATTCCATGTTCACTTTGGGGCAGAGACTTAACATTTAAGGGTATTCAAGTTAGACCCTATACATCAAAAGGTGAAGCAGCGACACCAAGATCCAATTGCATCAGCGAGTGGACTTCTTACTGTGTATAGGTAGTAAACCTTTCACTCCCTCCCTCCCTCCTTCCCTCCCTCCTTCCTTCCTTCCTTTCTTCCTTCCTTCCTTTCCTCCTTCCTTCCTTCCTTTCCTCCTTCCTAGCTTCCTTCTGGCACTGAGTGCACAGCCTCTGTAAACCGGCCGCAACCAGTCTGTGGTCGGCATCCTCTAATCAGGACAAAGTTACTGAAATCAGTCTCTTCTCCAGTCAAAGCTGTAGTGACGACTGGTGGGATGGGGGTCAGTTAATCAGCATCTGGAAGTACACGAGCTGCAAATTTTTTTTTTTTAGACAGAATCTCACTCTTGTTGCCCAGGCTGGAGTGCAGTGGCGCGATCTCGGCTCACTGCAGCCTCTGCCTCCTGGGTTCCAGCGATTCTCCTGCCTCAGCCTCCTGGGTAGCTGGGATTACAGGTGCCCGCCACCACGCCTGGCTAATTTTTGTATTTTTAGTAGAGACGAGGTTTTGCCATGTTGACCAGGCTGGTCTCGAGCTCCCGACCTCAGGCGATCTGCCCGCCTCTGCCTCCCAAAGTGCTGGGATTACAGACATGAGCCACTGTACCCGGCTGTAGTTGTTTTCATATTGCTTATGTCAAGGCCAGTGTTTGTTTAGCTGCTAGAGAAAAAGAAAACCTTGTGGCCGTTAGAACATAGTTTATTCTTTTAAAGTGTAGGGTGTGTGGCTTAACCCTTGCCTGGCAAGGCTTTAGGTCCTGTTCATAATTTGGTATCTTATGGCCAGAAAGCATCCATATTGCATCAGTCAGATGATCTCTATTTTAACATGAATGCTTGTCAGTTGTTGTGGCTAAACCACAAAAGGGAAGGGGTGTGACAAGATGTGTCTGACCTCCTCTTCCGTCATGGCCAGGAACTTTGTTTTTAAGCTTTTTCTGAGATTCCCTTGGCCAGAAGGGGGTCCATTCACTTGGTTGGAGGTCTCTTGTCTTCTTACAGTGTCAAAACATGGCTAGTTGTTTATAAGAAAACATGGAATTGTGGTCATTCTCCAGTTCTCGGTACTATGGGCCAAGTCCTGTTATAGGCACTGGTGAGGTATCAGTAGATACACCAAGTTTATTGTCATCATCACAGAGCTTGCTAACTAGTAGCGGCAGCTAGATAGTAGACAAAGTGAGTACATTACTATACTTTGTTGATTCTTTGAAGCATGATGTTTCACATTAGCAACTTTGAAACGGGTGCATTCTATAATCGCTGGCATCTTACCATTGCTGCTGGCCAGGCAGCTGCCTTTAAGGAATTGCCAGTTCCCCCGAAGGTGCAAACCTGAGAAAAGCTGCTCATAGTGTTCCTGTTTCAACTCAGTTGGGCTCTTTGCCAGTACTATGCGTAAAGGATTTATTTTGCCATTCAAATGTCTTCAAAAAGATTCCATGATGATTTGAAATTGAAACAAAAAGTTATTGCGTACATGGAGAGGCATGGAAACCAAAAAGCAAGCATTCATCTTTGGGACAGTGACCACAATTCCGTGTTTCCTTGTAAACAACCAGTCATATTTTGACACTGTAAGAAAGGAAGATACCCGCAAGAGGATGAAGCTGTGCCATGTCTTATTACTGAGCTATGTTTGCAAAAGGACTGCCTATCACATGCAAAGGTTTTCAAGGCATGAGAAGTCTCTTAAAATCTCCAAATTAGTGAAAAAAAGAAAAGTTGGTGAAGTGTTGAGGTAAGACGCAGGACTCACCTCTAGAGGTGGAGCTCGAACACCAGATCAGATTGAGGACTAGCTAAAACAGGGCCAGGATGAAAGCAGCTTTCAATCAGACCCACCCACCAGTGTACCAGGTCAATTGGCTGTTGCCATGGCAACACTTGGGAGTTACTGCCTCTTTCCATGACACCCAACGATCCAAAAGTTACTACCTCTACTGTGCATAAAGCACTCCTTAATCTGCATGCAGCTAACAGTGAGTATAAATATGGCTGCAAAATTGCCCTGCCCTGGGCTGCTACTCTCTGCCTACTGGGTAGCCCTGCTCTGCGGGGGCAGTCACAGAGCTGTAACACTAAAACTGTTTTCTTGTACTTTTGGCTTGCCCTTGAATTCTTTCCTGGGCAAAGCCAAGAAGACTTGTGGGCTAAGCTCCATGATGGGGCTCAGCTGCCCTGCATCAGTGTGACCTAATGTCAAAGCCATGACTCAGTTAGCAGCCCTTCTCTTTTGTTGATATAAAACGTAATAGTGTGCGTCAACATTGATGTCTTACATGAAATATGATGTGTTGTGTGTTAGAAATATTACGGAGGAGATGAAACGGGGAGCACTGTGGGGAGGGGGATGCAATTTTAAATGGTGTGGCCGTGGAAGTGCTCACTGAGAAGGTGACGTTTGAGCGAAGACCTAGAGGGGTCCAGGGAATGAGCTATGTTTCCTTCTAGAATAGAGTGTTTCAGGAAGAACAACAGCAACAACCAACCAAACAAAAAAATTCCACAAAGAAATTACGTAAGGGTATACTTTAGCCAAATACAAAATAATTTAAAGCTTTTATGGGGAGGGAAGCTCCATGAAGACAGAGGTTTTGTCAGTTTGTAACTATAGATTTTCACGCAGGGCACACACCAGGCACTCAGTCAGTGTTTGTGGAATAAACGAATAAACTTTTAAAAGGGAAATAAATGCTATTTTATATAGTGAGCAATAAAGCCATTAACACATTTAAATGTTGTTGATAATATAGTTTGCGAGGTTTAACACATTTTCAAAATATTTGAAAGAATAAGCAGTGTATGTCATTAGGGAATTGTAAATTCAAAAAATGAAATACCATTACGCACCTATTGAAATGGTCAGAATCCAAAACACTAACACCAAATGCTGGTGAAGATGTGGAACAACAGCAATTCTTACCCATGCTGGAGGAATGCAAAAATGGCACAACCACTTACGAAGACAGTTTGGCAGTTTCTTACAAAATGAAACATACTCTTACTATACGATCCAGCATTCACGCTCCTTGGTATTTTCCCAAAGGAATTGAAAGCTTGTGTCCACACAAAAACCAATGCACAGATGTTTCTGGCAGCTTTCCTCATAATTGACAAAGTTTACAAGCAACCAAGACGTTCTTCCATAGATGAATGGATAAACTGTGGTATGTCCAGACGATGGGATATTATTCAGTGATGAAAAGAAAAGGTGCTATCAAGCCAACAAAGGCATGGTGGAACCTCAAATGTATATTACTAAGTGAAAAAGCCAATTTGAAAAGGCTACATACATACTGTGTGATTCCAACTATATGACATTCAGGAAAATGCAAAACTATAGAAGATAGTAAATAGATCAGCGGTTGCCAGGGGTTGGGGAAAAGGAAGGATAAATAGGTGGAACATAGATGATTTGGGGCAGCGAAACTATTTTGTAAGATGCTATAAGGGTGGATATATGTCATGATACATTTATCAAAAGTCATAGAATGTACAACGTCAAGAGTGATCCCTAATGTAACCTATGGACTTTGGATGATAATGATGTATTAATGTAGGTTCATCGGTGATAACAAATGTACCATTTTGGTATAGGATGTTGATGATGAAGAAAGCTGTGCATATGCGGGGATGGGGGGTATATGGGAACTTTCTCTGCTTTCTGCTCAATTTTACTATGTTCCTAAAACTGCTAAAAAGCATAAAGTCTATTAGAAGATAAAAAGGGTATACGGTGCAAAATAAAAGAAGCCCCATAATAATAATTATAATCTTGGAACTAAATTCAAGGAGCCATTAAGAGGAGGGGGCTACAAAAGGTTGCAAACACCTCATCTTGTTAGACTCGTTGAAAGGGGGGTTATACATATTATTTAATTATTAATGATGCAAAAATATTTTGTTGAATTAAGTTAGCTAAAAATTTAGTAAAATTCTAGTAGAATAGAAATAGAATGTAGAACTTCAAAATGAATATGGAAAAGAACAATGAAAAATGTAATGAACCCCGTATATGTTAGGAAAAGAAAAAAAAACACGAAGAACATAGAAATAGAAAACATAAATGGAGCTGGCATCATTAAATCCACCAGGACAAAGACAGATTCTCCTACTGAATGACAGGGCAGTTCTGGGTCTGCTGAGGGAGCAGAAGGCTGCAGGTGGCTTCCCGTAGGAGCGTGTGGCCTGGGGACAGACTGGTGGCTGGTGTTTTTGTGTCTAGGGTGCAGGCAGGGGTTCCTTTGAGGACAAGCTCCCTTTTACCCAAGGCAGCTTGGAGGGCAGTCGGCTGCTTCCTGGATGGGGGTCTCAGGAAGGTGACAAAGCTGGTTCATCCCCATCCCATCCATCTACATGAGATCTTCTGGATGTGGTTAGGGGTAGGAAATAGAGAAGAAGTGGTCAAAGTCAAATAAAATATAGAGATGAATGTCTACATTTAGGACATTTTATTGGGGAAGCAAAAATTGCAATTTGGGGCATACATACAGACCAGGTGGTCTTTGGTATGTCCAAAGAACAAAGAGAAGGTTAGAGGTTTTATTTATTTATTTTTTTTAGAGAGAGAGAAATGTTACGTATTGTCCTTCAAGGAAGTTCATTGGCACTAATAAAATTTTGGGTAGCTGGAACTTTCTGATTGGCAAGTGGTGGCGGCAGGTAAAACTAGTTTTAGAGTCCCAGCAGGTTGTTTCGTAGCCATTAGATACAACCGGTTTTGGGATCCAGCAGGCAGTTTCAGCAGCTGAGCTTGCAGAGAATGACATTCTTGGAGCAACTCTATATGTTATGTGTCAAGAGTGCATTCCCTACGCCTTGGCTTCTCAACTCTGTTTTAGTTGGGTATGACAGGAGTGACCCAATTCGTGTAATCAACATTCACCAAGTGAACACAGATGCTAAGCTGTTATAAATTATGTTCCCTTTTCCATTTGCTGTGGCACACACAGGCTAGCCAGGGTACAACCTTCTCTTGGTTCCCCACTCACAATTGACATTAGGACTTGACCTTTAACCTCCACCCCACCTGCAGCTGAGGATGTGGACTGACCACCTGTGCAATTAGAGACGTTTTCCTGTTGATCCCTTTCTAAATGTGTCTTCAGCTCACTCTGACCTCCAGTCAGAGCTGAGCTGGGGGTTCCTCAGGACTCTGTCTGGGAAGTTCTTTCATTTCTCAGCGAGCCTCCCTGGCCGACTCTGAATTACCAGTCAGTCAGCCCTGATCAATTTTTCTGTCAATTTGATCCCATCTACCTCACACTATCCAACGTTTTCTCAAAGTTTCTGGCCTGCTGACGGCCCTCTCTGCTATTTCCTGGCACTATTTATTTTTGTTTCTTTTGATGATCTTTGGTTATTTGAGTGGGAGTTGGGGAAGAAGGGGATGTAAATAGCAATTTAAGGTTGATTCTAAAGGGAGGATTCCAAAAGCAGCAGCCTCATTATAATACATGCACCCTCATTACTTGGAGGGTAAAGCACTCATTTGGCTGCACCAAGTCTGCCACCATATGTTTGTTAAGAAACCAAGCCCATTCCTTTGAGCATGCCAAGTGTGCTGCCCCAGGGCCTTTGCACGACCCTTCCCATTGCAGGGCTTGCTCCTCCCCCAGGTACTCACACAGTTCGTCTCCTCGCTTCACTCAGGTCTCTGCTCACATGTCCCCTCCTGAGAGGGACCGTTCCTGTGTCTCATCTTCCCACCATTACCCACACTTACTTTCCTTGCTTTATTTTTTTTTTCTTGGCATTTGTCACTCCCTGACATTGTATTATATATTTATATATATATTTTTGTCTTTCTTCTCAATGTAAATAAACTCCAAGAGGGCAGGCAGGGGCTTTGTTTGGTAACTTCTTTCTCCTTAGCACCTAGAACAACATTTGGCATGCAGAAGCCCTCAATCAATGTTTGCTGAATGTGGCTGGGCATGGTGGCTCATGCCTGCAATCCCAGGGCTTTGGGAGGCCGATGCTTGAGCCCAGCAGTTTGAGACCAGCCTGGGCAACATAGTGAGGCTCTGTCTTTACAAAAAATAAAAAATAAAGTTGTCTGGGTGTGGTGGCATGCACCTGTTAGTCCTAGCTACTTGGAGGCTGAGGTGGGAAGATTGCTTGAGGCTAGAAGTTGAGGCTGCTGTGAGCTGTGATCACACCACTACACTCCAGCCTGGGCAACAGAGCAAGACTCTGTCTCTTAAAAAAATTTCCTGAATGTATGAGCTTGATTCCCTTTTCATTTATCATCTGTGATCGCTGAGATGGGTAACTAGTTAAGCTGAGTTAACCACACTCTTCCCTTCCCTTTCTTTAGTGCTGGATTCACAAAACAGCTTTCTTATAATTTTAGTAGATGTTCATGACTGAATTAAAAATACCTTGCATTTTATTGCTTGGTACTCAATCAACCTTCTAGTTAACAAATCAGCCCTCTAAAAAACCTGGAGATGGGTCGAGCATGGTGGCTCACACCTGTAATCCTAGCACTTTGGGAGGCTGAGGCGGGCAGATCACTTGAGGTCAGGAGTTTGAGACCAGCCTGGCCAACGTAGTGAAACTCCATCTCTACTAAAGATAGGCCTGGCGCGGTGGCTCATGCCTGTAATCCCAACACTTTGGGAGGTCAAGCTGGGTGGATCACCTGAGGTCAGGAGTTCAGAGACCAGCCTAGCTAAGATGGTGAAACCCCATCTCTATTAAAAATACAAAAATCAGCCGGGTGTGGTGGTGCATGCCTGTAATTCCAGCTACTTGGGAGGCTGAGGTGGGAGAATTGCTTGAACCCAGGAGGCAGAGATGACAGTGAGCTGAGATCGCGCCACTACACTCCAGCCTGGGCGACAGAGCAAGACTCCGCCTAGGAGGAAAATAAATAAATAAATAAAAATGAAAAAATTAGCCGGGCGTGGTGGGGCACACCTATAATCCCAGCTACTTGGGAGGCTGAGGCATGAGAATCCTTTGAACCTGGGAGGCGGAGGTTGCAGTGATCTGAGATCACGACACTGCACTCCAGCTTGGATAATAGAGCGAGACTCTGCTCAAAAAAAAAAAAAAAAAAAAATTGGAGACCTCAGCGTGTCAGAAGGCGAAGCCCTGAAGTCAGCGGTCAGGCTTCTTGGTGTCTGCAGTGCCTCTCTGAGTACAGGCTTTTGTTTATGAGCACATTGCTCTGATCAACCAGCTGGACAATCCTTCAGAGATAGTAAGGCGATACAATAGTTCCCAATGGCTGTGCTTGGTTGGGTGTGTCCTCGGCTGACATGATTCTATTAACGCCAGCAATCGCTCTTTGCCATTCTGTTATTTTCCAGTGTGATGAATGGTAAATGAATGGATGAAGGGAGCTTTACAATAGTAAATGATTGTTTCAGCTCGCTTTGACTACCTCCAGCTGCCTTTTCAAGTAGAAACGAACGGCTCAAGGTGGAAAGTAATTGCTCCATGTAGAATTTAAGTACCAAGGAGTGTTAAAGTGGGAAAGAAGGTTCCGAGGCCGGCTGAGCACACCAGCATATGAAGGCTGACCTTCTGAAACAGCATTTGGGCAACACCAAGGGTTAGCCATCTTGCTAGCCTTGTGGGTGATCAGCATGCTGGTACCACTGGTACTGGAATTCCTCCAGGGAAGAGACATAAGGCCCCCCCCACCCCCACCTCCCAGAAAAAAAGCTTGTGAGGAAGGAAGGAAGGAGGTAACAGAAAAGACAGAGAGGAGAAAAAAAAGAGAAGAACTCGTTTTTGTTGGGAAGTAATAGAGTGTCACAACAATAGAATTTTGCTCACGGGCCTCAGTACAAGGTCTTCTATCTAGTAAGCAGGGCGAGAATCTGTTCTCGCTTTGCCATTTGACTTCTGGAGAATGGCCGCAAAGTGCTTTGGTATTGCCCCAATTGCCCTGGACATTGTCAGCTCTTGAAGTGCATTTCAGGACTTTGAGAGGCTTCCAATTCTAAAGCGAAGCTGTTACCCATGGGCAGACTTAATGAATGTCCTGCTTGCTACTCCCAGAATTCCTCCTTTTTCCGTTAGTAATTCAGAGTCCTGGGTTATTGTCAAGAAGCCAGACACTTCCCTGGCTTCCAGAATGACTAGGATGTTTTACAGAACTCCTCATACCAGCTGCCATGTTGGAGCAGATTATGGATATGGCTGAAGACTAGCTCAAAGGGAACTTTTCATAAAAGCTCTGTTGAAAGAAACACTCCCTTTTCTCTTTGACCCTTTCATAATTCCCCCCTGGTTTAGCACCTCCTGCTGGCACCCAAACCAGATGCTCTGATCACGGATAGGATCCCTGATAGGATAATCGGGGAGGGTGGGAGGGATCTTGTAAGTTTTGCCTCCATTTGGCCTTGAAGTTGTCTTTTTATGTTCTTCTGATTCATGTTCAGCATATTATGAGACAGATAACACTGTCCTGTTAGCACTGAACACTTTCCAGATTTCATTTAACACGTTGGCAACAAAGATATCACCTGATTCTTCCTCCTGCCCCATGCCCAGTGGTATAATCTCTCAGACAACAGAGTGGCCTGCATTCTAGCAGGAGTGTTCATCATCACCAAGGGGCCCTGAATAATAGTAAGAAAATGGAAGATAATACAGGGTTAAAAAGTGGGCTTGAGGGTCTGAAAAATCCGAGATCCCCTACTGGGTAGCTGCATGAACTATGGCTAATTACCTAGCTTCTGGGAACTTTGATTTCTTTATCTGTTAAATGGGGAGTCTCTCTCATAAGGATTTCCATGTAAGTCTCTTAGAACCAGGCCTTGCATATTCTAAATGCACAATAAATGTTTGTGATTTGGTGGTTATTACTATTATCGTTACTTCTAGAGAGTAATGGGAAGAATGATAACCAAAACAATGTTTACTCCAGGTATTTTCCGGTTGATATAGTTCCCCCAAATCAAATTCAAGAGTCTCTCAGTGGTGTGTGATTGCAATTATGCAAAGAAGACTGCTGTGCCCCTTCAATCCATCTTTCATACAATCACCTGTTAGTATTTAAAGAACGAAAATCTTATCACCTTACTTCCTGTCTTGTCCTCCAATGTCCTGAAAAAATGCCTCTTGATCTCCCTGTGGTGGACCCTAAGGACATCCTGTCTTGGTCCTCCCTAGTTCCATGGTTCTCTTTCGCATTCAGGAGAGACCCCAGTCTCCTTTGCTGGACTCTGGTCAGATGGGATGGGTCAGTTACAGTAGAGCTTGCAGAGGTCAGGCCTCATGACAGTGAGTGAGTTCTCATGAGATATGATGGTTTTTTGTTTTTGTTTTTTGAGATGAAGCCTCGCTCTGTTACCAGATTAGAGTGCAGTGGCACGATCTTGCTCACTGCAATCTCTGCCTATGGGTTCAAGTGATTCTCCTGCCTCAGCCTCCTGAATGACTGGGGCTACAGGCATGCAACATCACGCCCAGCTATTTGCCCAGCTATTTTCTTTTTTTTTTTTTTTTTTGTATTTTTAGTAGAGACGGGGTTTCACCATGTTGGCCACGCTGGTCTTGAACTCCTTACCTCAAGTGATCTGCCCACCTCAACCTCTGAAAGTGCTGGGATTACAGGCATGAGCCACCGCACCTGGCCAAGATCTGATGGTTTTTTATAAGTGTCTGATATTTCTCTGCTTGCACTTCTCTCTCCTGCCTCCATGTAAAGAAGGTGCTTGCTTCTCCTTCACCTTCTGCCATGATTGTAAGATTCCTGAGGCCTCCTCAGCCATGTGGAACTGAGAGTCAATTAAACCTCCTTCCTTTATAAATTATCCACTCTTGGATAGTATCTTTATAGCAGTGTGAAAACAGACTAATACAGCACCTATTCCAGGGTTGAAGATTTAATAGGCTCCCCACCTCTTTTTTTTTTCTTTTTTTTTTTTTGAGATGGGGTCTTTCACCCAGAGCGGAATGGAGTGCGGTGGTGTGATCACAGCTTATTCCAGCCTCGAACTCTCCTCCTCAAGTGATCGTCCTGAATCAGCCTCCTGAGTAGCTGGGACTATAGGCACATGCCACTACACGCTTAACACGTATTTTTTGGTTACTTAAGACTCCTTAATCTTGTTACAGCCTATTTGTTGCTATTCCTATATTTCTTAAAGTTTTCTCAAAAGTGAAAGAAAACTGCTCCTTTTAGGCATTTAAATAGAGGCTTTTCTCAGAGGAACAGTGTTGTAAAAATCACAGATAAATAGAAAATGACCAAAGCAGATTGCGCTGCTGGATGACAGAAAAGTATCTCAACACTAGAGGTCCCCTCTCTCCATAGCATCCAGTGGACCTGCCTGGGGATGGCTGCCAGCTTTGGTGGCTTCTGAGTTGGAACAAAAAGTGAGGAGTAGAGGAAATTTGAACTAGCGGATTCTTTGTGGCTTTGCAAATTAAATCTCATACCTCAAGCCCGCCCTGCTGAGGCTCTGGCACAGATACATGAAAAGTACTATTTTCTTCTCCCGAATCCTAGTTCCAGTTTAATTTTACTCTATTTCTATCTGGTTCTTGAATTAGCCATGTGATTTTCTTCAAATCTTTTTCTCTTATTCCCATCTGGGAAGCAATCTGGGTTGGGCTACTGGCTTTACTCTGCAATATCTGCAGAATATGAGCAAGTTCTGGAGTCCCCTTGTCCCTCCGAGGGTCATGAGGGGTATGGGAATACAAACTCGATGGTTACTAGAGTTGCTGTGGCTCAGCTGTGACTTATCTGGGTCTAGCTTCACCCCTCCAGGGACACGGCTCCTCTCAGCCATGAAGCACCTTTGATTATTCACACGCAACTAGCCAGTAAAAGAGATGAGAGCCTTGGTGGGGTGTGTTATGTTTTCCACCGAGGGTCAATAACTGTCAAGAAAAGAAATCAGTCCAGGGATGCAGGAAAAGGGTACAGTTTGCTTTTGAAATGAGACGCGGAACATTTCAGTTGTGTTAGACAGTAAAGAATAGAAGGACGAAACGAGAACGTGAAGTTTCAGTCTGTTGTCTTGCGGGTGATGGAGTAGGGAAGAAGGGGAGAGAAATGGGGCGGGTTCTCCCACGGTCTCCTTGGGGCTAAAGGCTTCATCGTTCATGAACTCCTGGAAGAGGAATGGCAGAGCTCAGAACGTGGCCTGTCTCTCCCCCATCCACATCACAGGGGCCTCCATCCCCTTCCCCTGCACACACCTGCCCCCGGGTACTCTTCATCCGTGGTGGACTTAGATAGCTCGGGCCACTCTGCAGACCACAACACGGAGATGAGAGCAGTGGCAGCCCTGGGGGGAATCACCAGACAATTTAATCAGAGAATTCCAGGGGCTAGAAGCAGAGGCATGAGCTTGGAGATTGGGGTATTCCCTTGGCCTTGGGAATGCCTCTCTCCATGAGGACTGTCACAGGGGGAGAAGGAACAGTTAAGAGCTGAGGGTAGGGCCCTGGCTGCCCAGGTTTAAGAGTGGTACTGGGTGTTCCCAAAGTCTCCATTCTCCCTTCGTTTGCCTTCCAGTTTCCTGTCTGGAGCTCCTTGGGTTAGAGCCTTCTCAAACTCAGGACAAGGATATCCCCTGACTAACCCAACCAAAGTTTCTTTTCTCACATCCAGTGGCTACATCCTTTAGGATTTTTGCCAAATCCTGTGGCTTTGCACTTGGCACAAACTGTGTGTAGCAAAGAAAATGTGAGGACCAGATGCCTGGTCAACAAGTGCCGTCTTCTTTTTTTTTTGTTTTTGTTTTTCTTTTTTTCTGAGAAAGCATGTCACTCTGTGGCTCAGGCCAAGCAGTCCTCCCATCTTAGCCTCCCAAGTAGCTGGGAATACAGGCACATACCCCATACCACACCCGGCTGATTTTTTAATTTTTTGTAGAGATGGGGCCTCACTATGTTTCCCAGGCTGGTCTTGAACTCCTTAGCTCAAGTGATCCTCCCACCTTAGCCTCCCAAAGCACTGGAATTACAAGCATGAGCCACTGCACCTGGCTCTGTCTTCGCATAGCGAGTTTGAACCTAGTTTGGAAGTGGCTTACAAGTATACAAGTTGTCAGTGCAATTCAACATTCCTTACAGGTGCCTCAGCTCATTCCCAAGTGGATTACACAGAGAAAGAGATGACATCACACACATTTTGGGACACTCACTGAGAGCTTTTGAATGGGTTTTACAATCATGAGGCTGAATGATGACGGCCACATTTCCTCCTTGCTAGGAGTGTGGAGAGCCCAAAGGA
Source organism: Pongo pygmaeus (assembly GCF_028885625.2). Taxonomy (NCBI): domain Eukaryota; kingdom Metazoa; phylum Chordata; class Mammalia; order Primates; family Hominidae; genus Pongo; species Pongo pygmaeus. The sequence continues at coordinate 14,628,897 of NC_072381.2, read as the reverse complement.
AAAGGGGGCTTGGGGTGCTGCCCCAGACACATCTTCGTGTTGGGAGTGGTACCACAGAAATTCCTGACACCGCAGTTTCAAAGCCGTTCATCAGATCATGGACATGTTAGTTTGCCACCCTGGAATTCTACTTGAGGTTTTGGCAGAGTCTTTTTAGCTGGCTGTGACATAACCACAAATTGGGAGGAAATTAATGCATTTCACATGTTACTGGCAACCTTGGACCCACCCACAGAAGTGAAATGACTCCGGAAATTCCTTAGCTGACTCCTTACTGCTTTTATTTTCTCTACAAAGAGACACAACTCAGAGTTCTTTCTCGATGTTCGAGTCAAGGAGCAGGAACACCTGTTCATCACTAGTGGCTTGAAACTTTGGGGGGAAAAAGGCTCAAAATCTGACAGTGGCATTCTTGTCAATTTAGGGATAGGCAACACGCAATTTTGGACCTCGGGCGAACGGAATTCTCTCACCATCCTGCACCTTGTTTTGCTATGAACCCATGCAACCTCCTAGGAGGTGCACAGAGTTTGAAATGAAATCCAATTAACCTTTAACAGTGTTTCAGCTGGGAGGCTGGGAAGCACATTTGTTTCACCTAATTCCGCAGTTGTCGTGATGCTAATAGATGTTCGCACATTGAGAGACCTAATAGTCATTGCATTTTTATAGCCTGGCAATTAACTTCTCCATTTTTATAGCAGCCTGGGAGGCTGGAATCTTGCGGGCAGGGTTCTCTGTCACAGCTTCCCTTTCTTTTGGGCTGTGGTGTGTGCTTGTTCTGCAGGTGCCCGGAAAGCCCACCCCCTCATATTCTCTCAGTGGGACAGAGCAAAATAACAATTAAGTGTCAGGAAGAAGAATGTAGGTTTCAAAACATTACGATCACTTTTCTATATGAAATACATTTCTATGGAAGTTGTAGAGCCTCTTTTGTGCCAGTAAGTTAAAAATATATATTTCTGGGAGATTGGGGTATGCTGGTTATACATTGCTGTGTAGCAAATTACCCTAAAACTCTAGTGGTTTGAAACAACAACACTCATCTATTGTCATTGCATTAGTTTGCTCAGGCTGCTATAAGAAAGTATCACAGACTGGGTGGCTTAAATCATGGTCCCCAACCTTTTTGCACCAAGGACTTGTTTCGTGGAAGACAATTTTTCCATCGATGGTGGGGGTGGGGGGGTGCAGTGGTTTCAGGATGATTCAAGCGTATTACATTTATTGTGCACTTTGTTTCTGTTATTATTGCATTATAAGATCTAAGGAAATAGTTCTACAACTCACCATAATGCAGAATCAGTGGGAGCCCTGAGCTTGCTTTCCTGCAGCTAGATGGTCCTATCTGGAGGTGATGGGAGACAGTGACAGATCATCAGGCATTAGATTCTCATAAGGAGCATGCAACCTAGATCCCTGGCATGTGCAGTTCACAGTAGGGTTCATTCTTCTATGAGAATCTGATGCTACCACTGATCTGACAGGAGGCTGAGCTCAGGCAGTAACACCAGCGATGGGGAGCAGCTGTAAGTACAGATGACGATTCACTCGCTCACCTACTGCTCACCTCCTGCTGTGTGGCCAGGTTCCTAAGAGGCCATGGACCGGTTCCAATCTATGGCCCAGGGGTTGGGACCCCTGGCTTAAACAATGGGAATTAATTTTCCTATAGTTCCCGAGGCTGGAAGTCCGAGGCCAAGGTGTTGGCAGGGTGGATTTCTCCTGAGGCCTCTCTCCTTGGCCTTTGGATAGCTGCCTCCTCCTTGTGTCTCCACGTGGTCTTCCCTCTGTACCTGTGTCCCAATCTCCTACTGTTATAAGGACCACCCCAGTCCTATTGAATTAGGACCCACCCTAATGACCTGCATTTAACTGAATTTTGTCTTTAACAGCCCTGTATAGTCACATCCTGAGGTAGTGTGGGTTGGGACTTCAGCATACACATTTTTTGAGAGGACACAATTTTGGCCAAAAAGTCATGAGTCTACAATCTCGACAGAGGTCAGCAGGGATGACTCGTTTTTGCTCCACAACATCTGGGACCGCAGCTGCAATGATTAGAACAGCTGGAGGCTGGAACAGCTGGGGCTGCACCTGCCCCCCTTGCTCTCATCTCACTCTCTCCCTGTCTCTCGCTCTGTCTCGCTCTGTGGTCTCTGTGGGTGCAGTCTCCAGTGTTGGCTGCTTTAGGGCAACCAGACCTCTTAACGTGTGGGGTCAGGGGTTCAAGAAACTTGGGCAGAAGCTGCAAGGCTTTTGTTGCCCAGCCCTAGAAGTCATCAGTGTCCATCCCCCTTTATTTTTTTTTATGTTTTGAGATGGAGTCTCACTCTGTCACCCAGACTGGAGTGCAGTGGCGTGATTTCAACTCATTACAACCTCCACCTCCCAGGTTCAAGTGATTCTCCTCCCTCAGCCTTCTTAGTAGCTGGGATTACAGGCATGAGACACCATGCCCGGCTAATTTTTGTATTTTTAGTAGAGACGGGGTTTTGCCATGTTGGCCAGGCTGATCTCGAACTCTTGACCTTGGGTAATCTGCCCACCTCATCTTCCCAAAGTGCTGGGATTACAGGTGTGAGTCACCGTGCTTGGCCTATCCCCCTATCCTATGGGTCGAACAGGGCCAGCAGTGATTCAGTATGGGAGCGACGTAGCAAGTGTGTGAATATGGGGAGGTCAGGACCCTTGAGGGCCTCCTTGAAGGCTGGCTACCCCAGGGGAGAACATAAGCCTGACACACAAGCCCAAAAGGAGACAAGTTTGTTCCTGGTGCTAATTCCAAGCCGCTCCGCTTACAGAATGGTGAGGACCTGAGGATTTCTCAGCTCACATGGCTCCATGGGCCATCTCTCCACCTCCAGGGACAAGTTCTCACTTTCAGGGGTTCCTGGTTTTGGAAGAGGGATCACAATAAGAAACATACACCAAGACCCTTAAAGCGGCATCTACCCCAGGGGGGCAGGGGCAGAGGAACAGGGAAGTTAGAGCAGAGGTGCTCCCGCAGGACCCTGCACATGTTTGTTGCCAGGGTGAGATGAGTTCAGAAACACTGACTGGAATTGGACAGGGTACTTTAGATCTGTCGAACTTAACATTTTTATTTATTTATTTATTTAGAGACAGAGTCACACTCTGTTGTTACCCAGGCTGTAGTGCAGTGGCACAATCTAGGCTCACTGCAACCTCCGCCTCCCCAGTTCAAGGGATTCTCCTGCTTCAGCTTCCCTAGTAGCTGGGATTACAGGCATGAGCCACCACACCCAGCTAATATTTGAATTTTTAGTAGAGATGGGATTTCACTATGTTGGCCAGATTGGTCTCAAACTCCTGGCCTCAAGAAATCTGCCTGCCTCGGCCTCCCAACGTGCTGAGATTAGAGGCATGAGCCACTGCACCTGGCCAAATTTAACATTTAAAAATGTTAATGCTAGATGACAAGTTGGTGGGTGCAGCGCGCCAGCATGGCACATGTATACATATGTAACTTACCTGCACATTGCGCACATGTACCATAAAACCTAAAGTATAATAATGACAATAATAATAATAATAATAAAAGAAAAAAAAAAAAAAAAAAAAAAAAAAAAAAAAAATGTGGGTTCATTTTTGTACATATTTGTTTTTTTCTGTCATTTTCCTGGTATTTCTGTTATCTTTTACAAAAGCAAGGCCTTGTGAATGTATGTCATGTCACTGACTATGCACTTAAAAATGGCTAAAATGCTACATTTTATGTTACATATATTTTACAACAGTTCTTTTTGAAAAAAACAAAAAAGTCCATAGGAGGCTTGTGACATGGTGTCAGCCGGGCATGGGGTCACCTGCTCATATCACCCCCTTTCTCATCTTCCTCACACCCTTAGCCACAGCCCTTACCTTCTCTTGCTTGGTTTATTGAGTTGTTTCTGTTTCAGAATCTACCACCATCCTCTCCACTCCTTTTTTGGCTTTGCCGCCTTTTCTGGACGCTTCTCTCCAGGTGCCACAAATCTCACTCCTCGTGACTGGCTCTGGGATGTCCCATTTCTTAGTGCTTCTCCACCTACTTCAAGTCAGTTCAGCCAACTTTTCTGGGATAACCATCCCAGGCCAGGCACTGTGCTGGGTTCCAGGGATGTATGAATGATTTCTGTTTTTTGAGAACTCAGGGTCCAGGAATGGAGAAGACAGACCGAGAAACAGAGGGTTTCAACAGGATTAGTCAAGGGTCCTGGCGGACAGGAGAGGAATCAAGAGAAGGTTCTATGGACCAGATCCTTAGGGCTGGGTAGAGTCAGCCAGGCAAAGAATGCAGGGAAGATCTAGCTGGCCTGGGGAAGAGTTTAGATGAAGGTAGCGGGGTGTGGCTGTCTAGGAGAGGACAGGCTGCTAGGGTTCTGGAGGGAGAAGGGGTGATGTCCAGCCTGCAGAAGACCCAGAGGCCGGCTGCGGAGCAGCAAGGGGTGTCTGAGGACAGAAGCCACAGAAGCATTTTCAGAAGGGATGTGAAATGGTTGGTTTTGCTTTTCTATACATTGCTCTGGGATTGAGTGGAGGGGCTGGAGGGAGAGCCCAGGGGCAGGGGACTCTGTAAGGAAAGAGTTCAGGAGATCCCACGAAGGCTGAATGAGGGCAGTGCTCATGGCAATGAGGAGAAGGGAAGGACCTGAGGAGGGGTTTAGAGTTAAAATTGGCAGGGCTTGGCTGCTGGCTCGAGAGTGAGGAGTGGAGTGTGTGTGTGTGTGTGTGTGTGTGTGTGTGTGTGTGTGTTTGGTGAGGGTCAGGGGACATGCAATTCTAGGATGCAGCTGTTTTCCCTACACGCAGCCAGATTTTTCCTCTGTTTGTCCTTCCCACTGCAGCTGCTGTCTTCTTGAACTTGACTCTCTTTCTGCTAGGGTCCCTCTGGCCCAGGCTGCCATGCTCTCCCCCTCTATTGCAATCTTCCTTCTGCCAGACACCTATCCCAATGCAACAGGGAGGTGAGGCAGAACCCCTTAACAAAAAGTCTGTCTTGACCCAAGGTTCCCACTCATTTAATCAGCCACTTGGTGGTACGTAATTTACAATTATAGTCATGCATTGCTTTAAGCACAGGATATGTTCTGAGAAAAGCATCATTAAGCGATTTCTTCATTGTGTGAACATCACAAATACTGACTGTACTTATCCAAATCTAGATGTACAGCCTACTGCACACCTAGGCTAGATGGAATAATAGCCTGTTGCTCCCGGGCTACACACCCGCACAGCATGTGACTGTACTGAATAGTGTAGGCAACTGTGTAGCACAGTGGGAAGTATTTGTGTATCTAAACATATCATATCTAAACATAGAAAAGGCACAGGAAAAATCCCATATAATAATCTTATGGGATCACGGTCATATAGTCCTGTATGTGGTTTGTTGCTGAGCAAACATTATGTGGGGTATGACTGTGTTTGTGTGTGCGTGTGAATGAAGGCTTTTTTTTTTTTTTTTAAGAGAGAAAATTCGTTCAATTTTTTTAAAGGGTAAGAGTTTTTATTGCCATTTTATTTTTAGAAAAATATCCTTTTTAGGCCGGGTGCGGTGGCTCACACCTGTAATCCCAGCACTTTGGAAGGCCAAGGTGGGCGGATCACGAGGTCAGGGGTTGGAGACCAGCCCAGTCAACACAGTGAAACCCCATCTCTACTAAAGATACAAAAAATTAGCCAGGCATGGTGGCGTGTGCCTGTAATCCCAGCTTTTTGGGAGGCTAAGGCAGGAGACTCACTTGAACCTGGGAGGTGGAGATTGCAGTGAGACGAGATCGCACCATTGTACTCAAGCCTGGGCGACAGGGAGGACTCCACCTCAAAAAAACAAAAACAAAACCAAAAATATTCTTTTTATTTTAGAGTAATGTTAGATTCACAGCCCAGTTGCAAAGTCAGTGTAGAGCATTTCCATATATCCCTCACCTGTGTTTGCTTTCCTCCAGTGCTATCTTACCTGACTGTGGTGTGTTTCTCAAGGGCAGGAGATACACATGGGTATGTTACTGCCAACTCAATTACAGGCTTTATTTGGATTTCACCTGTTTTTTGCCTTTACTGTCCTTTCCTGATCCAGGGCCCAAGCCAGCCCCCTGAAATGTGCTCAGTTGTCCTAATTCCTTAGTTTCTTCTTGCCTGGGATGATTTCTTAGTCTTTCCTTGCTGTTTGTGACCTTTGTAGTTTTGATGAGTATTGGTCAGCTATTTGTAGAAGGCCCCTCAGTTTGAATTTGTCTGATGTTTTTCTCGTTAGACTGGGGTTGTGGATCTTTGGGAAGAAGACCGCAGAGGTGAAGTTTTGTTCTGTCCCCATCTTACCAGGGCATGTGGCATCCACAGGGCATTACTGATGATGTGGGCTTCAATCCTTGGGTCAGGAGGTGCTTGCCAGGAGTCTCCATGGTATAGTTATTCTTTTTCCCTTGCTTTGCTAGATTTTTTTTGGAAATGATGCAAGGGTTTTTAATGTATGAATTTTAAAATGCAGGATGTGTGTTCTTCCTTCTGCCCATTGGACTTCTGTGCTGAGTTTGGTGCCCATTGTCACTTATGCAGCCGTAAGTGCATAAGTGAGGTATTAAGCAAGTTCAGGGCAATTATAGCATCTGTCGAGCTCAGGTTGTTCACCACCAGCCACAGAGTCATGTTGGGTACCTCCATGGATGCAACACAGCACAATGCACAGATCACGAGCCTTGCTGTTAAACCTGGCTTCAAATCCTGGCCTCCCCGTTAGTTGCTGTGTGATGTGGAACAAATTACTGAAACGGCCTCATTGTTTGCAGTAACACCCAAGGTACATTGTCGTATGGTCACGGAGAATAAGGATGTGGACACACAAAGAGTGAGGTTGAGAGCAGAAGTTTGATACGCAAAAGAAAGAGAATAGCTCTCTGCAAGCAGAGAGGGGTACCGAAAAAATGGTTTGCCGGATCCATTGGGGGTTACATAGATGATCTATCTGGTGAGGAGGAGGTGTCTGATTTACATAGGGTGTGAAAAACTGGTTAGACCAGCTGTGCCATTTGCATAGGGTGTAAATTTCTGGTAGCCCTCACTACCCTAATATTTTATTATGCAGGCAGTTTCTCTGCCTGAGCTGTGCCATGTTGCCCATTTCTTTGTTACTGTACATGTGGCAACAGACAAAAAGGGAAGATGGAGCCTCCATGTTGGACACGCTTGGCTCCCAGCTAGCTCTTTTCTATGGGTGCAGCTGCCAGCTTTCCCCCGTGCAAGCTTCTAGCTTCCTTATTTATGTTTGTAGCTCGATTTTTTAGGCTGCTCTTTTTTAGAAAAGAAATGATTTTGGGGGCTACCTTCATTATAAAAGAAGCTCTGCCGAGGACTCCTTTGCCCTCACTATCTGCCTAAATAATTTCTTTCTACCTCCTGTATCATTACTTGACTTCTGTGGTCAGTTTTCTTCTCTTTAAAATAAGCTGGGCATACCCTTGAGGGTATGTAAGTTGGGGTATCACATCTGAATTGGGGGAATCACTGCCTGAATCACTAGCTGAATTGGGGGAATACTGTTCGTTTTCCATCACTTCAGTAGAGGGAGTAACATTGGAGGCGGAGCAACTTTCCTCAGTATTTCTTCCCTGTTGCTGCCTGGACACCTGCATTTTCTTATCTTTAAAACAGACACCCCTCATGGTAACCTGCAATACACTCTGTCTTTGAATATTTTGCCTTTATGTTCCCAATAAATGACACGAAGGATCTCTATGTCGTCTGATTTGGAAAGTAAAGGAGGGTCCTAAGTACCAAACGTCTACCTGAATGTGGCCAGGTGACAGGAAGCCTTGCAGGGAAATAGAAGGCATCTTCCAGGACCAAAGTTTCTGGTTGAGGGAAGGTTCTGGAAGAAAGCTAATGTATCCTGAATCTCTCTAATCGTATTCTCCAACCCTCTTGTACTCAGGATATGGGCTGCTCATATAGGGTAGGGCTAAAACCATGAGGGCATTTTGAAATGTGAGCAGGGTTTGCTTTTCATGGACAATCCTTGGCCAGAACGTCCCCAGGGATGTAGATATCCATGGTATGGTTCCCATGATGCCCAGCTGACATCCTGACATCATGGCAACAAAATCTTCTTGGAACACTTGGAGCCAGATCAGTGTTGACCTTTAAATTACCCCAGGATCCCAGAGGTCTCCAGTGATGGAGAAAAGTGTCTTGGCACTCTAACAATTACCATTTGGCAGGGTTTGCGGGAGAGCTAAATGAGGCTTGTTGTATTTCTATGAAAGGCCTGGTACCTGGTGAGTGATAAACCAGTCCCTTCATGCTTTTTGTTTATAATCTTAACATCATCTCTTTAAAAAGTAAGATTTTAAAAATAGTAATTTCACAGCCATAGCAATTTTAGAAAGTTTATTTTAGGTTTAGGCGCAGTTTATAATTCTGTATTATAGGTGAACCAATGAACTACAGTTTAATGGGGTTAAGACAACACAATCACCCCAAAGGTATTTGAACACTGACTTGTGAAAACTCCTTCCACCTTTAGTGAAACAGTATTTTTTTTTTTTAGTTGAGTGGAAAACAAGTCACAAGCCAGAGAGTGGAATGGTTCCCAGAGAGCCGATAAAATCCATAAGAATGGACATCAGGAGACGATTCTTCTGACTGCCAACCAAAGAGAATCAATACTACGTTCTGCCCTGAATCCAAAGCACGGCGTTTGGAAAATAAAGATTTACGATCTGGATAGAAGCAGCGATGAATCACTTGGCGATATGTGTCTTCTGGCACAACTTGTCAAAAGTAACGAGCCATGGTCTGTTCCAGAGTTCAGGTGGTTGCACACGTTCTCTGTAAAATATGGAATAGAAGGGAACGCAATTTGTCTGAGCCTCTGCACAGCTCTCCTCCAATTACCGAGCTTCTGCCCCTGTTGCCAGTGAAAATAAATGGGCTGATAATTACAGCCTCAGACATTCTTGGAGCCTGCATTTCCCTGCGCTTCGCCAGCCTGTGCGTCTAATGGGGTCACATTATGAGTCGTAACTCAAATTTTATCGTCTCTTACCAGCGTCCCCTTGTCCCTCTGTTCACCCCAGTGACTTCCATTTCGGTACCTCTCAGAGTCTCCTCGGGGGGAGACTTCCTTGCCCTTGAGTAAGTGGCTCCTTGGAGTGCTGTCCCTGCAGTGAGCATTCGGGGTCCCCCTGGGCACATATAATGTCCCTCTATCTTTTGCTGGGCCCTGTGGTCTTCCACAGGTACCTTCACATCTTCCTCTGGACATTGCTTCTCATTCACTGGGCCCTCCTGGTGCCAATACTGTGTTGTGATCTGGGGCAGGATGAAGGAGAACCAACACTTCTCTGTGTGTTGCTCTATGCTGTGAGTGTGCACAGATACATGTGTGTGTTTATGTGTGTGTGTGTGTGTGTGTAGGTATGCAACCTGTAATACATGCACCATAAAGTCCTACCATGACGTTCGTTTTTTTGGCTCTGTTACTTAAGCTGGAGTGCAAGGGCGCAATCTCGGCTCACTGCAACCTCTGCCTCCCGGGTTCAAGCAATTCTCCTGCCTTAGCCTCCCGAGTGACTGGGATTACAGGCACCTGCCACCATGCCCGGCTAATTTTTCTATTTTTAGTAGAGATGGGGTTTCACCGTGTTGGCCAGGCTGGTCTCGAACTCCTGACCTCAGGTGATCCACCCACCTTGGCCTCCCAAAGTGTTGGCCTCCTATAAGTATTTTAATGAAACAGCCTTTCTACATTCACTTATAGCCTTCCTTTTCTCTCTCGGACCCAAGGAGGAGTCCACGTGCTCCACTTACAGCCCCTATGTTCCAGGCTCGCTCCTTGTCCCCTAGAATGATTCTCTCCCAGGAAACGCCTTAGTCCCCTGTACGAATACCGGCGGAGGCTCAAGCTGGGACTTGCGCTAACTTTTTATTTTTAATGAGAAATAGGAACACTTTTACACTGTTGGTGGGACTGTAAACTAGTTCAACCCTTGTGGAAGTCAGTGTGGCGATTCGTCAGGGATCTAGAACTAGAAATTCCATTCGACCCAGCCATCCCATTACTGGGTATATACCCAAAGGACTATAAATCATGCTGCTATAAAGACACATGCACACGTATGTTTATTGCGGCATTATTCACAATAGCAAAGACTTGGAACCAACCCAAATGTCCAACAATGATAGACTGGATTAAGAAAATGTGGCACATCTACACCATGGAATACTATGCAGCCATAAGAAATGATGAGTTCATGTCCTTTGTAGGGACATGGATGAAATTGGAAATCATCATTCTCAGTAAACTATCGCAAGAACAAAAAACCAAACACCGCATATTCTCACTCATAGGTGGGAATTGAACAATGAGAACACATGGACACAGGAAGGGGAACATCACACTTCAGGGACTGTTGTGGGTTGGGGGGAGGGGGGAGGGATAACATTGGGAGATATACCTAATGCTAGATGACGAGTTGGTGGGTGCAGTGCACCAGCATGGCACATGTATACATATGTAACTTACCTGCACATTGGGCACATGTACCATAAAACCTAAAGTATAATAATAATAATAATAATAATAATAATTACAATAAAAGAAAAAAAAAAAAAAAAAAGATGCATAGTCCTTCGGCAAAGGTTTTCATGGTGACCTAGGAATCCCTTCTTGGAAGGTGAAGAAATGAGCTGCCTGGAGACACAGGCGTTGTGGCATTTACTCCTGGGCTGGCTCCGGCGAGACCTTGGTCCTGGCTGTGTTGTTCGGCCTGCCCGGTAGACAGCTAATCCCCGTGTCCCCTCCTCTCCCGCTAGCTCTGTTAGGAGTGCTATCTGTTCTTAGGAAAAGCCACTCTGAGCTATCACAAATGTAATGTTCCTGCAGGGAATTCTGAGGAAATGTGAGAGCAGAACACCTGTTTGGCATCCTGATTTTTATATTGCTTTTTAATTAACTTCATTTATGTATCTAACATCAACAAATAGCCTTTAACAAAATAATTATAGACAGGGAAATTGAGGGAAAAAAATCTAGGAAGTCTAAAAACCCTGAGCCATGCCAAGCTATCTTTCTTAGAATCCTCAGTAGCCCTCCCTGGAAATAAACTCAAAACAGGTTGAAAATGGAGAAGACATTAGCATCAAACTAAATGGATGCCTATTTCCTTCTAGAGTGTGGGCATTGTTCCAGGACTTCAGCACTCCCTCTGTCTTCTTCCAGGATGACTTCACATCACACCGTTGGCTTTCACAAGCCATGAAGGACGTAAGTCCAGGTCACAGAAGGCTGGTCATCGTGAGTAATGCTTCCAAGCTCCAAGATCTCACTCCGGGAGGATGATTGATAGGTGGTTAGGGAAGACTGCACTTAACCTTTCCAGAAGTTACCATGGAGCCAGCTAAACCAAGCCAAGCTTAAAAAAAAAAAAAAAAAAATCACATGAACCGTGTTATAATAGCAGTAACAGGGATTTTTTTAAAAAGCACCCAGAATCCCAATGTTCCAGTACAGTACATATTTTATTTTTCCTGTGCTCATGTATAAGAAAAAAAAAGGTAGAAAGAAAAGGGATTTGGGACTTCGAATCAATGAATATGCTAAATTGTGTGGCTATACATAGACATAAGTAGAGTTAGTTGGGTAAAAAGCTGTATAGCAGATATCCTCATTTATTCAAAGAGATATAAAAAACAACATGGAAAAGATCCATTTTCACACATCCTGAGTTTTCTTTTGTCTAAGAGAAAGAGGTATCATAATTTCTTTTACTTTTAAAGGAAAACAATCAGTTTATTGCTAAGAACTTTTTTTCTGATTATAAAGTAATATACACTTTGATACAAAATCAGTAAAAATAAGGAGAAGAAAATAAAAATCACTTGTGATTTTCTCCCCAGGCATGACAGTTGTATTTTGTTTATAAAGGGTCTTCTCTGTGAATGTGTACTTTAATAACTAAATTTGGTTATACTCTACTAACAATATTTATTTCTGGCCTTTTTCACTTATTGTTATTTCTATAGCATTTCCTCAATGTCACTAAATATTATTTGGAGGCATCATTTTATTTTTGGTTATTTTTATTACTATTATTTTTCGAGATAGAGTCTCACTCTGTCACCCAGGCTGGAGTGCAGTGGCACGATCTCGGCTCACTGCAACCTCCGCCTCCCGGATTTGAGCAATTCCCCTGCCTCAGCCTCCTGAGTAGCTGGGATTACATATGTGAACCACCATGCCCAGCTAATTTTTTTTGTATGTTTAGTAGAGACAGGGTTTCACCATGTTCGCCAGGCTGATCTCGAACTCCTGACCTCCAATGACCCACCCACCTTGGCCTCCCAAAGTACTGGGATTACAGGCATCAGCTACTGTGCCTGGCTGTGAAGGCATCATTTTATCTTATTTATTTTATTTATTTATTTTTTAATTCTATTATTATTGTGTTTTAAGTTTTAGGGTACATGTGCACAACGGGCAGGTTAGTTACATATGTATACATGTGCCATGTTGGTGTGCTGCACCCATTAACTCGTCATTTAGCATTAGGTATATCTCCTAATGCTATCCCTCCCCCCTCCCCCCACCCCACAACAGTCCCCGGTGTGTGATGCTCTCCTTCCTGTGTCCATGTGTTCTCATTGTTCAATTCCCACCTATGAGTGAGAACATGCAGTGTTTGGTTTTTTGTCCTTGCGATAGTTTGCTGAGAATGATGGTTTCCAGCTTCATCCATGTCCCTACAAAGGACATGAACTCATCATTTTTTACGGCTGCATAGTATTCCATGGTGTATATGTGCCACATTTTCTTAATCCAGTCTATTGTTGCTGGACATTTGGGTTGGTTCCAAGTCTTTGCTATTGTGAACAGCGCTGCAATAAACATACGTGCGCATGTGTCTTTATAGCAGCATGATTTATAATCCTTTGGGTATATACCCAGTAATGGGATGGCTGGGTCAAATGGTATTTCTAGTTCCAGATTCCTGAGGAATCGCCACACTGACTTCCACAATGGTTGAACTAGTTTACAGTCCCACCAACAGTATAAAAGTATTCCTGTTTCTCCACATCCTCTCCAGCACCTGTTGTTTCCTGACTTTTTAAGGATTGCCATTCCAACTGCTGTGAGATGGTATCTCACTGTGGTTTTGGTTTGCATTTCTCTGATGGCTAGTGATGAGCATTTTTTCATGTTTTTTTTGGCTGCATAAATGTCTTCTTTTGAGAAGTGTCTGTTCATATGAAGGCATCATTTTAAATGGATGTATAATATTTCATCACACCAACAAAGATTTTCCAATCCTGAACATTTCATTCCAATGTTTGTTATCATCAACATCACTACAGTGAAGAAGTTTGTACATTCATCTTTGCTTGAGTTTCAGGTAAATTCTTTAGGAAAGATTCTTAGAAGACATAAAGACAGTCTGCTATTAGCTTACATGCTGACTTTTTAAAAAAATTATACTTTCAATTGTTTTCTTCAATTTTACATCATAACCCCTGACTTTTTGAAGTCTAATTTACAACTACTACTTTCAGCTCTTTTTAGATAATGCAAGGTCCTTGTAACACTTTTCTAAGTTTAACCTCTTTCCAACTCATGTGCCATCCATTTCTGAGTATTTGAATTCTCTATTTTATATACTACTGTACCTTTTCTTTTGTTTTAAGTAGTCAAAACTTGTTCATGGCTGGATGCAGTGGTTTATACCTGTAATCCTCACCTTGGGAGGCTGAGGTTGGTGGATCGCCTGAGCCCAGGAGTTCAAGACTGGCCTGGGCAACATGGCAAAACCCTGTCTCTACAAAAAAATACAAAAATTAGCTCAGTGTGGTTTTGTGTGCCTATAGTCCCAGCTACTCAGGAGGCTGAGGGAGGAGGATCAATTGAACCTGGGAAGTCGAGGTTACAGTGAGCTGTGATGGTGCCACTGCACTCTAGCCTGAGCAACAGAGCAAGACCCTGTCTCAAAAAAAAAGTTATTAATATTTGCCTAAATACTTTCCATTTTCAGTGGGCCTCTGGTCTGAAAAAGAATTTTGTCTTTGTATTTCTTGCAGAGCAAGTTGCTAGTGATAAATTCTCTGCTTTTGCCTGTTTGAAAATATCTCTATCTATCTCACATTAATTATTGATGCATACTTTCACTAGATACAGTTGACAGTTACTTCATGTTCTTGTTTGCAAGTTTTCTGTTGAAATTCTCAATGTTGTTGATCTCCTTGAGCCTTCTAACCATAAAGACTGTGTTTCATAATACAGTATCTGGAATCCTGCAGGTCTGTTTCTCTTGACTGTTACTTCTGCTCATTTTCATTATGTTGCCTTATATATTCATGTGTGCTGGGTTATTTTTGATTGTGCATTTACGAAATTATTTGTAGGCTGGGCACGGTGACCATGCCTGTAATCCAAGCACTTTGGGAGGCCGAGGCGGGTGGATCACGAGATCAAGAGGTTGAGACCATCCTGGCCAACATGATGAAACATGGTCTCTACTAAAAATATAAAAATTAGCTAGGCGTGGTGGCATGTGCCTGTAATCCCAGTTTCTTGGGAGGCTGAGGTAGGAGAATCACTTGAACCCGGGAGGCAGAGGTTGCAGTGAGCTGAGATTGGGCCATTGCACTCCAGCCTGGGCAACAAGAGCAAAACTTTGTCTCAAAAAAAAAATTTGTAGACGTATTATGAGGCCTAGGATGATTTTATTTTCCTCTGCCAGTAGTGTGGGTGGCACTAACCTTCAGAGATTTCCTCAGTAACAATTTTAGGGATTAAGGTCATTCAGCCCACTTTGGGAGACAGAGGCAGGCAGATCACCTGAGGCTGGGAGTTCTAGACCAGCATGACAAACTTGGAGAAACCACGCCTCTACTAAAAATAGAAAAAAAATTAGCCAGATGTGGTAGTTCATGCCTGTAATCCCAGCTACTTGGGAGGCTGAGGCAGAAGAATCATTTGAACCTGGGAGGTGGAGGTTGCAGTGAGCCGAGATCACACCATTGCACTTCAGCCTGGGCAACAAGAGTGAAATTACATTTCAAAAAAAAAACAAAAAATTGTTCAGCCGAGTGGCAGTATCTAGATATGTCTCCCATTACTTTTACTCCTAGGATGCAGCACTTTAATGTCCTAACTCAAAGAAAGGAGCATGCACAGGACTTCCGCCTTCTTAACTCTGGACTCTAAACCTATTGCTCTGTCAGGAGCAGCAGTCAGTGTCTTAGCTGGCCTTAGAAATTGGCAAACACTTTTAGGGGAAATCAGTCCTAAATACCAGCTGACTTTCCCAGACCTCTGTATATCCTTGCCCAGTAAATTCTTCACTATCTTGTCTACCTCTTGCAAAGAGTTTTATATTTTGTTCGGATTTTCTAGGTGTCTTCGTTGAGAAAGTTGGTCTAAATTAATTAGTTTGCCATGATTTTGTCTTAATATTAGTAACTTTTCAAGATTGGTTTCTTCATCCACGGTATTCCTCTATCTTTTCCTGCCTCCTGTAAGACTTTTCTTCATTAATGCTTCCCCTTCTCCTCTCCTGCAGCTTGGCAACTTGTACTTAGATAAGTGCTACTTCTACCAGCAGCACTGCTGGCTAGCATTTACTGAATACCTTCTGATATGGTTTGGATCTGTGTCCCCACCCAAATATCATGTCAAATTGTAATCCCCAATGTTGGAGGTGGGGCTTGGTGGGAGGCGATTTGATCATGGGGGTGGATGCCTCATGAATAGTTTAGCACCATCTTCATTGTGCCATTCTTCTAATAGTGAGTGAGTTATCACAAGATCTAGTTGTTTAAAAGTAGGCAGTACCTCCCCCATCTGTCTCTCTCTTGCTCCTGCTCTGGCCATGTAAGACATGCCTTCTTCCCCTTTGCCTTCCACTGTGGTTGTAAGTTTCCTGAGGCCTCCCCAGAAGCAGAAGCTGCTATGCTTCCTGCACAGCCTACAGAACCATGAGCCAATTAGACCTCTTTTCTTTAGAAATTACCCAGTCTCAGGTATTTTTTTATAGCAGTGTGAGAACAGACTAATATAACTTCTATGAACTAGATGCTCTACAATCACAATATATGAATTTTTAAAATTAAGCCTCACAACAACTGTAAGAGGTAGTTACTATCATCACCAGCCCCATTTAAAATTGATAAAACAGATCGTTAGAGTTGGTGTTATCTGCCAAGGGTTACATAGTTAGCGATAAATCAGAGTAGAGATTCATACCCCCGCTGATCTCACTTGATATGGTTTGGCTGTGTCTCCATCCAAATCTCAAATTGTAGCTCCCATAATTCTCACGTGTCATGGGAGGGACCTGGTAGAAAGTAATTAAGTCATGAGGGCGGGTCCTTCCCATGCTGTTCTCATGATAGTGAATAAGTCCCACGAGATCTTACAGTTTTATAAAGGAGAGTTCATCTACACATGTTCTCTCTCTTGCCTGCTGCCACGTAAGACGTGACTTTGCTCTCCCTTTGCCTGCTGCCATGATTGTGAGGTCTCCCCAGCCACGTGAAGCTGTGAGTCCATTACACCTATTTTTTCTTTATAAATTACCCAGTTTCAGGTAAGTCTTTATTAGCAGTTTGAGAACAGACTAATACAACGCTCCAACCCCACAGATCCTAACTTCCATACCGTACTGCTTAAGTATTTCCTCTTCTTTCTTCTTTCCCTTTGCGTATATACACACTCAGTATTTCCCGTCTTAAAGAAAAAACTAAAACAATGTATTTAAACAAACTCCATCCCTTTGATTTCACTTTCCTTTCAATAATACACTTTTAAAACAATGAATTGATGCTTCCTGTCTTTTTATCAATGGCTTTCAGCAATTTGACAACAATGTGCCTTGGTATGGTTTTCTTTGTATTTATCTTGGCTGGGATCATCTGAGCTTCTTGAAACTGTTGCTTATGTCTTTCACCAGTTTGGGAAACTTCTAAGCCATTATCTCTTCAAGCATTTATTATGCCGTATTGTCTGGCTCCTTCTGGGATGCCAATTACCTGTATCTTAGACCCGTTGATGTTATCCCACATGTCTCTCTTACTCCTTTCTATCTCTTTCATGTTTTTGGTCTCATCTCTGTGTTTTAGTTCAGACAATTTCTGTTGACCTTCAGGTTTACTGATTCTTTTTTCTGTGATGCCTAGCCTTCCTTGAAGCCTATCCAGGAACTGAGCTGGGCCAGGGCTGGGTTGCAGCTTTAGCTAGATTTAATTTACCCCTGAGTCTGTTTCCCAAACATCTTGAGTGTAGTATATCCTGTTTGAATTATAGGTCCCTTCCTTTAGCAGGATTCTTGTCTAGGCACAGTGAAGCTGTGGAGATCTTTCTGTTTTTTAGCCTCGTTCACACCCTAACATGCAGCTACAATTGCTGCTGCTGTGTAATCCACAAAACATCCCATGGGGGAGAATAGTGAGTGGAGAGAATTAGCTTTCCTACAGATTCCAATCTATCTTGCCACTTCCTGGAGGCTATTCAAAGCTCCTCTGTTTTCTCCATTTGCCAACAAAGTTTTTAACTCTGGCCTCCCAGATCCTCTATCTGCCGATTTCTAGACTTAGCAGATGCCCCAGGGAAGAAAGTAGCTGCTGGTCTCTGGTCACCCAGGAAGGGCCCAACATTTAGTCCCTTTAGACCTCTTTTCACCCGTAGGAATCCAAGGTCTTTTAAAAATAAGTGATATTTTAACATATCTATTTTCCCCCAGTCACTTTAGCAGGTGTGTTGATCCAACGTGAGCTTTTATATCATACCTACAGGCCACAAACCTATGGATACTCCCCCCGATTTCTGAACACCCATTTCCTCCTAACCCACTCAACTCTGGATCTGTTTCTACCACTTGCTTGAAACTATATTTCATAAGGTGACCAATGATCCACCTGTTCAGAGTTTTATTCCAGGTGTGTGTCTAAAATAATGACATCATCCACTGCTCCTTCCTTTCGTCTCTTTCCTTACTTTGCTTTAACAAGCACAAAATTCCTCTCTGCTGGTGTTGCTACTTCTTGAACCACTCCTAGTCTTTAACGTTTTATTTGTCTTTTTTTTTTTTGAGACAGAGTTTCACTCTTGTTTCCCAGGCTGGAGTGCAATGGTATGATCTTGGCTCACCGCAACCTCCACCTCCTGGGTTCAATCATTCTCCTGCCTCAGCTTCCTGAGTAGCTGGGATTACAGGTGCCCACCACCACACCTGGCTCATTTTTGTATTTTTAGTAGAGATGGGGTTTTGGCATGTTGGTCAGGCTGGTCTCAAACTCCTGATCTGAGGTTATGCATCTGCCTCAGCCTCCCAAAGTGCTGGGATTACAGGTGGAAGCCACCATGCCCAGCCTTCAACTTTTATTTATTTTCTGCCTTAAAATCAAACCCAGTGCCATGCCATTCTTGATGGCAATATCTTGATGCATCTATCTTTGCCAGATCTGCTTTAAGTGGTGGAGAAAATTTCTGGCTGAGTCCTTCTCTGTTCTCATATTTATTAAGGAAAGAATATCAGGTAACAACCTAGGATAACACAAACAGAAAGGGTGAAGTCCAAACCACCACTTCCAGGATCAAAGCTAGTTACAATCCTGGCTGATCTCAGTTCTGATTTGTTCCAGATCCTTAAAATACCACTGCTTTATTTTCCTCCATGTACACCAGCCAAGTATGACCTTCACACTGATGGAGAAAGGAAGCACGTGCTCCAGCAAGGAACCATGGGAGCTCGTTTCGTTGTTGCTTTTTATTCCTGGGGACAGCACAGGGCATGTCCAAGAAAACCACACTTGTGATATCTTAGCCATGAATTCACAAATGTGAGGGCCCTAAAGGGCAGAACTGTATTTGAATTTAGGCTAGAGAGCCTGACTTCTTTTTTTCACTTGTGTTTGATAAAATATCAGGTTGACAAAAATGTCAACGAAAATGAAAGGAAGAAAATAAAAGTTAGAGCGGGGCTGGATGCAGTGGCTCAGGCCTGTAATCCCAGTGCTTTGGGAGACTGAGGAAGGAGGATCCCTTGAGGCCAGAAGTTTGAGACCAGCCTGGGAAACATAGGGAGGCCCCATCTCTACAAAAATAAAAATAAAAAATTAGCCTAATATAATGGTGTGCACCTGTAGTCTCAGCTACTCAGGAGACTGAGACAGGAGGATTGCCTGAGCCCAGGAGTTCAAGAATATAGTGAGCTAAAATAGTACCACTGCACTCCAGCCTGGGCAACAGAACCAGAACCTTTCTCAAAAAAAAAGTGCAATTGCATTTTTTTTAATAAAAGATGATATATATTCAGCTAGAAATGACCAAGTGAAAGCTGAGAGTATAAAGCGTGGATGGAGAGGCTTAGCCATGCCTGGGGAAGTGCAGTGTGAGGAGGTTTGAAGGGTAACATTGCTCTGGCCCACACTTTGCTCTCTATGTGGATTGGCGAGTGCTTGCTTGCCTGTGTGCCAGACTGGAGGGTAGTTTTCAGTGTAGGGTACACTGTGCAGGGTGGAGCCAGCCTTAATGACATGGTGATGGAAATAGAGACCACTGGGGAGCTTTTCCAACACTGCCTTAGTGCCTGTTCCTCCACATCCAGGCCCAGGACCTCAGTACTGCTTCCATGTCTTGGTGGTTTGCATGTTGTTCTCTAATTGTTAGTTGACTTAAGTGTAATCTGTTCCTGGGACAGGTATGCTGCCAATGTGACCTTCTATCTACTCCCTAGCTTCCACTATCTGCCTGGAAGTCAGGCACATCCTCACACCAGGTACTGGGACCAATTGTTCCTTTCTTAATTCAACAAACATCCATGGAGCACCTACAATGTGTCAGGCACAGTGCTACGTGTTGGAGATGCAGAAGTGGGCAAAACACTCCCTGCATCATGGAATTTAGCTTTAAGTAGGAGAGACTGGCTAAAAAAATGCATGTGAAGGAAGGTGGTGAATGCTCTTTAAATACATGGTAGACTTATGGAGAGAGGGAGCAATGGTAAATTGGCATTTTAGACACGTGGTTAGGGAAGACCTCTCTGATACAGCCACATGTGAACAAAGACTTGGTGGAAGTGAGGAAGGCAGTGCAGGTGTATCAGCAGGGAGAGTGTCCCAGGTGAGGCCTGAGGCAGGGGCATGCTTGGAGAGGTCCTGAAGGGTAGCTGGTGGGCATGGAGCAAGATGGCGGGGGGAGAGGACAAGCTTAAGGGAGTCAGATGGTACTAGTCCATTTTCATGCTGCCGATTAAGACATACCCAATACAGGGAGGAAAAAGAGGTTTAATGGACTTACAGTTCCATATGGCTGGGGAGGCCTCACAATCCTGGTGGGAGGCAAGGAGGAGCAAGTCACATCTTACTTGGATGGCGGCAGGCAAAGAGAGAGAGAGAGCGTGTGCAGGGAAACCTTCCCCCCTCCAATATAAAACCATCAGATCTCATGAGACTTATTCACTATCATGAGAACAACACAGGAAAGACCCACCCCCGTGATTCAATTGCCTCCCACGGGGACCCTCCCACCACATGTGGGAATTGTGGGAGCTACAATTCAAGATGAGATTTGGGTGGGGACACAATCAAACCATATCACAGATGGTAGAGTGTGGTGCCTTGAGGGACGTTGTAAGGAATTTGAGTCTTACTGCTCCAGATGGTAACACCATGGGAGGGTGTCAGGGCAAGGGAACGATGGGACCTAACAGTGTTTTAATGGGCTGTGTATGACTGCTGGCTGGAGAAGATACTAGCCAGGGAAAGACAGCAGCACAGAGACAAGTTAGAGGATTAGCTCAATAGTTGGGTAACTGTAACTTTCTGAGGAACAGCTGCTAGTGATGCCATGTTCATCCTGGTGGCTATAGTTTCTTGTCCAAATGCTGCCTATCTTTTATTCTCTGGGTTCTGGAGACTGTTTCCACCTTGAGCTCTGTGCCTGAACAACCTTTTTTGCCAAGGTGCCTGGAGCCCCACTGCATCCTTTCTTACCTGTCCCCAGAGCCCAGGCCTGTGGCTGTGGCACTGTTACCTGGGTTGTTTCAGAGGCTAGCATTTTCCCTGCTTCTGAGCCAGGCTCTGTTCCAGGAACTGGGGTTCAGAGATGGATAGGACAAACACAGTTCCTGTCCTCAGAGGGCTGACAGTCTAGCATTAAAACAGCCGTGAAACTAACCCACACCCCCCAGCTAAAACCACTGAATACCTTAATTACATCCTATGTATTAGGTTGGTGCAAAAGTTAATTGTAGTTTTTGCCATTACATTTAATGGCATTACTTTTAGGTTCTGTGAAGGACCAAAGAAGGTTAAAATAAAGAGTGAGAGGTGGGAGAGGAAGAAAGAGTGACTTATTTTAAGGAATGAGGTTATATGGCTCTGGGAGCTGGCAAGTCCAAAATCTGCAGGGCAGACCAGCAGAAACTCAGGCAGGATTGGATGCTACAGTCTTGTGGCAGAATTTCTTTTTCTGGAAAACTCAGACTTTGTTAGAAGGTCTTCAACTGATTGGACAAGGCCCACCCACATTTAGCGGGTGATTTTTCTGCTTTACTCAAGGTTCACTGATTGTATTCTTCATATCTAAAAAATACCTTCATAGCAACATCTTGACTGGTATGTGACTGAAACCTGGGTGCCACAGCCTAACCAGGTTGATGTATAAAGTTAATAATCATCGTGTAGCAGGAGGAGTCATAGACAAAATCCTTCAGACACTGGATTGAGGAAGGAAAGAGCTTTATTCAGCTGGGAGCATCAGCAGATTTGTGTCCTAGAAACCAAGCTTCTTGAGTAAGTAATTCCTGTCCCTTTTAAGGGCTCACAAGTTTAAAGGGGCTGCATGAAGTGGGGGTCATGGTCGATAGAGCAAGCGAGGGGTACGTGACTGGGGGCTGCATGTAACAGTAATCAGAACAAAACAGAACAGAACAGGGAGTTTCACAATGCTTCCTCATACAATGTCTAGAATCTATAGATACCACAAGCGGTGAGGGCAGGGGTTGACTTTTAATGACCAGGTCTGAAATGTGGTGCTGGGCTGTCTGACTGTGAATTTCACTTCTGCCTATTCTTTTAACTTCTACCTTTTCAGCAAACAAGAAATTAAGTATAAGACAATACGAGGAGTGGTCTCCTCTCTCAATCACAGGGTCTTAACTATAGGCAAGGTGGGTACAGGAGGACTCTGTGGAAAGGGATGTTTATAGGGGGATTAAGAGGATGAGAAGGAGCCAGCCATGGGACAGAGGCAGAAGTCTCCCAGGAGTGGAGGCAGAGAACTTGAAGTTGTGTGTCTGGACTATAGTGAGAAAGAAGAAATGGGGTTGGAGAAAGAGCCAGGAGCTGGTTCACACAGGACTTACTTGTCAGGACCCTAAGTCTGGATTGCATTCCAAGTTCACAGGACACCCCTGGAGGGTTTTAAGTGCAGGAGTGCTGTGAGCTTATTTAATGCGGAGAGAACCATCTTTCTGCTCTTTGGCGAGTAGAGTCAGAGTAGGAGGAAGGCCAGAATCAGGATGAAGCAGCTGAAAAACTCAAGGCAACACAAAACGCTGGGTCATCAAAATTGATAATACTTTAATGTAAAATTTTAGAAATAAGATTAATGCAATAAAAAATTCCTGATGAGCCAAATATCAAAATTTAAATAAAAACAAGATCTGACAGTGCCGTACTGAGCCACACTGAGGCCTGACACATGAAGGAAGATGGGAGCCCTGTTATATTTGTTTTTATGTATTTTTAATGGTTAATTTTTTTAGAACATTAAAGTAACTGAAAAATTTGGGGAAATGGGAAGGTAGGTGTATTAAAACTCATGTAATTATTTTACATCAAAATACTCAGAAAATGTATCCATTTCTCTTCTCAAGTTTAACATCCCTCAAACACACTTTCAATTACTCAACTTTCAACTTTGTGTTACAACTTACAACTTTCAATTAAAAAGAGGATAAGCAAAGAAGTAGATTTTGAATATATTGTTAATGTGTTTGCTTTCATTATATCCAGGAAAGTAAAATTACAGCAAATTCTTTTGGGGGTATACATAAAATTTTACACTTAAAATAACATTGTGATTTTTAATACATCGACTGTTCAATTGTTTCAATATTTTGAACTATTTTTAATGTTATAAAAAACATGTTTTAAATATATGTTAAAAGCCTGTATATAGACTGGACACAGTGACTCACGCCTGTAATCCAGCACTTTGGGAGGCCAACGCAGGTGAATTACCTGAGGCCAGGAGTTCAAAACCAGCCTGACCAACATGGCGAAACCCCGTCTCCACTAAAACTACAAAAATTAGCCAGGCATGGTGGTGCAAGCCTGTAATCCCAGCTTCTTGGGAGGCTGAGGTGGGAGAATCGCTTGATCCTGGGAGGTGAATGTTGCAGTGAGTTGAGATCATGCCACTGCACTCCAGCCTGGGGGACAGAGCCAGAGTCTGTCTCAGAAAAAGAAAAAGGGAAAAAGCCTGTATATAGACGTGCACAGTTTTCCTTTAGCCTCTGGAAACACTGTAACTTGGCATGGCACTGTTGTGTCCTGTCTTTATGTCAAATTTTTGTTTTGTTTATCACGAATATATTTGTGCTAACTTAGATTTTAAAAGAACTATTGCATTAAAATATTATTTATGTCGATTGCTGAGTGGTTTTGCAACCTTTCATATTTTGCCTGTGAGGTGAGCACCTTACTAGCTCTGGCCTGCAGGGAGGGGAGGTTCGTGAAAAGCCTCTGTAGCAGCCCAGGTGAGAGAGATGGCGGCTTGGGCCAGGTGTTGGAAGTGGAGCTGCGGAAGGCTTTGAAGGGGGCAAAGCCGTCTCACCATGTCGGTGGCGGCGTTAGCATTACTTCCTGTTATGAGGACACTGATATGCCGGTTCTTACTTTTCGCTTTCTGCAGCAGGGAGAAAGGATGTCATTTTGCTTTCGTGTTACAGTTTCATGAAAGCTGACTTTTGATATCCCATATTCATTTTTCACTTAGGCCAACTCTTTACACCCACAAAGTCAGCAATTTTCTTTTAACAATTCGCATATTGAAGTAGGGAGGAAACGTAGTCTCTAGGAGGTTCTCTTTCATAGTTAGGCTGTGTGGACGGAATAAATGCGGTGCCAGAGGCAGCTGATCATAATCACGCCAAGGAAATAATCCATTCCATTAAGAAGCCCGGCGCCATAAATAAACCAACATGCCGCCGTAGGCTTACAGGACTGTTTCCCATCTGAGACTCAAATGTGGATGTAAACTCAGCCCGTGGTGATTACTACGAGAGTCTGATGAGTGAATTTTATTAAGTCTTCTAAGATGTAAGAGTGATGGGCGAGGGGAATACAGTAATGATCCTCTGTGCAGAGTTCCCATGGATATGGTCATTTTGACATGGATTGGTAAATTTTCTGGGTGATGAGGTTTTTTTTTTTCTGAATATCTCATTAATTTTTTTCCTTTCATTTTCCTTTTTTGATTTTTTTAAAGGAAGCTGATTTTAGTTGAAATGACATGCTCCTGTGGAAAGAGCATGAGCAAATTATCTTTTGTTGGAAACGAAAGGGCATGACATGAATACTTTTCCTCCGTAGGGTTTCAGAGAATGCATTCAGTCTTCTGGACAGAGAAATAATTGGCTCCAATTAACTATGCAAGGAGGATTAAAATGTAATTTTAAAAGCAAGTGTCCTTTGGGTATCTTACTTTCCAGGCACAGGTGGGTTACGGCTTCCAGGTTTCCCCTCTCCCCAGCTGCTGCTTATCGGTCTGAGACACTTGCAGAATCCGAAGTAGGGAGGGGTGGAATTTCAGACCCAGAAAGGGAGTTTTCAAATCAACTGGGACTTTATCCTTGGATACATCCACTCTACTTTGGGAGTCAGTTTGGAGCTAAGGACCGTACATTCCCCAGGGCTACTGTTTCTCAGGAGAACTGGTGACAGAAATCCTATCTTTTCTTTATTACATTTATTTAACAAATGCTTGTCACCTGCCCATGATATGCCAGGCACGGGGTCAGGCTGCGGGCGTGAGACAAGGAATCTTTCGTTAAACACCTGTGGATTGGAAACTTAAGGAAGTATTTTTTGAGTGGATCTAGTGGGACGATTTGTCACGATCGCGCCCCCAGGCCCAGGCCAGCTAATGGCTGCAGTCTGCTCTCTCCTTGTGGGACTGGGGTGCGTTGGCCCACTCTGTGCTCCGCCATGGCGCCTATCTGCCACCCACCCATTTCCCTGAACAGTCACTGGATCCCAGCTCACGAAAGAAGGATGTCCTTACTTCTCTTCCAGCTGCACCTCCGAAATGGAAGAGGTAATCTGTTATCTGTGAGAAGGAAGAAGCCCTTGCCAAAATGAAGCCACTCTCTCGGCCATTTGTTTTCCTCCTTTTCAGAAATGTCTGGTCCTTTACTCATTTTTTTTTTCACTTTTCTTCTTCTTTTTTAAAAATTTTATTTTACTTTAAGTTCTGGGATACATGTGCAGAATATGCAGGTTTGTTTCATAGGTATACATGGGCCATAGTGGTTTGCTGCACCTATCAACCTGTCTTCTAGGTTTTAAGCCCCGCATGCATTAGGTATTTGTCCTAATGCTCTCCCTCACCTTGCCTGCAACCCCGGTGTGTGTTGTCCCCCTCCCTGTGTCCATGTGTTCTCATTGTTCAACTCCCACTTATGAGTGAGAACACGTGGTGTTTGGTTTTCTGTTCCTGTGTTAGTTTGCTGAGAATGATGGTTTCCAGCTTCATCCACGTCCTTGCAAAGGACATGAACTCATTATTTTTTATGGCTGCATAGTATTCCATGGTATATATGTGTCACATTTTCTGTATCCAGTCTATCATTGATGGGCTTTTAAAAAAATTTCTAATCTTTAATTTTTGTGGGTGCATAGTAGGTGTATTTATTTATGGGGTGTGTGAGATGTTTTGATACAGGCATGCAACGCATAATAATCACGTCATGGAGGGTGGGTGTTCATTCCCTCAAGCATTTGTCCTTTGTTTATTACAGATAATCCAATTATGCTCTTTTAGTTATTTTAATAAAATGTATAATTATTGACTGTAATCACCCTGTTGTGCTCTCAAATACTAGGTCTTATTGATTCTGGTTTTTTTTGTACCCATTAACCATCCCCACCTCCCCTGTCCCCGTTACCCTTCTCAGTCCCTGGTAACCATCCTTCTACTCTCTATCTCCATGTGTTCAATTGTTTTCATTTTTAAATTCCACAAGTAAGTGAGAATGTGCGATGTTTGTCTTTCTGTGCCTGGCCTGTTTCACTTAACATCATGACCTCTGGTTCCATTCATGTTGTGGAAATGACTGAATCTCATTCTTTTTTATGGTTGAATAGTACTCCATTGTGTATAAGGACCCACAGTTTCTTTATTTATTCATCTGTTACTAGATGAATCAATAATGTTTGCTTCCAAATCTTGGTGATTGTCAATAGAGCTGCAACATACATAGGAGTGCAGAGATCTCTTTTATATATCGATTTCCTTTCTTTTGGGTATATACTCCGTAGTGGGATTGCTGGATCATATGGTAACTCTTTTTTTAGTTTTTAGAGGAACTTCGTTCATTTTTTGATTTGGCTATTTGTGGGATTTTTTTTGCCATTGAGTTGTATGAGAATTTGAGTTGTATGAGAATTTTTTGCAATTGAGTTGTGTAAGAATTTCCGTGTAGCTCTTCCAGGGAGCCTTATATTTTAAATATTAACCCCTATATTAATCTGTTTTCACACTGCTGATAAAGACATACCTGAGACTGGGAGGAAAAAGAGGTTTAATTGGACTTACAGTTCCACATGGCTGGGGAGGCCTCAGAATCATGGCCGAAGGCAGAAGGCACTTCTTATATGGTGGTGGCAAGAGAGAAAGACGAGGAGAGGAGGCAAAAGCAGAAACCCCTGATAAACCCATCAGAAATCGTGAGACTTATCCGCTATCATGAGAATAGCACAGGAAAGGCCGGCCTCTATGATTCAGTTACCTCCCTGCTGGGTCCCTCTCACAACATGTGGGAATTTTGGGAGATACAATTCAAGTGAAGATTTTGATGGGGACACAGCCAAACCATATCAACCCCTTATCAGATATGCAGTTTGCAAATATTCTCTCCCATTCTGTAGGTTGCCTTTTCACTCTGTTGATGGTTTCCTTTGCTGTGCAGAAGTTTTCTCAATTGATGTAGCCTCAGTTCTCTATTTGTGCTTTTGTTGCCTATGTTTTTGGTGCCATATCCAAAAAAATTATTGCCAAGACTGAAGTCAGAAAGCTTTTTCTTCTGTTTTCTTCTAGTAATTTTATAGTTTTGGGTCTTGCATTTAAGTCGTTAGTCCATTTTGATTTGTTGCTTGTATATGTTGAGAGGTAGGGATTTAGTTTGATTCTTCTGTATGTGAATATCCAGTTTTCCCAGCATCATTTTTTGAAGAGACTGTCCTTTCTCCACAACCTTTCCAACATCTGTTATTTTTTGACTTTTTCATAATTGCCATTCTGACTGGTGTCAGATGATGTCTTATTGTGGTTTTGGTTTGTATTTCTCTAATGATCAGTGATGTCGAGCATTTTTTTCATATACTTGTTGGCCATGTATATCCAAAGAGCATCTCTATTGTGAAGGAGGCAAAAACAGAGGGAGGCACTCTAGACGTGGACCTTCATTCATCCTGGGAGTAGTTTGGAAAGTCCTGGGCACACGGTTGCCTCCTCTTCAGGTTACCTCTCCAGCTCATTGACAAACATAGTGGCGGGAGGACTTCCGCTGATTCTGAAGTCACTGTGGCCATCTTTCCCAGGAGGCCCCAGCCTGAAGCTTTGACCTTTAATAGATGAATGATTTACAAAGCAAGGGCTTTGTCAAGGTCACCCAGCAGAGGATGCGGCAGAGCCCAGACAGGGGAACTCAGTGCCTTAATTGAAGTTCACTTTCCTCTCGCCACATGACACAGAAAGTAGCTCAGCAGAGTAGAAGTACCTGAGCTGGAAGCCAGGGGCCTCGTGTTTGTCCCAGCAGAGCCACCAACTCCCTGTGAGGACTCGGGCAGCATCTCCTGGCATCAGTTTCCTTTAGAATTTCAAGTGGTAAACATGCGGCGTCTGCATGCCTGGCCTAGAAGCAGTGATTCACTCTTCACTAATTCAGCAGTTGCAGTGACTTTGTAGAACGTAAGTACTACTGATAACCAAAAGTGGACTGTATTTTAAAATGCCAAGCTGGCCTGGGGCCCTGCCAGCTGCCCTCTCTCAGCCTAGAAAGGCATTCAAGGAACAGAGTTTGACAGGCCCTTGACTTGTGACCCTGACAGTGCCAGCAGGACCTGAGGACCTCTGTGATCCTTCTGCATGGTGGGCGGGGCCAGCCCTGGCTGAGGGAGAACCGCTGCCCATCCTGCCAGGCAGGAGAGTGGCTCTGCTTGCTGGAGAGCGGAAAGTCTCATTCCTTTCTGAAGAATTTCCACACAGCTCTTCCAGGGAGGCCTCAGCTGAATCAGAGGGACCCATTTCTGTTCACGTGGTCAGAATGTCAGATCCAGAAACACCTCCGAATTTGACTTTCTTTTCCCTTCCTTTACTGGAATGAAGTGTGGCCATTTGATCATTAAATGTCATGGTGTGTGTATATGTATGTATTTGTGCATATATATATGTGGATGTATATGTGTGTGTATTCGTGTATGTCTGCATGTGTGTGTACTATGCATGTGGGTGTTTATGTGTGTATGTGTATCTGTGCATGAACACGCATTCACATGTTTTACCTGTGTGCATGTGTGTACATATGTGTATTTGCACGTGCATGCACATACATGTGTATATTGTATACAAGTGTGTGTATGTGTGTATGTATGTGTTTGTTTATGTGTGTGCTTATGCATGTATATGTGTATATTGTGTGTGCACATGTATAAGTGTGCATGGTTGTGTGCACGTGTGTATGCATGTGTATGCATGCATGCATGTACACAAGAATGTTGTATGCAACTATGTGCGTGTTTATGTGTGTGCATGTGTGTAGGTGTTTGTGTGCATGCATGTACATGTGCATTGTGTGCACATGTGTGTGGTTGTCATTGTATGTGTACACACATGTATGTGCATGTGTATATTGTCTGTGTATGTGTGGTTGTGTATGTGGTTGTATGTGTGCCCACATGTGTATGAATGTGCATGTGTCTATGGTTCACACGTGTGTATGTGTGGTTGTGTGTGTACATGGTTGTATGGGTGCCCACGTGTGCATGTATGTGTATATTGTGTGTACGTGTATATGTGTGTTTGTGTACATGGTTGCATGTGTGCCCACATGTGTATGTGTGTGCAGGTGTCTATTGTGTGCACGTGTGTATGTGTGGTTCTGTATGTATATGGTTGTATATGTGCCCACATGGGTATATGCGTGCATGTGTCTATTGTGTATGTGTGTGTGGTTTTATGTATATGCACGTGTATGTGCATGTTGGAGGTGGCATGTTAGGGTGGAAGGGGAAGGTAACCAGCAAACGTGGAGAGTTTAAAGGCAGAAGAGAAACATGGACTTCTTGAGTGAGGTAGCTCCCACAGCTGGGACTGAGTTAAAAGCTGGTGTCATGATCCTTTCACATCCCAGCATTTGCACCACCACCCAGATGGCTCTCAGCCATCAAAAGGAGAGAGCCGCCTCCTCTGCCCTTCCTGCCCCTCCCCTCCAGCTGATCGTCCCTCTCCTTTCTTCCTCTCTCCCTCTCCTCCTTCCTTGCTGGTGCTGCTTTCTCTCACTGTCCTTCCCTTCTCCCGCCCTCGCTGCGACTGGATTTCTTTGTAGCTAACTGTTCCTGGCTTTAAAGCCAGCTTCTGTTACACGTCCCCACCCTGTGCTCAGCTCACATCCTATTTCCTTTGTAGAGAACGGGAAACCCAGTAGGGAACCCCAGGCCTCCCTGATCCCCTTCCCTCTCTTGCTTCTAGGACCTTTCACTGAAAGCCAAATGCACAGGAGAAAGTGGGTGACAAATGCTAATACAAGACAATGAGCACCTCCAGTGTCCTCACGGGGAAGAGCAGGGAGGGTGGCTGTCAGAGACAGCCCTGCCGGAGCACCTGCAACATGGCACCATGGGCCAAGCACAGGGACTGGGGACCTGTTGAGGACAGCTGTGGGCAGGGGCTTGCCCAGCCAGGCCCTGCTGCTATGGTGGCCTTGGACCTCCCTGAAGGTGTTGTCTGCAGCAGCAGACCACGGTGGGGACAAATGAGAGGACACCTGCTTCAGTACCACAGTGTGAGAGAGACTGGTAGGGGATCGAGTTCTGATGGCCCTTCTTTCAGCAGTAACAGGACAGACTGGCACAAGAGGGCCTCAGGCTCGGATGCCATAATGGGTGATGGAGTCAGCCAAGATTACTCCTTCGATGTGCATGCCCTTGTTCATTTGCTTATTCACGATAGATGGTCCCTGGGTGCCTACTGGGTGGCAGGCGCCGTTCTAGCTGCTGGGGACCCTTGACTCCCCCTGACTCGGCCACCTGGGCATTGCTAACTGGCCTTGGAGAAAGTGACTTCATGTTGGGGGCCAACCAAAGACTGTACCATTTGGGGTCCAGACCAATTACTTGGAAAGCTCCTGGCTCCCTCCCTCTGACCTTCAGCAGCTTCAAGGTCAGGAGTGGTTTTTGGGCTGCCAGGGCTTTAGATGTGGCCATCTGTCCCCCCTTGCCAGGCAAGGGACTGAGCTGACCGTCCCCAGATCCTCATGTTCAGGCCAGAGTTACTCAACTTCTAATCGTTTCATTAGTTAACAATTTGTGAGACTTTATTGTGCAAAGAGTTTGATGGCTAAAACAATTAAAAACCCACTGTCCTACTGAATCAGCCTCTGATTAGGCAGGCGGTGAATGTGATTTTCTGACCCCGTTTCAAAGTCTAACCTGTGGCAAATCAATTCCTTATTACTGCCTCACGTATTTTATCAGGGGCAGAAGGGTAACAATAATTAACAGCTTGCCTAGCTATCTACTTATATATTCAGAATAATTTTAAAAACAATGAGTTATTATATACTCATTTCTTCTTTCTCACAGTTACAGTAACAATGGACAAAACAGTGTTTAGTTTTTGGAAGAAAGAAGCAAAGCGCTTCTAAATGGCTGATTTCTGCGTAGTAATAGCCTAGCTCCCAGAACACATTTTTCTCTAGCACAGTCACATTATTTTTAAAAAGCCCGTGTACGTTTGGGCCTCCCACATATCAATAATTAAACGGCATCATGCAATAAATATTGCAGCAGCCTCCTCTCTCCCTCTTCCTTTCCACATGGGCACTTTGACATTTTGTGCTGCCAGATTGCCTGACAAATTTGTTTACCACTGAGAAATAAACTGCCTTTCTAACCCAAAGGGGTGCCCAAACAGTGTCCACTCTTGTAAGAAGACGTAAAATATATACTTTGATTAAAAGAAAATGTCAACAAGGGGAAATACTGAGCTTTCTTCTTGACTGCAGCCAGTAGCCCAAAAGCAAAAGTTGATACAATGAGAAATTAAAAGTAGTGCACAGAAAAAGCCCCCAAGCCCCCATCACTTTATAACACAACATTTTCTGGTATATTTTTCACAGAAGTAAAAAGTTTTAATGCATGTACCTAAATTCCCTGGCTATTCATTTCTTCATTTTTTGTATTTTTGTTTCTTAATTTAAAAATGATTATGACCTAATTTGTATGTAAAAAAGATTTATATTATATATTTATATTTAAGGTGTGAAGAATGATTGACAGCCATATACTTACTATTCTGTTTAAGGATATTGCTAGTACTTTATGTTCATATTCTCTTCCTTTATCCCCAGAGATAAACAATATTCTAATTTTTGTGCTCATCATTCCCTTGCTTTTTATTATAGTTTTAGTACATAAGTATACATCCTTAGATAGTTTAGGTTTTGTGTATTTTTGATGCTTATATTAATAGTATAATAAGTATAAATCCTTAGATAGTTTAATTTTTGTGTATTTTTGATGCTTATATTAACAGTATACTGCTTTTATTCTGTGACTTTTAAAAAAAATTTCATGTTTCGGCTGGGTGCAGTGGGTCACGCCTGTAATTCCAGCACTTTGGGTGGCCGAGGTGGGTGGATCATGAGGTCAAGAGATGGAGACCATCCTGGCCAACATGGTGAAACCCCGTCTCTACTAAAAATACAAAAAAATTAGCCGGGTGTGGTGGCGCACACCTGTAGTCCCAGCTACTCGGTAGGCTGAGGCAGGAGAATTGCTTGAACCCAGGAGGCAGAGGTTGCAGTGAGCCAAGATTGCACCACTGCACTCCAGCCTGGGTGACACAGCAAGACTCCATCTTAAATAAATAAATAAATAAATAAAATTAAAAAATAAATAAATAAATAAATAAAAGAAAAAAATTCATGTTTCAGAAATGTATGCTTAATAAAATCTATTAGTGTATGTAATTGTAATTAGTGACTTTTAATTGTTCTGTAATAGTCCGTAGACTTATTGGTGTCTTTTTTTTTTTTTTTGGCATTATAAATAATGTGGTCATGGACATTCTTGAGCATGCTCCCTGGTGCTCTAGTGCAAGATTTTCTTGAGGGTGTTCCCTGGGAGCAGAATTGCAGAGTGATGGAGATGTGCATCTGCAACTTAACTAGATCATGTCAAATTACTTTCCAAAGTGGTTGTAACACTTCATGCTCTCAATTGTAGTGTGTAAGAGCTCCCCTTGTGCCACAACCTCACCAACACTTAGTATTTTTTTAACTTGAAAATTTTTTGTCTCTCTCATGTTGTGGTGTTAGCATTTAGTGTCTCACGATTGAAACTGAGTATCTTTTTGTCCTCAGCTATTCCCCATTTGTGACTTCATTTCAAGGAAAATGTCTTCTCATCTTTTTTGTCCATTTTTCTATTAGTTATCACTTTCTTAATATGCTGGGTGCTCATCTTTTTCTGGTATATATGTTACATGTCTTCTGGTTTGGGGCTTGGTTTTTAACATCTTTAGATTGTTTAATGAAAGAAAGTTCTTAGTTATAATGCTGAAATCCTCAGTGTTTACTTTATGGCTCATTCTTCATGCATTTTTGTGCCAGAATGCTGTTCTTACCCCAAGCTATGAAGATATTGGCATATAAAAATTCTAAAGTTTTGGTTTTTTTCAGTTAATTCTCAATTCCACTGGGAATCAATTTTTGTTTATATTGTGAGATATAGGTCAAATGTTATTCCTCAGATGAATAACAGGTGTTTCACCATCAGTTTTTGAATAGTCCATTCTCTCCCGATGTCTGCAATATTATGTCTGGGCTTGCTTTTATATTAAAGATTTTTTTCCCCTTCATACCCAGGTACAGAGGGTGAAGTTAATCATCATGGAACTCAGTTAATGGTGCTGATTATTTTTGGCTCATGCAAGCACCTCAATTATCTTCTCTCTTCTAACCTTCCTTTATTCCTTTTTCCTTTTACTTCCATTTCCCAATACAATTTTCCTCTGCTTCCGATAGGCAATCTTCCTAAAGTATCTAATGTGTATTCTTTTGCTTTATTTGGTGTGTGTTCTTTACATACACACACATACATACAAATATTTATACATATAAAATCAGTTTTATTGAGCCATAATTTACATATAATAAAAATCCATTCACTTATAGTTCATTATAAAAGAAGGAATGTGTTTTAGAAATAACATAAGAATGTCTATTCTCACCTCCTCTATTCAATATAGTACCTAGCCAGTGTAACAAAACAAGAAAAAAAAAGGAATAGACTTGGGGGAAAAGAAAAAAAGCTCTTCTTTTCACAAATGGCATGGTCTAATTCTAAAAAATCATTTTAAAAAAGGCTACTAGAACAAGGGGAATTTCTAGTAGTAAAATGAGAATAGATTTAACTTTATTAAAAATTGTCAACATGTTTTACAAAGCAGTTATGTAATGTATAGCAAAGAATGAGGATTCCAGTTTCTCTTCATCCTCACCAATAGAAGTATTGTCAATCTTTTTAATTTTTGTGATTCTAGTGGTGTGTCATATCTTTTTACAGTTTTAATTTGCGTTTCCTTGATGGCTGCTAACGTTGAATATTTTTTCATAGGCTGTGTTGGCCATTCTTATGGTTGTAAGGTGTTTGTTTACATCTTTTGCCATTTGGGTTTTTACCAGTTGCTTTTCTTTTTTCTTAATAAATTATAAATGTTCATATATATTCGCTAAAAGTCTTTAAACAGATATATGTTTTGTAAATATTTTCTCAAAATATATGACTTGCCTATTTTTATTTATTTTAGAGATAGGGTTTTCCTCTGTCACCCAAGCTGGAGTGCAGTGGTGCAATATATATTCTGCTAAAAATCTTTAATCAGATATATGTTTTGTAAATATTTTCTCAAAATATATGACTTGCCTATTTTTATTTATTTTAGAGACAGGGTTTTGCTCTGTCACCCAAGCTGGAGTGCAGTGGTGCAATATATATTCTGCTAAAAATCTTTAATCAGATACATGTTTTGTAAATATTTTCTCAAAATATGTGACTTGCCTATTTTTATTTATTTTAGAGACAGGGTTTTGCTCTGTCATCCAGGCTGGAGTGCAGTGTGCAATCACAGCTCACTACAGCCTTGGCTTCCTGGGCTCAAGAAATCCTCTTGCCTTAGTCTCCTGGGTAACTAGGACTTCAGGCATGCACCACCATGCTTGGTTAATTTTTTCTTTTTTTCTTTTCCCTCTCTCTTTTTTTGTCATCTGGTGCAGAAACTGAATAATTTTTTCTTTTTAAAGTGTTTTTGTAGAGACACGGTCTCACCGTATTGCCCAGGCTGGTTCCAAACTCCTGACCTCAAGTGATCCTCCCACCTCAGCCTCCTAATGTGCTGGGATTACAGGCATGAGCCATTGCACCTGGCCCTTATTTTTCAAGAATGTTTTTCAAGGACAAAATAAAATCTTTTGATTTATCAAATCAAATTATCAAATTTCCCTTTGACGGTTTATGTTTCCGTGCTCTGACATATATATGAGATATATATCATAATATATGACATATAATATATAAGATGTCATATATTATAATCTGTATTAATCACATATATGTATATATAAGATACCTGATGCCTTATATACATAGAAATATATATAATTAATATATATTACAATATATGACATCCTATATATTATATATGTATATATACAAGTATATCTCATACATGTATATGTGTGTATATATGTATATATATGATCCATCTTGAATTATTTTTTTAATAGGGTATGAGGTTGAGGTT
Source organism: Pongo pygmaeus (assembly GCF_028885625.2). Taxonomy (NCBI): domain Eukaryota; kingdom Metazoa; phylum Chordata; class Mammalia; order Primates; family Hominidae; genus Pongo; species Pongo pygmaeus. Next base: position 14,593,592 of record NC_072381.2, on the reverse strand, counting down.
GAGATTCACTTTTTTCTCATATGAATATCCAATTGTTTGAGTTCCATTTGTTGAAAAAACATTTTTTCCCCCATTGAATGACTTCGGTTTCTTTGTTGAAAACTAATTGATCATATATGCATGGGTCTATTTCTATTCTGTTTTATTGATAAATATGTATATTCTGTTTGAATGGACAGAAAGTTTAATTACCATAGCTTTATAGTAAGTTTTGAAATAATATTAAGCCCTCTAACATTTTTTTCTCCTCAAAGTTATTTTAGCTATAGTAGATCTCCACATTTCCATGTAACTTTCAGAATCAACTTGAAAATTTCTACCAAAAATGCCTGCTAGGATTTTAACCACATTGTCTTCCCATCCATGAAATGATACATCTCTCCACTTATTTATGTTTTCTTAAAATTTTTTTCTCAGCAAAATGTTTCAGATTTTAGTGTAATTCACTTCCCAATTTTCCATTTTTTATTACGACTATATAGAAGTGCACTGAATTTTTCTATGTTGATTTTGTATATTGTGGTCTTGCTATAAACTCCCTTATTTGTTCTAGTAGCCTTTTTAAAAATGACTTTTTAGAATTAGATCGTGCCATTTGTGAAAAGAAGAGCTTTCTTTCTTTTTCTCCAAGTCTATTCCTTTTTTTTTCTTGTTTTGTTACACTGGCTAGGTACAATATTGAATAGAGGGGGTAAGAATAGACATGTTATTTCTAAAACATATTCCTTCTTTTATAGTGAGTTATAATGTTAGCTGTAGATTTTTAGTAGATGTATTTTATTAAGGTGAAGAAATTTCCTTCTTTTCCTATTTGGCAGAGGTTTGTTGTTTTCTTTCCATGAACAGGTGCTAAATTTTGTGAAATGCTTATTCTGTATCTATTTGAGATGATCAAATGGCTTTTCTTTTTAACCTTGTTAATATGGTCAATTATTGATTTTTTTTCAAAAATGTTAAACCAATCTTCAATTCTTGGGACTATCTCACTTATTGATGATATATTATATTTTTTATAAATTGCTTGGCGTGGTTTGCTAAAATTTTGTTGCAGACTCATACAATTATGCTGCATTGGTCTTCTGTTGCTCCTGTAACAGGTTACCTTAGTACATTGAGTGGCTTGAAACAGTACAGTTGTTTTCTCTTATAGTTCTGGAGGTCAGAAGTCCAAATGCCATTTCAGTGGGATAAAGTCAAGGTATTGACCAGGCTGGTTCTTCTGGAGCTCAGAGGGGAGACTATTTCCTTTACTTTTCAAGTCTTGTGGCCCCTTCCTCCATCCTCAAAGCACGTCCCTCTAATCTCTGCTTTTGCCATCACATTGCCTTATCTTCTAATTCTGACTCCTCCTGCTTCCCTCTTACAAGAACTGCTGTGGTTTCATCAGTTGTAACTGGATAACCCACCTCAAAACCCTTACTTTAATCACATCTGCAATATAAGGAGTAACGTAACATTTACAGGTTCCGCCAATTAGAATGCAGACATACTGAGGGGCAGGGGGACATTTATTCTACCTGCCACATATGTTCATGAGCTCTCTACTTGTCTTTTCTTGTAAGGTTTTACATAGTTTTGGTGTCATGGTAGTGCTGACTTCATCAAACCAGTTGAGAATTGGTCTCCTATTTTCTCAAAGTGTGTATGTTGAACTGGTATAATTTCTGCTTTTTTGTTTGTTTGTTTTTTGTTTCGTTTTGTTGTTGTTGTTGTTTGAGATGGAGTCTTACTCTGTCGCCCAGGCTGGAGTGCAGTGGCGCGATCTCAATCTCCTCCTCCCAGGTTCAAGCAATCTCACTGAGATCTCCGCCTCCCCGGTTCAAGCAATTCTCCTGCCTCAGCCTCCTGAGTGCCTGGGACTGCAGGCATGCACCACCACGCCTGGCTAAGTTTTGTATTTTTTAGTAGAGACGGAGTTTTACCATGTTGGGCTGGGTGGTCTTGAACTCCTGATCTCAAGTTATCTGCCTGCCTTGGCCTCCTGAAATGCTGGGATTACAGGTATGAACCATCACACCCGGCAGTAAAATTTCTGTCTTAATTGCTTGGCAGAATTCATCCCTGAAGCCAACTACCATTCCTCAGCAAAGTCTTTCCTGAAACAACAATCTACATCTGAGTTAGGTCCACCTGTTATACTTTCTAAGATATCCTATGGCTTTTCCCCAGAGCACGCAACACAATTTATAATGATATGCATATTTGTATGATGATTTGTTTACTGTCTGTCTCTTTACCAAGGTAGAAGCAGAGAGCATGTCTATCTCTTTCACTAATGAATCCACAGCGTCTGTGTCTCTACCTGGCACATACTAGTTACTCAGTACTTATTTTTTTGAGTGAATGAATGAATGAGTGAATGAATGAATGCATTCCTGTCCCATGAGATACACCCGTAGTCTTCTAATAAATTCTCCTTTCCCCCTTTTTTGTTTTATTTATTATTTTTTTTAGAATATATATATATATATTTATTATACTTTAAGTTCTAGGGTATGTGTGCACAGCGTGCAGGCTTGTTACATATGTATACATGTGCCATGTTGGTGTGCTGTACCCATTAACTCATCATTTACATTGGGTATATCTCCTAATCCCCCTTTTTTGATGACACTAGCCTAAGCTGGCTTCTCTATTAGGTTGGTGCAAAGGTGCCATTACTTTTCATGGCAAAAGTCGCAATTACCTTTGCATCAACCTATAGTATCTGGAAGTGTCTTAGAGGTAGTCAGGGGAAGGCTGGTGCCTAGTGGAAGGGTGAGTTTGATAATATGTGTCCGGTTAAATCTAGGTGGTCAGGAGGCTTCAGTGGCCTAAGGAAGTTGGGGGAATACCTGGGAAGAAGGGGTAGAGTCAAGTGCCTTCTGCTCCATTCACTCTACTCAATCCTCCCCAGACCACAGTGTCTGCCCTGGGGCTGCCCTGCCTGGCACAGCAAAGGCAAAGGCAAAGCCAAAGGAAGGAGGCATCAGACAGCTTGAGCAGGAAAGAGTAATACCTAGGGCCGAAGCAATCTGCAGCCTGGCTTCCTGTAGACATCCCCATCTGTTCCACCTTGCTTCTACAGGTCCATGTGGTGTCGCCTCTCTCACCCTAACTTGTCATCATCTCCTTTTCCTGAAGACAGATAGACACATGCACACATACACCCATGGACATTTCCAGCTGTGCAAGCACAGCTTCAAAGGCAATAGACTCAGTGGTGAGAAAGGAAGCCTCTTCCACTGATGTCACCTCAACTTATTAAAATATAAATAAATGAGGATCAGCTCAGACAGAACTTTTCTTTCCAATTTAATTTTTTCTCTGCAGGAATTCTCAAACTCCCAACCTCAAGTGATCCACCTGCCTCGGTCTCCCAAAGTGCTGGGATTACAGGTGTGAGCCAACACACCCGGCTCAGTAGGAAGTCATATACAGCCTCAATTTCCTCAGCTTGGCTTGCTTAGGATGGTTTCAGTGTATGTAGACTGTCCCAGTGGTCCTTGCCATCACACCCGCCTGATTCATTGCTGTTGCTCTGGGATCAGCCACCAATTACCAAATCTTGAAAATTTGCAAGGAATTGAAAAAGCTCCAGAAAAGAAACTCAGGGAAAATAAATGTGTCCTCAGATGCCCTTTGCTAACTCAATCTGAGAAGTGTAGATTATGTTGTTTGAAATACTTTCCAGTCTTCTGGGAAGTGTCCCCTAGAGGAGTCTATGAAGGGAATAAAGTCTTTGTGTTGTCACACATTGCTCTGCTATTTATGAGATGACATAGATTTGAAATGAAAGACTTATTAAGTCCTGTGGTCCACTTTGCCAGGAAAGACTTCTTTCATTGTAGTACTTCGGTTAGCCTGTAGTATTTGTGCATTTTATCACCTATAAGAACTCAGATGGAGCAGACTTGCCCCGGGTCAGAACCTAGTCCAGCTCATCCTTCGATCTGCAGGAAGCAGCTCGTTCAGTAAAGACAGCACCAGTAGATGCTTAATAGATGTTTGCTGAATGCAATTAAACTGATAGTTCATCTAAAGCCAAGTCTTTGGCATACTGAAGAATTTCTAGTTTGTTTATTGAATTAACACTTATTTTCTGTAATATGTGAAGCACTGGGTGTTGCTTTTTTGATAATTTTTTAATGTATGCATAAAACAGATTCATCCATCTTAAATAAATAAGATAAAGTACATGGTACAAGTGAATGCTTAATAAAGCACTTTATGCTGATCAGCTGAAAAATAGAATCAATTCTTTTTTAAAAATGAGAGTGAACTCTGTGTAAAGAATGTGACCCACACTCTGTTTTTGTCTCCCTGTTTTTTTCTAAAAGCAAAATCGACCCCACAGGCAAACAAACAAAAAAGATGAATGAGAAACTGTGAAAAATGCTGAACTTATAAAGTGCTCTTTATAATATAATATGACAAAGCTTGCAGAAGAATTTCAAAGGATATTAACAGGCTTCTCATAAAAGAGATGGAAATAACCAAGAGATTTCAGTTCTGTACTCCGCACACTTCTGTATCATCGCTTAAATTTTTATCAACAGAAAAAATACTTCTTTTAAAAATAAATACATAAGAGCAGGCCATGTACAAAATTTCTAGAAACAAATGTTATGGGCAATGCCTACATTTAGATTCGGTGGTCTCATTCTCAACACTCATCTTGAAAGAGATTGTTGTAAGCTGACTTCAGAGTGCAAGAGTCGTTGCTTTACAAGTTTATTCATCTCTGGCAACTGTGAGGGAAGAAGTAGAGCTCTCTATTTAGGCAACACTGAGTAAAGCATGTGGTACAATAAAAAATTGCAAAAGCATCCGGGTGTGGTGGCTCATATCTGTAATCTCAGCACTTTGGGCGGCTGAGGCAGGTGGATCACTTGAGGCCAGGTGTTCGAGACCAGCCTGGCCAACATGGTGAAACCCCGTCTCTACTAAAAAAAAAAAAAAAAAAAAAAAAAAAAAAATAGCCAGGCATAGTGATGCAGGCATAGTGATGCATGCCTGTAATCCCAGCTACTTGGGAGGCTGAGGCAGGAGAATCACTTGAACCCAGGAGGTGGAGGTTGCAGTGAGCTGAGATAGTGCCACTGTGCTCCAGGCTGAGCAACAGAATAAGACTGTCTCAAAATAATAAAAAATAAAAAATTGCAAAAGCAGAGACTTGCCCGCATATTAAACATCCCAAAAGTGATTCAATGTTTATTTTAAAACTTTCCTTGGTGTTATTATGATTACTTTTTTTTTTTTCTTTGAGATGGAGTCTCACCCTGTCACCCAGGCTGGAGTGCAGCGGCACGATCTTGGCTCATTGCCAAGCACGAGGCTGGTCTCAAACTCCTGACCTTAGGTGATCTGCCCACCTTGGCCTCCCAAAGTGCTGGGATTACAGGCCATATTATTATTACTTTTAATGGCAAAATCTGCAATTACTTTTGTACCAACCTAATGCAACACAGCACCATCAGGTTTAAAGAAAATTCCTTTCTTTGCATTAATGGCTTTCCTTAGAGTCTCTATTAAAAAAAAAAACAAATAGCACAATGGCCTCAAGAACTGTAGCCTCACCACTCTTCTGAATTGCTTATCTCTTTGCTAATTAGAATTCATCTGGTTCCGTCTACAGCTTCAGCTCTTTTCACCATACGGTGATTCCTTTTGAAATGTTTGCTGATATCTGGGCCTGTCTCTTGATTTTAGTTAGCAGTGCTTGGGAAATCCAAATCCTTCCATTACAATCTCAGGCCATACTACATTTTAAATGTGTTCACATTTATTATTCTGCCATCATCTTGTTTTTATTTGCCAAAATAAATGTTAAAGGGTGGCCGGGTACGCTGGCTCATGCCTGTAATCCCAGTACTCTAGGAGGCCAAGGCAGGAAGATCACTTGAGGTCAGGAGTTCAAGACCAGCCTAAGCAACATGGCGAAACCCTGTTTCTACTAAAAATACAAAAATTAGCCAGGTGGTGGTGGCAGATGCCTGTAATCCCAGCTACTCAGGCCACTGAGGCAGGAGAATCACTTGAACCAGGGAGGCAGAGGTTGCAGTGAGTTGAGATCACGCCACTGCACTCCAGCCTGGGCAACAGAGTGAGACTCCATCTCAAGAAAGAAAGAGAAAGAAAGAAAGAAGGAAGGAAAGAAGGAAGGAAGGAAAGAAAAGAAAGAAAGAAAGAGAAAGAAGAAATGTTAAAGGGGAAAAAATGCCTTAGGGCATCACCATGCAGGGCTGGCTTCCTGGGCCAAACTCCCCAGCCTTCTTCGAATGTTCTGCTGTTGCCATCCTAACATTCTTAATACTTATTGAACAAGGGGCCCACATTTTCATTTTGTGCTGAGTTCCCCAAGTTATGAAGCCATTCCTCTCACACCCCTGACCCCCATCCATTTCTGAGACAAGCAGAAAGCTGGAATTGGATGGAATGCTAGAAAAGCCAGCATCGATGTGGCGGAGAGCACAGCATAGATTTTTGCTGTGTTTGTTCATATTTGCTGAACATAGCATCTCTGGGGAATCTCGATTCTTGCCAGGAAATGGATGTAGGTGTCCCTCAAGCTACCAGCTGTTATTCCTTACAATATACCTGAAGTCTAGTACACGTTCAGGCAGCTTGAAAGGAAGAGAGAGAGAGATGTGTACAAAAGCAGGACAGGAAGCAGCCCAGAATGGTTCATATGGCTGCACTTCTTTCAAACACTGGGCCCCTACCAAGCAGAGTAGAGCCAAATATTTCTCCTTACTTTGTGTTAAATTCTGATACATAGAAGTAAATTCTATCCATATGTTTCTGAATTATTTACACCTAACTCCTCAAAATATTATTCTTCAAGACCTTTGGAAGTCTAAAAAACTCTCAAAATGCATTTATATTTTCTTGACCCCTTTTTGTCAAACTCAAAAATAGAAAATGGAAGATTACACCAAATATGTGGAAAAAGTTGTAGAATATGGTTTGGGATTCAAAATGTGGTCAAGTATTGTCACTGAACATGCCTTAGCAACACTTGACCACATCCTGAGTCCCAAACCATAGGTCGGTTAGCTAAAACATCAAATCAATAGACGTCTGCTCTCCTACCTCCCCCATCCTCCACCCCCTTGCAGCCCAGCTCTGTCACTTCCAGCACAAACATGGCAGCTCCCTCTAACTCTGGTTGACTTGCAGTATGTGCAAATCAAGATAAAGCAATCCTTCAAGACAGCCTTCTGTCATAAAAACCTCAATGATGGATCTGAACAGAGAGAATAATATATGGTCTCTGATCATCGGATGACAGGCAGCATGCATCCTATTTCTGCCTCTGGTGACATTGGGTGGGTTTTTATCCCTGTAGGACATTGATCCTCAGACCCAGGATTAAAAGACCCTTCTGCCCCATCCACTGCTGTTTGGCCTTTGGTTCCTTTGTTGATTTCTATGGTGTAAACATTTGAACCACAAGGGGCTTTAATTGAGTGAAAGGCAGAGTCCCAGCCCTCTTCTGTATTTACTGGAGGTACCATGGGCAGAATGATGTTGCCCGGCCGTTGCAACACAGAGATGATAGTATTTTCCTTTGAAACTGTGGTGTGGGTGGAACCCATCAAAGGATAAGTTGACAGATATGTCTCACATATGTTTGTATCCTCTCCTGCTTCTTAGCACAATTCCTTACCACAGAAAACTCTGCATATATATTTCTGATATGAACAAAAAGCTTTCAATACCATAAGCAGAAGAAAAGATGAAATTTTTAGTGATGGTTTCTAAGGGAGCACCAGAAAATTTTTGAAAATTCTTTTCTTTTTCCTTTTTTTAAATTTCTTTTTCTTTTTTTTTTTTTTTTTGAGACAGAATCTTGCTGTTGCCCAGGCTGGAGTGCAGTGGCACAATCTCTGCTCAATGCAACCTCCACTTCCTGGGTTCAAGCGATTCTCCTGCCTCAGCCTCCCAAGTAGTTGGGATCACAGGCATGTGCCACCACGCCTGGCTAATTTTTTTGTATTTTTAGTAGAAATAGGGTTTCGCCATGTTGACCAGGCTGGTCTCGAACTCCTGACCTCAGGTGATCTCCCCACCTCGGTCTCCCGAAGTGCTGGGATTATAGGTGTGAGCCTCCGCACCTGGCCTGAAAACTCTTTCCTAACCCTCAATGCTGTCACAAAATTTTCTGCTAAATAAAAATAGGTCAATTAATTGAAGACCACCTAAAGTCATATTTTAGAATTTTCTCCAGAAAGGAAGCTGCAGGAGGACAGGCTGCTTCTCTGTTTTGATTATTGATGTATCCCAAGGGTCTAGAACAGTACCTGGCATATATGGGTGCTCAATAGACATTTGTTGAATGACTATCAGATGGTAGACATTTCTAGAAGCCATGACTTTTCACTAAGGGTGAAAGCTATCATCATTTGCCACCTATTTTAATCCCCTTTTGCCCTCATCCCACCCCGCCCCCCACCAAAAAAAAAAAAAAAACCTTCAAAAAAGAAATCTCCCTGTGTAGCAGACCACCAAACCTAGATCAAGTGTGGTCTCCAGACCTGGAGTATAATAGCTTTGAAAAATATTGCAATTAACAATGAAACACACCTTCTTAAATTCATAGTCACTTATAGACAGGTGCAGTAAAGAGAGGATTGAAGCTTTTGAAATAGATTTCATTTTCAACAGGGTCCAAATTATTTTTTTCTGGTACATTTTCATTTTTGTCTGAATTGGTCTGCTTTACACTTCATACAAAGATAGTCACTGTGGTGTCTGAGGCAACACACACACATTATCATGCCATTTATGTGGTTGTGGGGGTAGGTTTCTTTTGCATCCTTGACTTTAACCTCATTACTAGCCTTTTCATTTTTCTTCCCAACTAGGAAGTTTTAAATTCCTTCCATCACGGTGAAGGGATACTGCCTTCAATCTAGACTTTAAAAAATCCATTACATCCCAGTGAAGGGACTGCCTTCCACCTAGATTAAAAAACAAACAAACAAAAAGAGTGAATGCACAGTATATTGAATGGTGAGAAGAGCTGTGGAAAAGAACAGATAAGAGAAACAGACAGTGATGAGCTCAGAGTGGAGGCTGCTATTTCAAACTGGGTTGTCAGGTGACCTCACTGAGAAGCTGATATTTTCACACAACCATGAAAATGGTGGGCAAGTGGCTCATGTGATTATCTGGGAGAAGAACATTGTAGAGGGTAGTCGGAGAAACAAGTGCACAAATCTTATCTTCAAAATGCACTTTTGCTGAACCACAGTTTTTAAGAACCTCATCTTATGAAGCAGTACTTGCCTTTATTTGTCTAAGAAAGGTAGCATTTTCTAACTAGTGGCTAGTACAAGGTGTGCTCAAATTGTTAACTTCTATTCATGCTTTTAGCCTCGGTATCGTGGGATTTGATACAAAAGTATGTTGTTTTAGTCTATTTTGTGTTGCTATAAGGAAATACTTGCAGCTGGGTAATTTATAGAGAAAAGGGGTTTATCTGGCTCCTGGTTCTGTAGGCTGTACAGGAAGCATGGCCCCAGCGTCTGCTTCTAGTGAGATCCTTAGGCTGTTACCACTTGTGGTGGAAGGTGAAGGGGAGCCAACGTGTGCAGAGATCGTACAGTGAGAGAGAAAGCAAGAGAGAGAGAGAGAGAGAGAGAGACAGGGAGGCACCAGGCTCTTTATAATAACCAGTTCTTGTGGAAATGACTCTCCCCTATAGGGAAGGCATTAATCTATTTATAAGGAATCCACCCCCATGACCCAAGCACTTCCCATTAGGCCCCCACCTCCAAGACCGGGGATCAAACTTCTGTACAAATTTTGATGGGACAAACATCTAAACAATAGCGTATGGATTTACTCTAATTTTGTCTTTCTGAGATCATGAACTTTCTTAACCTCATCTCCAGACTGACGCCCATTTTCTTCTTGCTGTCTGCCATGTTTTTTTTGTGAAAGGCCTACTCTGCTATCTTCCCATTGACGTTAGTTGTCATTACCCACTTTCAGTTTCAGGATTTTGTGTTAGATTAGGAGGATAATATCTTATGCTGCATTTGCAATGCTTGTGCATCATGAAGCAAATAGCATCATGTTTGCTATCTAGGATCCCATGTATATTTGAGTTGAGTGCTTTAGGGAAGAATTAAATAATTCTCATATGCATATTTATGAGCCACTGTCTTCGTCAGGAATTGTTTCATTTCAATGAATGGAAACCAATTTATTAATGTCTAGATCCGTGGTGTTCCACCACAGGCAGTATTCTCCCACTCTGGGGGCATTTGGAAATGGGTGCAGAATGTATTTGGTTGTCACAGTGACTGAGAAGTGCTCCGTCATTTAGTGCCCAGGGGCTAGTGATGCTAACGTACCTCAAGCTAGTGGATGGTCCTGCACAATGAATTGTCCCATTAAAAATGCTTTTAGAATTCTGCTGAGAAACACTTGTCTCTGAAAGAGATTGGGGTTTGCCATAACCCAAATAACACTGGGTCACCTTCTGTCCAGTCTCAGCCAGCCTCTCATTAAGAAAGAAATGCAGGACAATTTCATAAGAAGGCTTTGGAAAATAAAATCTTTACCAAAACAACCTGAAGAGTTCCAAAAAAGAATTCCACTTAAACAAATGGTAAAAACTTTTTAAACTCTTTTCTAATGTCTCATTCATTATCCTAACTACCTTTAGTCTTATTTAATTCTCTCAAAAGATCTCAAACTTCTCCCCAGTCTGTCCTGGGTATATTTCTCCAGCGCAGGGTCCCACCTTGAGTAGTTTTCTTTTTTAATACACATCAAGTCAAATCATTCTGCCTTCTTTAGTTCTGTACTGGCTGTATGTACCAATTATATGAGTGTGTGTAAATGTGAATGTGGATGAGTGAGAGACAGGATGAGGCTCTAAATACTCATATTTATCACTTTCACAATGGCACAGCAAAGTGGAGATTAAGACTACAGGTAACCTTTTAAAACCCAGTAGCATTCACTATGCAATGCAGATATGCATTGATATATCACACTATACTCCATAAATATGTATAATATGTGTCAATTTTAGATGTACTAACACACACACAAACCCAATGGCCAGGAGTATAGCAGTGTATCACAGTGACCAGGACGCCGTAAGGCATGCATTGTCTCTAACCTGTTCTTTTTGGGTTAAATCTTTCCTCTATGAGCTGTGATATTCCCCACTCAGTTACCGGCTTTCTCAGCCAGCTTCCTGGTTCCTGATCACCATGACTTTACCTTGTATTTGGTTTGTACATGCCAAGTGGCGCCTAACTTTATATGGCCCTGCTTTCAATTCAACACCATCTGATGAATTCACAGTTTGTTTCTCACTTTCAAATTCCTGCGTGGGAGGATCTCATGGTGCCGTCTAGGTTGGGTGCCACCTTCCCCAATCCTAGCAGCTGTCATAGGTGGGGTTGCCCCTTCTGAGCTGTGGGTGAGGCAGATTCTTGAACAAGGAATAGTGATGACGAAGAAATAATAGATACCTTCAGCTTAGCAGCACACGTCCACTTAGTTTATGGTGACACTAAATCAATATTCAGAAATTCCAGCTTAAGGTTAAGACAATATCTTGAGCTCATTATTCCTTTAAAACAACAAAACTAATCCTGCCAGCAGATTAGTACGGAAGTGCAGAGAAGCTTAATGTGATATGCTGCATTCATTTCTGGCCTTTTATGTTCACAGAACAAGTACAAAGCTGAGTTTTAACCTTTATTTTTGACTTTTCCTGGTTTTCACCCAGTTTGGTCAAAATATTAATACTTATAACATCAAGGGTGGTCTGATTATAAACGCTAGGAAAATTCTAAAGATAGTCCAGACTTCTAAAATGGAGATGAGCTGCTTACTTAGAAGTAGTGTATTAACTCTGGGGCACTGAAGATAATAATTTTAGTAGCTGCAGTCATTAATTAATATTTATGGAGAGACAATGAAGCATACTTAATTTGGTGCCATGTAACAAAGAATCAAGTTCCTTGCCTCTAACTAGTATTTGTTAAACCTTTATTACATGAGACAACAATCATTTGCATTATTGATTCGGGAAACAAAACCTAAATTATTTTTATGTAGACAGGGAAAGAAAATAAATTATAGTTTTTCTTCTTATAAACTGATGCATAGAAGATGTATATAATTTCATGTGATAATTTAATACATTGATATAATTTGTAAGGATCAAATCAGTGTACCTGGGATATCTGTCACCTTAAATATTTGTCTTTTCTTTATGCTAGAACAATTTGAATTCTTATCTTCCAGCTATTTTGAAATATATAATAGCATATTGTAAACTATAGTCACTCTACTGATCTGTCTAACACTAGATCTTACTTCTTCTAGCCAATGATATATTTATACCCATTAACCAACTTCTCTTCATCATCTCCTTTCCCCACCCCTTCCTGGCCTCTGGTAACCACCAATCTACTCTGTATATTGATTTTTTGCTCCCACTGATGAGTAAGAACATGTGATATTTGTCTCTCTGTGCTTGGCTTATTTCACTTAATGACCTCCAGTTTCATCCATGCTGCGGCAAATGGCAGGATTTCATTTTTTTTATGGCTGAACAGTATTCCACATTTTATTCATCTGTTCATCCATTGATGGGCACTTGGATTGATTCCATATTTTGGCTGTTGTAAATAGTGGTACAATATCTAGTTATTCGATCAAATTGAAGACTTCAGAAGTACTGCTAATATAACTAAAACTCATCTTTCATTGAAACAGAGAAAGATAGCATTGACTGTGATCTTAGATCTAATTGCAGCCTCTGTTTTTTGGGGAGATTGAAGCCTGGATAAAGGGGCTATAGGGCCAGTTCAAAGTCACATTGTAAGGGGGTCTCCATTCATAATAGCACATTCATTGGTGACTGTGGTCTGAAGTTGTTAGGTGCTCTCTAAGTAGAGTAGAAAGTTGTTTGGCAAGAGAGTGCCATCATTGCAAGCTAGAGAGGTTGTTTCCATGTTATTTTGGGGCTTCCTTAATTAGAAGTCTTAGGATTCTAAGAATGCTGAATAGTGATCAACTTTACATTATTTTTATAAAATCGTATTCTAATGTGTCCAAATGTGTTTGACAATTTGTGTATTTGTTTTTTTTTTTTTTTAGATTTTTGTTTCGTGGTTTCAAGTTTTGTGGGTTTTGTTTTTCAGAAAAGCAAAATGAATTCAGGCAATTACCTGGGACTAGAAACCATTTAAGAAAGAGCTAATGGAAAATAGAGCCAATAGGTATATGCTAATCAAATAGCAGACAAATAGACCCAGGAATAAAAGATCCTCAAAAAGCAAAAGTAGAGAAAGGGCCTTCTCAGTGGAGAACAAAACAGATTTTCACATAGATTAGAAGCATCATACCATAGTTATCTACTTTCTAAAAATTTGAGGATATCATGGAAACAATAAAGTAGATAAAATGCACTAATCATAAATGTTCATCTGGATGAGTACATGAATGAGTGTGTGTGTGTGTGTGTGTGTGTGTGTGTATTTTCATGCAACCACTACCCACATCAGTACCTGCAGTATCCTATAGAGTTGTCCCTACTCTACCCAATACCTGCAGGTATTGTTTGGTTCTGACTGGTAGCATCATTGGATAATTATATTTCTGATCTAAAAGGAATTGAAGTTTTAAACTAGGAAAGTCTAGTAAGTTATTTATCATTCATCAATTTAACAAGTATTTAGTGATTGCTCTATAATAAGCAATCAGTGTACAGGCACTGGCTACTCAGTAGTGAATACAACAGAAATAATTTCTCATTATTATCAATAATGCTGCAACCATCCTTATTAACATTTTGAAAGTCTTAATTTCCTTCAATTTTGTCCTAATTGTGTATCTTCGTAAAATATCTTGTAAATATCCATGTATATTATCTTTCTATAGCTTTAATATTGGGTTTGAAATAATTTTTTTGAAGCATAATGTGCTTGACCTTGAATGTAGACAGAATTAATGAGAACAAGGGAAGGCAACTGTTCCTCTCTTAACCTACTGGGATCTCTGGCTGTCAGGACCAAGCAGCCTTAGCTACAGTGCAATTATTAACCAGGAGCAGCACATCCGTGGTGAAGGCAAAGTGTCCAGACTGAAAAGAATGGATGTTCTTGTTATGAGTTATATTCTTAGTCACTGTGGTGCAAGAGGAGAATAGTCAAAGAAGGTTGTAAGAAGATGAAGATGGAATGTCATAGGGGAATGCTGCATGGATGACAGCTTCTGTAGGTGGAAATAAATCTCCGCACCTCATTTCATTTTTGAAATACACGGGTTTTCTCCTAAGGGAGAAGTAGGAGGTGAATCTTGGCTAGTGTGTCAGAAGCTTCTCTGTAGTCCCCACATCTCAGTGACAATGGGATGCTTGCTGAGTGTCTTTCCCTGAAAGGAAGAAATTCCTAAGATAACTGTAAATTCCAAATACTTTTCTGGGCCAGTGCTCTTGGAGATTTTAGACCTATCATAGGTAGTCAACATACGACTTTCTTAAATGAGAACCAAATTTAGATGCAGTTGTTCTTAGATGCAGTCATTCATAGAAAGGAGAAAAGAACTTTTCAGTATTTTACCATCTTACAGAGATGTCTACTCTCATTCATTCTAATAAACAATGGGCACAATGGAAAGAAAGCCAATCTATCTCCATAAGGAATGGTTTCTGGAAAGTGAGACTTGGTCTACGAGGATTTATGGGGGCACCAAAAGCAATCACCAGACTGGCCATTTAGCATTTACCAAAAAGATTTAGGAAGAAAATAGGGAGAGCTTGCAGACCAGTGTCCCAAGTAGCTGTTGAGAGTTCGCTATTCTTTTTCTTCAGAGAGGGAATCAATGGTAAGCTTCCCAGATCAACACTTATTTCAGACAATTAAATAGAGGGACTCATGATTGACATGTTTTCATGTTATTCTTTCTTGGCTTGACATAGAGAGTCTACTGGAATTCGGCTAATTTACAAATGAAGGGGTTTCTTTTCTCTTTGGTTTACGGACATAATTGTCTCCATTAGCTTTAATGGAGGTTCAGGGGCTGGATCTGAAATAGGAATGATGGCTTACCGTGGAGTGCTAGCTCTGCGCTATTAAAACCATAGAAAGGAAATGCAGTGTACATTTCGGTGCCCTACCTCTGCTCTGTGAAGAAAGTAGGAGCTGTTTGAAAACATGTACATTTTTCTCTATCAGTGCGTTACAAAGAAGTAAAAGGAAGCCCCAGTGTACACAAGAACAGTTTTATGTGGCCATTGAAAAGATTAAGGATCATCTTAAAAACATCACAAACATTTCGTGTTGAGTAATGGGATATAAGCAGCAATAAACGCAGGGAGCCCAACTTCTGCGTCTTGTCACCAATACAAGTGTGTCTCCAAAAGGTCAGGTGGGCCAATAAAAAGTTCCATATAATTCAGAGAGCGGCAACCTAATCTCTTGGGAAATGAATATGAGCTATTATCTGGGAAGTATTTCACAGTGAGGGTCTCTGTTTTGTTCTAAGACTGTGTATCAAGAGTGCTATAGGCATTTGGACAAGATAATGAAGTTCACACTAAATTAGGAAACCAGCTTAATTAATGAATTAATCATCACATGGCGTTATGTACTCTGTGAAAATGACAATGGGCTGTGGGTGAATGGAACTCTACTTAGGATTTAATTCATTTCTATGAATGTTAATTGTCTTGTCCATGGTCTGGCACATATTTGGCACCCCATAGCATTTGTTGAATGAAAGCATGAATGACTGCTTATAATATGCAATGCATTATTCTAATCAAGAGAGTCAAATATGGCTGTCAGTCTCCATAAACTGTTATAGGAAAGAGGTCTGGATCCAGACCCCAAGGGAGGGTTCTTGGATCTCACGCAAGAAATAATTCAGGGCGAGTCCAGAGAGTAAAGTGAAAACAAGCTAATTAGGAAAGTAAAGGAATAAAAGAATGGCTACTCCATAGGCAGAGCAGTGCCAAGGCTGCTGGTTGCCCATTTTTATGGTTATTTCTTGATTATATGCTAAACAAGGGGTGGATTATTCATGCCTCTCCTTTCTAGACCATATAGGGTGACTTCTTGATGTTGCCATGGCATCTGTAAACTGTCATGGCGCTGGTGGGAGTATAGCAGTGAGGATAACCAGAGGACACTCTTCTGGCCGTCGTGGTTTTGGTAGGTTTTGGTGGGTTTACTGATACCTGTTTTATCAGCAAGGTCTTTATGACCTGTATCTTGTGCTGACCTCCTATCTCATCCTGTAACTTAGAATGCCTTAATCATCTGGGAATGCAGCCCAGCAGGACTCAGCCTCATTTTACCCAACCCTGATTCAAGATGGAGTTGCTCTGGTTCAAATGCCTCTGACAAAACCACAACACAACAGATGCATATACAAACCTAGCGAATCCTTTTCCCAGCTCTAATAGTTTAAATACAAATATAAAGCAGATTATCCTAAGGAAGTTTTTTTTTTTTTTTTCCAGAAGTATATACCAGGTATAATTGGAGAACTAGAAAAGGGAGTGATAAATTCTGTCTGAAGAGTTCTAGGAAGGCTTCAGGGAGGAAGCAATAGTTGACCTAGATATCTGACAGAAACAAAAAGGAAAAACTAAGCAGAGGACCACAAGTGTGGAGATATACACTCTTTAATTGTACAGCGTAGCTAAAGCTAATTGGGTGTGTGTGGGAAGACCATGTAGGTGGAGGAAGGTAGAGGTGGACACGTTCTAATCAAATTGTGAAGGATCTTGAATATCATATGAAGGACTTGGGTTTTTTTTTTTTTAATTATGGAATAATTTTTTAAAAGAGGCTGATGCCATGATTCAATCTGAGTTTTAGAAGGGATTCTCACATCAAGGTAGATAATATATTGAGAAGGAGAGAAACAGTGGTAGACGATGATATGCATGTAAAGCCATTTTAATAATCAAGTGATAATGATGGCGATCTTTGCAAGGGCAGGAGCAGTGGCAATAGGGACAGGGAAATAATGTACCTACCATCCCCCACAGCCCCCATCCACACATCCACTGATCCATCCCTTCACTCAATCAACAGGTCTCTGAACCACTGCAGCCAACACCAGTACTTTCTCAGCAGCCATTTTGTCTCCTTTATTTTTCCAACAAACCTTGATTTCTTTCTGTTATTGGGCAGCCATGTACTTTTGGAGAAGGTAGACTCGCCCTCAGTCCCAGGCAGCTGATCTCAATTAGCCTAAACCATTTATTCATCCATGCAATATTTACTGGCTATGTTTTCAGTTCTAGGCATTATTTCTGGAACCAGGGATGCAGCAGTGAGATGAATAGCCATGATTCCACTGATTAAGATGCTCACACCCTCTCTTTGGAGACACTGCCTTTGATTGGATTAGTTACAGTCAGATTTGTAATGCTCACTCATATCTTTTTTTTTTTTTTTTTGAGACAGAGTCTCACTCTGTCGCCCAGGCTGGAGTGCAGTGGGCGATCTCGGCTCACTGCAAGATCTGCCTCCCAGGTTCACGCCATTCTCCTGCCTCAGCCTCCCAAGTAGCTGGGACTACAGGTACCTGCCACCATGCCCAGCTAATTTTTTTGTATTTTTAGTAGAGACGGGATTTCACCATGTTAGCCAGGATGGTCTCGATCTCCTGACCTCATGATCCGCCCACCTCGGCCTCCCAAAGTGTTGGGATTACAGGCGTGAGCCACTGCGCCCGGCGGCTCACTCATATCTTAAGCTATTTCCTGGGCATAGATTTCCCCTTGCAGTTAGGCATGACCAAAGTGACTATTTCTGGCCAATGGGCTGTGCATGGAAGTGACAGCATAAATTCTAGGCTAGCGTTTTCCTCCCTTGCTGTTCTGAATGAATGGGCCCCACATTCCCAATGGTCCAGGCTACAACTTACCAGGCTGAATCTCCGTGTCTGCATGGAGGACGGTGTCCCAGAGAATCACCATTACCTGAGCAGGCTTCACTTGAAATAGAAACAAGCCTTTGTTTAAACAATAATTAAGATTTGGAGTGTTGATTCTTACTGTAAGCAAAACCTAAACTAACTAATATAGTGATCAACACTAATATTCAGGTATTAGCTAAGTGCTATAGGAGCCTAGGGAAAGTAGCAACTCACAGATAAAAGGAGTCAAAAAGAAAGAAGACTTTGAAGGTGATGCTCGAGCTGGGTCATGAGAATTGAGTTAGCTACGCAGATATGCAAGTAAGAGGCTTCGTTGTAGTGGAAACATGCTGGGCAAAAGCTGGGGGTGGAGAGGCTTCATTGGCCTGATGTGCTGGGGGGAATCATGCCTGGATTCCTTCGGCTGCAAGTAGAATGTGTGGCTGAGAGAATGGCTTTTGTCAGGCCAAGAGTTCAGCTCATTACAGCAGAAAGCCTTCTGAGCATGCTGACTGTGGATGGTGAAACACAGCAAGAATTCCAAGTAAAAGAAGAAAATCAAATGTCAGAGCTTCTACTTAATCACGATAATTAGAGGTAAAATTAAGGGTTTCCTTTCCAATTCAGGCTTTCAGTCCTTGCTGTCACTAAATACCATTAAATGAAGTGATGTAACCTATTAGGGTCTTTCTATCTATTCCCTCTGGGCCCACAGAGTTCTCTTTTGAGAGATGAAAACTTTGGAACCAGTGGTGTAAATAGAAATTATCCAGGAAGAATTAACAGGAGTGGGCGGAGGCCATTTGAGTTGTGTATATGTATAGTCTAGAAAAGGAAACCTAAAAATACCCTCAGAGCAGTGACATATTTTGTGGTTGATTTAGTTCTATAGAGAGGGACAATTACACCACTTACCAGGCATAATTATTTTAAAAATGTCTTCTCTATGGCTCACGAACTTTATAATAAGTATATGCTGTCTGTTATTCAAAGAAATGAAAATACCACATTTCATCAATTCTGAGACACACTTTTTTTTTTTTTTTTTTTTTTTTTAACATTTCAGCATCTCCATAATCAGGATATGTCTCAACTCTTGGTGTACCATAGTTTAACTAGCAGCATTTGTTGCATCATATAATCACAGATACTGTTGATTTAATGAAATGTGGTCAATACCAATCAGTTGAAGGAGTTCAAAATGGCTGCCTCTGAGAAGCTACATAGATGGGGTGGTGAGGGTGGTAAGGGACTACTATTGCAGTAACAACCTTGTGAAATTATTTGACTCTTTATGTATATGTGTACTTTATTTTTTAAAAAAACTTAAAAATTATGTTTAAAAAGTTTTTTCTTTTTGAGATGGAGTTTCACTCTTGTTGCCCAGGCTGTAGTGCCATGGTGTGATCTTGGCTCACCACAACCTCTGCCTCCTGGGTTCAAGCAATTCTCCTGCCTCAGCCTCCCAAGTAGCTGGGATTACAGGCGTGCACCACCACGCCTGTCTAATTTTGTATTTTTAGTAGAGATGGGGTTTTTCCATGTTGGTCAAGTTGGTCTTGAACTCCCAACCTCAGGTGATCCACCCACTTCGGCCTCCCAAAGTGCTGGGATTACAGGCGTGAGCCACTGCACCTGGTAAAAAGTTTTTTTTTTTTTTAAAAAAGAAGTACATACTGTCATAGAACTTGTTCCATATCTTGAGGGAATTAATAGCCTAGAAAATATTCTTTGGTTACCTTGCAGAACTAAATAAAATTTTGCTTTTCTCCATTATTTCTTGGCATTTCTTTAAAAGAAGAAAACCATGGTAACTAATACTCAGGACAAAAAAAACCTCTTCTACTTGAAGGCAGAAATATGCTACTTATTTTTATATTGATCCCAAAGCCGGGAGTGCAAGCCAATAAAATAAACACATTTATTTAGTCTCACAATAAATGTTTACCAAGTGCCTACTCTGAGCCAAGCAGAGTTCTAAGTGCCGGGGATAAAGTTGTCAGCAAAATAGACCAATTTTTCTGCCATAAGAAATTTGCATTTGGGTAGGGGAAGGCGATTATAAGGAAATAAATGAGCAAATGTATGTAATGTCAAATGGTGTTAAGTGCCATGGAAAAATATAAACTAGGAAATGGGTAGGCAGTGTTATGACTTTTTCCTTAGTTCAGCTAAGAGTTGGGTTCTTGTCACGTGGCCATGATAGATTAGGCTTGCAGATACTTTGAAGGGTGAGAAAAAATGGAATTTATTGGGCAAAAAGGGAAAAAAGGGAAACACGGACCCTCCACAAAGCCAGAGTCCTGCTAATGCGCTTCCTGCCTTGTAGATTGAATTCCAGGTACCACCCAGGAAGAGGGGGGGCCAGACTCCTCCCTGCTGCAAAAGAACTTCCAAAGGCTCCACCCCAGGGCGCAGGTCGGTCAGAGGTTCTGCCAGGGAACCCTTCCCACCTGCCTGTCTCAGAAGCATTGGAGCTTGTTTGTTCTTATATAGAGAGTGCCTGGAGAGGGCCTTACCGTAATATGTGCAGAGACCAAGAGGAAATGAAGTCGAAATCATGTAAATATCTGGGAAAAAGAGGGATCCAGGCAGAAGGAGCCAGCAGTGCAAAAACCTTGGCCTGGGGTGTGTATCACACAATTTTGGGAAAGCAAAGAGACAAGCGTAGATGGAGTTGAGGGAGCAAGGAGGAGAATAATGGGATACAGATCAGAGTGGTCTTGGAGGTTAGATTAGGTAGGACCTAGTAGGTCACTCTAGGAACTTTGGCTTTTTTTCTGAGTATTAAGAGGAACTACTGAAAGCTGTCAAGAGGAGTGTGTGGTCTATTATAGGGTTAACTGTGTCTCCCCAAAGTTTATATGCTGAGGTCCTATCCCCCAGTACTTTGGAATGTGACTATATTTGGAGATAGGGCCTTTAAAGAGGTAATTTAGGTAAAATAAAGTCCTATGGGTGGACTCTAATCCAATAATACTGGTGTCCTTGTAATAAGAGGAGATTAGGACACATAGGTAATGCACACACAGAGGAAGAATCAGGTGAAGACTCAGGGAGAAGGTGGCCATCTATACACCAAGGAAGAGAAGCTTCAGAATGGAATCAACCTTGTCAACACCTTGATCTTGAACTTCCAGCCCCCAGAGCTGTGAGAAAATAAATTTCTGTTGTTTAAGCCACCCAGACTGTAGTACTTTGTGAGGGCATCCCTAGCACACTAATGCACTGACCTCCCCTCGAAAATAAATCTTTCTAGTCTCTGTGTGAGCCAAGGTGTGGGGTGTAAGGTCACAGCTGGGAGACCAGGCAGAGGTGATTTTGCTAATCCAGGTGAGATTGGATGGTGCTTAGTTCTGAGAGTTAGAAGTAGAGGTGGTAAGAAATGGTCAGATTTGGGATATATGTTGAAGGTAGAACAGACAATTTGCCCTCAAAATTGATGCTGGGTGTGTGGTAAAGAATGGAATGAAGACTGTCCGCAGAGTTTTGGGCCTGAACAACTAGAAAAATGAAGTCACCATTTTCTGAGATGGGAAAGACAGAAGGAGGAGCAGGCTTGGGAGGAGGGCGTGGGAATTAATCAAGAGTTTGATCTGTGCGTGTGGATTTCACATGACTTTTTGAGAGCCATTTACTGGATGTTCAAGGCCGAGTAATGGCACATAGAAGGGCTTGAAGACTTTTTTCCAGGTGTGATATTTTTTTCCTTGTCTGCTGAGCCCCCAGCAGATGATCATAATATGCTCAGTGAATAAAGGAGTGGACAAATCTAAGATGAGAACTTGAGCTTTGCTCTTTTTGATGTTGGGAAAAGCATTTATCTCTCTGTCTGCATCTGAAAAAAATATACATATCTGAAAAAAAATTAATGCTACCACTGAGCTATCTTGCTTTAAGCTAGTCTGATTTTTTAAATCAATAATGATGTGATGGCAGCTCATGGATGCACATTATTAAAAAATGTGCTGCATTTTTTTGGAGGGAATTTTCCAAATGTATTGAAATAGGACATACAATTCAAACAACAAAATGTTTCATGTTCTGTAACCTTTCTGGAGTAGTTAATGGTCCTTCCCTCCCAATAAACTGTTTACTTCATCATGTTTCTTGAGGTCTGTCTTTGTTGGGACCTCCAAGAAAAGCACCCTTTTAAGGCTGTACCCTACATTGACTTGGCTAAGAGTAGCCACTCAAGTGACTATGTCCAAATATAGTAAGATGGCAGCCAGTATCCTTTGAAAGCGATAGAGCAGACTAGAGAAATTGTAAAATTCTGCCCAGCTGACACACTGTGATACAAATAAATATTTTTGGATTAAGTTTTTCCAGAAGTGATTTTTTCTTGATATTATTTTGATAACATTTTAAACTTACAGAAAAGTGTCAAGATTGGTACAAGGAACTCCTGAGTACCCTTTACCCAAAATCACCAATTGTTTACATTTTAGCCTACTCTACATGTGTATGTGTCTGTGTATACTCACACATTCATACCTATATGTGCATATGCATTTAATTTTTTTCTGAGTTATATAATTGGAGATACCATGCCCCTTTACCACTAAATACTTCAGCATATATTTTTATAAAACATGAATGTTCTCTTATACTATCATGCTGTCACGATCAAAAATCAGGAAATTTAACATTGATATAATACGGTACTATTATTTAATCCACAATCCAACCATACTCAATTTTTTCCAGTGGTGACAATAATGTTCTTTATAGACATTTTTTTATTCAGTCTATGATCTGATCCAAGATCACATATTGTCTGTATTTGTCACAGCTTGTTTTCCTTTAATCTAGAACTGTTTTTCAGCCTGGCTTCATCTTGATCTTGACATTTTTGAAAAGTAGAGCCATTTATTTTGTGGATTGTCTATTTGTCTTGGCTGATATATACTCCTAAGTAGATTTAGGTTCTGTATTTTTGGTAGGAATAGAACAGGCGGATGTTGTGTCCTTCTCCATGCATCATATCAGGGAGCATGTGTCTATTTGTCCCAATATTGTTGATAGTAGCTTGCTCACATGGTTAAGATGATGTCTACCAGCTCTCTCCATGGTAAAGTTACCATTGCTCCATTTGGAGTGAATAAATAATTTTTTGGGCAATACCATGAGACTTATGTAAGTATCCGATTCTTTATTACAATTTCACCTACTTATTTTTATATACATTGATGAATTTCTGCCTTTTGGTTGATTGATTTTTATTGGCTATAGACTGAAGCATCTTCTTCCACAGCTTTTGCTGATAGCATATGGCATCTATTGAACCAAATACATGCAGGATTATTCCTTTCCAGACTGATCTGTAGAGCTCAGCAGGTCATACCTGAGGCACACATGTACTGATGGCATTTGTTGGTATCAATACCTTGACTAATGCTCTGGCAAGGTGTCATAAAATTAATGGAACTCCTGGGAATCTGAAAGGGTCTGTGTCAGTCATTATTTAATATTTGAAGACCATCTTATATAGCTGACAGTTCCATATATGCAGAATGTGTGTCATCTACATATACTTCTGGATGTTACAATAAGTGTTATAATATCAGTCCTTGATATAAGATTGCTTTGTTTTCATTTACCTTTTCCTTTCAAAAGTGAAATGCAGCAACCTTCTAGTTGCTTGAGATTTCATTTATGTTTTAATAAATTGAAGAGCTGCATAGCTAAATGTAAAAATATACTTTCTAGCAATTTTAATAATCTTTCTTTTCATAACATGGAAGTATATAGATGTTGCCACTCACATATCTGTATGATGGCTTCCCCCTCCTCTCCTTGTTACAGAAGTTTTACATTTGAGTGGGCATGCATTATAATTTTTTCTCAGTTTTTCTATGAATAACAACTATGCAATACCAGGCAAACCAAACTAAGGTACAAGTTATTTATCTGTTTAAATGATAATTCATGCCAAACAGTGAATATTATTGACCCAAGAGTATTGAATTCATAAATAATAAAATTATTTTAAAAATATTTAGCAAAATGGAAAAAAACATTCTCAGAAGTTTTTAGTTCTCTTATATGTCTCAATGGCTTACAGATCATCAAGTTCTCCCAGGTGATTATAACATTTAAAAATCAGTTCAGCCCTGGCTTGGGGCCACACAAACTCTGGAGCAATCATGGCCTGGCCCACTCCAGGATTTGTTTGCTAATAACTGTTTCCTTCCAGATTCTTCCAACCCTCATACGTACCTGTGTAGACACAGGGGCTTAAATGAGAGGTCTGAATAAACTAAGGAACAAAGCTAATACTTACCAACATGGGTGGTGGAACATAGTGCAATAGAATGCTCTTGTTACTGGCAAGTGGTCCCGATCCAGACCCCAAGAGAGGACTCTTGGATCTCACACTAGAAAGAATTCAGAGCAAGTTCACAGATTAAAGTGAAAGCAAGTTTATTAGAAAAGTATAGGAATAAAAGAATGACTACTCCATAGACAGAGCAGCCCTGAGGGCTGCTGGTTGCCCATTCTTATGGTTATTTCTTGATTATATGCTATTCATACTTTTCCTTTTAAGACTAACTAGGGTAACTTCCTGATATTACCATGTCATTTGTAAACTGTCATGGCAGCGCTGGTGGGAGTGCAGCAGTGAGGAGAACCAGAGGTCACTCTCATCACCATCTTGGATTTGGTGGATTTGGGTTGGCTTCTTTACTGCAACCTGTTTTATTAGCAAGGTATTTATGTTTTATTAGCAAGGTATCTTGTGCTAACCTCCTATCTCATCCTGTGACTTAGAAGACCTTAACCATCTGGGAACACAGCCCAGTAGGTCTCAGCCTTATTTTACCCAGCCCTTATTCAAGATGGAGTCACTCTGGTTCACACACCTCTAACATTCTCAGGCTGCCATTTGTAGAGAGCTTTCTTCAGAACCACATGCAGAGTGAGGTGGAATGGGATTTCTGCTTGCCTATTGTTGTAGAGTTTGTAAAGCAAGTCTCAAGCATCGCTTCCAGTGAGGAATGTAAGAGTCCTGGAATTCTTAATGTGCTCTTATATTGCAAGACCACACTCACAATCTATTCAGAGACAGCAAGAGACAACTATTAAACTCTGATCTTGGCTGTATGTGCTCAAAAGGAGAACTCCTAGGTTACAGTTTGATTATAGTGGAAGGGATGAGCATGCAGAAACCTGCCAGCCTAGAGGAACACTTCATTATGATGATGGCCCAGGGTTGTATCTTTTTGTCACATGTGAAATCTAGCAAATCTTCAAAGAAAGTAGACACACAGAGACCTCGTGCTCATACTGGGGTTACCACCT
Source organism: Pongo pygmaeus (assembly GCF_028885625.2). Taxonomy (NCBI): domain Eukaryota; kingdom Metazoa; phylum Chordata; class Mammalia; order Primates; family Hominidae; genus Pongo; species Pongo pygmaeus. The sequence goes on along the minus strand of NC_072381.2, from coordinate 14,568,392 downwards.
TAAAGAACCCCTAGTTTCCTTGCAATGGACTGAATATTATTGCCTTGCAAAAGGCGTCCATTCCAACCATGTTCTTTTTAATGAGAGTAGCAAATCCAGCAGCACAGGAATTAATTAATTGTTTTGTGAGAACTAAGCTCTGATTTTTTTCCTGTCTTGCCCAAATGTCTGAGGGGTCTGGGGAGTCATGGCCTACAAACCATAAATTCTCATCAGATGTGTTTTGTATAACCCTGTATATCATTGATTTACTTTCTAATCTGACTCTGGCATAACAATATGTGACAAAGAAGAAAATGAAAATATTCTATCCCAAAACATGTTTCTTTGCCATATTTTGAAACGGCCCTGCAAAGCCGTCCTTTGTGGGGGAAAATTTGCATCTGTAAAGAATCTCTATTAACACAGCTAGATCTTTTTATTGCAGGCCCTCCCCATCCTGAAGAGATTAACTGAGCGTCTACCACCTTCTGAAAGTCTGAAAGGAAAACACTTGTCATGTCTTTTCTCTAAGGGCAGCCACTAAGAGACTTCAAAAGAACCTCCACAATCTTTTATCTTAACTCGAACATTTCCTTTCTATTGATCCCAGGTCTTTAGATAAACTTAACCGATTGTCAACCAGAAAATGTTTAAATTTACCTATAACCTGGAAGCTTCCTACTTTGAATTGTCCAGCCTTTCTCAACCAAACCAGTGTATTTCTCAGATGTCTTTGATCTCTCATGCCTCCCTAAAATGTATGAAGCTGAGCTGCACCCCAACCACCTTGGGCACATGTTCTCAAGACCTCCAGAGGGCTGTGTCATCGGCCCTGGTCAGTCATATTGGCTCAGAATAAATTTCTTCAAATATTTTATAGAGTTTAACTCTTTTTGTTGATATGTATAATATTTAGAGTATGGCTGGGATGCTGTGTAGTCTGTAGGATGAATATGCTCTTTTTAGCTAGGTATGTATATACTTGGTAAAGTTTCTAGCAGTGTCCTTGAAGCTTTCAAATATTCACCACTATTTAGAAGAACTATGTTATGGTTCAGTGACTCTAGTAATTTCTTTATGCAAAATCCAACAAGGCATCTATAGATAAAAGTGAAATTTTTACCCTCTTTGGGAGGTTCCTTACAGAGCCAGGAGAGTGGCTGCCTCTTTTTTGGCTGTCCCCATGGATTCTCCTTCCCTTCAATGCTTGTTTATTGAATGTGTGGGCAAATAGGCCACTGTTTTATTAAGTGGAAGAGTTTATGGGCAGTTGGATGGTCAATAACATTGACCATTCATAAATCAAATAATTAAGTCCGATGAAGCCTAGGCAAGGTAGGCTGACCATTGCATATAAAGTAACTTCCCAGGGGCACCTCGATGGATACAATTTATTTTGCCAGACTCCAGGTCTGGGGTTTAGCTTGTAGCAGTAGCTTTGAGATCTGGGAATGCGTAGTAATACACACATCACAGCCTGTAACTGGGTATTTGTCTCGATTCCCCACTAGAGAGAAAAGGTCACATGTAGTGAGTTGCTCCTTCCCCAGGGGCATTCCTGTCTCTGAACCTGCCAAGACTCAGACAAGAAAGCTGACTCCATTCCTACAGTGTTAGCTGTACACGCCTCACACTCCTACATACACGCCTCACATTCCTACAGTGTTAGCTGTTTCAATGGGGAGTCTTTGTTACTGGAAAGGGGTCCCAATCCAGACCCCAAGAGAGGGTTCTTGGATCTTACACAAGAAGTTATTCAGGGCAAGTTGATAGAGTAAAGTGAAAGCAAGTTTATTAAGAAAGTAGAGAAATAAAAGAATGGGTACTCCATAGACGGAGCAGCCCTGAGGGCTGCTGGTTGCCCATTTTTATGGTTATTTTTTGATAATATGCTAAACAAGGGGTGGATTATTCATGCCTCCCCTTTTGTAGGCCATATACGGTAACTTCCTGACGTTGTCATGACATTTATAAACTGTCATGGCGCTGGTGGGAGCGTAGCGGTGAGGATGACCAGAGGTCACTCTTGTCGCCATCTTGGTTTTGGTGGGTTTTAGCCGGCTTCCTCACTGCAACCTGTTTGATCAGCAAGGTCTTTATGACCTGTATCTTGTGCTGACTTCCTATCTTATCCTGTGACTTAGAATGCCTTAAACACCTGGGAATGCAGCCCAGTAGGTCTCAGGCTTATTTTATCCAGCTCCTATTCAAGATGGAGTTGCTGTAGTTCAAACACCTCTGACGTCCTCACTGGCTATTTCCTCTAGGGAAGAACTGGAAGGTTTTCAGAGCCCTTTTCTCACTTTCTCTCCATGGCTATATCAAGGCCAGGAAATCCGGGAAACAAAAGAACCCCCAATTAACTCAGTGCCTTCTTTAGCTTTTAGAAATCGTAATTACACTGCTATTATTGGCTGGGCATGGTGGCTCACGCCTGTAACTCCAGCACTTTGGGAGGCCGAGGTGGGTGGATCGCGAGGTCAAGAGATCGAGACCATCCTGGCCAACATGGTGAAACCCCGTCTCTACTAAAAATACAAAAATTAACTGGGCATTTAACTGGGCATGGTGACGTGCACCTGTAGTCCCAGCTACTTGGGAAGCTGAGGCAGAAGAATTGCTTGAACCTGAGAGGTGGAGGTTGCAGTGAGCTGAGATCATGCCACTACACTCCAGCCTGGTGACAGAGTGAGATTTCTTCTCAAAACAAACAAACAAACAAACAAAAAACAAAAAAACGCTATTATTTACCATGCATGGAGCACCTGCGATGTACTGAATTTTACACTATAATCTTTACACACATTGACTTGGAGCCTTAAAGCACCCTTGCAGGCCGGGGACTGTGCTCATTTTACAGATGTACTAGGCTTGCAATATAAAGCAATAAGGCTATGGTTCAAACTTGGACCAGATTGCCCTAACAGATTTTAGGATGGATGAGTAAGCCTAAGGCCACATAATTCTGAGGTTAGAGTTATCCAGCTTCACTGTAACACATATTTCTAGGGTTTAAGCCTGAGCTGGGAGGGTGAGAAGAGGATGTTGAGGATACGAGGACATAGATTCACAGACCTTTGTGATCCCAAGAGGACAATGACTACTACTCATATAGCATTTGTAGGGCATATCGATCATTTTTCTAGGCTCTTATGTGCATAATTATGCAATTGATCCTCCCTGTGACCCTATGAGATGGGTATAGTAGGTCCTCATTTAACATTCTTTGTAGATTCTTTGAAACTGTGACTTTAAGTGAAATGGTGTATAGCTGGTCCTGGAATAATGCTCTTTCCTTCAACATTGGTTTGTTGATAGAGGAAAAAAATTGGTTTCATTATACATTGTTTTGCTTAAAGTTGCAGTTTCCAAGAACCTACTGAAGACATTAACTGAGAATCTGCTGTACTGTTATGACCCCCAGTGCAGAGTCTTAGGTGGGCAGCAGCTTCCATAGTGTCCCAATCTGTTTCCTAGCTTTATTGAGGTATAATCGAAAAATAAAAATTATATATATTCAAGATGTACAATGTGATGATTTGATATACATATACACTGTGAAATGATTACCACAAACCAGCTAATTAACTTATCACCTAACATAGTCTCCCTCCCTCCATCCCTCCCTCCCTCTCTCTTTCTTTCTTTCTCTTTCTTCCTTTCTCTCTCTCTCTTTTTCTCTTTCTCTCTCTCTTTTTCTTTCTCTTCTCTTTTCTTTTTTTTCTTTCTCATTCTTTCAATTTTTATTTTTGTGGGTACATAGTAGGTGTATATGTTATGGGGTATATAAGATACATTGATACAGGAATACAATGTGTAATAATCACATCAGGGTAAATGGGGAATCTGTCCCCTCAAGCAATAACCTTTGTGTTACAAGCAATCCAGTTACAGTCTTTTAGTTATTTAAAAATGCACAAATTATTATTGACTATAGTCACCCTGTTGTGCTATCAAGTACCAGATCTTCCTGCCTTCCTTCCCTCCCTTTCTTCTTTCTTTCTGGAACATTTAAGATCTGCTCTTTGAACAAATCTCAAGTATATAATGTGGTGTTATGAACCATAGTCAGCATACTATACCTTAGGTATCCAAAACTTCTTCCTCTTAGAACTGAAACGTTGTGTTTATTGACCAACATCTCCCCATTTTCCAACTCCTTGGCTACTGGTAACCACCAATCTGCTCTCTTCTTCTACAAGTTTCACTTCTTAAAATTCCACATATAAGTGAGGTCATGCAGTAATTGTCTTTCTGTGCCTGACTTATCTCACTTAGCATAATGTCCTCCAGGGCCATCCATGTTGTTGCAAATGAGAGGATTTCCTTCTTTTTGAAGGCTGAATAATATTGTGTGTGTGTGTGCACATGCATCAACTGACGCTTAGCTCTTTCCACGTCTTGGCTGTTGTGAGCAGAGTTGCACATAGTGCTCTAAATCTTCATGTTATAGCTGAAACTCACAGAAATCTGACAGCAGTAAAGTCAACAGCTTTTTCAGTTCATTGTCACTATAAAATTTGATTTGTGGTGATACTTTTGGGTCAATGTGTACATTGTCTAATAAAATCTAAGACAACTGTCTCATCGTATACTCCTTTTGATTTGTTAATATTTGTTTGAATTACAATGATGATTTTTAAACTATGAAATTATTTTTTTAAAAATTTCTAACTAAAAGCTTCTCAATGGAAAGGCAAGGATTCTCAGATATCTTCATTCTTTGAGTAAATCAGGTCATTTAGGAGAAATCTGAAGGAAGCCATTACATCTCAGCTCCCTGCTTGACACCTGAATTGCTGAAAAGAGAGAATCATTGTGGTAACACAACACAGGCCTTTAATTGTAGCAAACAAGAAGGCCCTCCAAAAACTCTTACTAAAAATCACGATTGTATTTCTGAGTTACACGGTAATGCACCTACTGGATTTCTGAAGATTAAGTAGCCCTTAGCAGGTCATCTGTCAATAGTTGTAACGATAATGTTACTAATTTACATAAAATAGTATATAGTTTAGAATAGAACAGTGATTAAAAATTCACAAATTTATCCAAAAAATAAGATAAAAACTATCATAGAATTATTTCCAGTTTTCTTACTATTCAAGTAACATAGGTGTCTATAGAAAAAAATTAGAAAAATTCAAGTAAACAAGAATATGGAATTGTCCATAGTGCTGTGACTCAGACAGACTCATGGGTGGTGGTTGTTTTTCATGGTTTTATTTCCAAGGACATCTGTGTTTTTCTGACACCGATTAGTGACTGTGTGATTCTGCTTCGTGTAATTACTATTGCTAGTCAGGAGCCTGTCCCGATTTCTAGTCATTTCTAACAGTCTTCCTGCTGAAGGTGGGATGGTTGTACCATTTTTCGCCAAATGGTAGGAAAAGAAATGAGAATAATACAATGCATTGGGACTTCTCATTTACCAACTATATCTGAGAATAATACAATGCACTGGGACTTACCAATCTAACTCAGTGAGGGATAAGCTGTTCCCTGTAAAGTTACACCACAAGTCAAGGGCAAAGCTGGGGTAAAGCCCAAGATTGAGACTTTCCATTTTCAATTGTTCTGATTTGTAATTTGGACAACCCCGCCCTCCTGGTGGATGCCAGAAATTTTGGCAATGACATCTTCCCCAACTTGGTGTGATCTTTGTCTTCATCTCAAGCAGCCACTTTCTTGTTCCTTGTCACAGGTCCTCAGATGAATGGGTTTTCTGCCTGGCACCTCTCCTCTAAGTCTCTGGTGACATAAGCAAAGAGTTCTAGGTGAAGTGGTAACTAGTGTTTTTATCTTTGCTTTTGGCGTCCATTTTAGCTTAATTCTCATAGTAACAAGTGCAGGAGGTAGGGGCCATTGGAGGAGACAAGAACTAAAGAGGCTAACAAAGAAGAGAGTCACCATTGGAGGTCAGATAGATTGAAGGCCACAGTCACGGTGAGTGGGGGTGCTGACCAGCATTCACAGGGGTGATGAGAGGGCAGAAATCTAGGAAATGACCCACACCCTGAAATAAAAGGATAAGAAGCCAAATCAGAGTGACTGGGCTCCAGGAAATTCAGGTCAAGGCATTTCTTCCATTTAGTTTAATAATTTAAAAATAGTAGTAGGGTGTTGGTTTTTATTGAGCTATTTCTTCTGTTTTACTTAGACACGCCAAAGACGGTCTATTGTCATCTCTCCCATCAATTAGCATTTATAATGAACAAATCTAAATTTCCTATGACTTCTTATAGTCTTCAAGCTTGTCCCTTACAAAGTAAGTATATTCAGTAGTAAATATTCTTATTTTATAATAGTGTGTGGAAACAGGCTCCACTTTAGAATTCAACGAGGCTATGTCAAGAGTGAAAAATATGTTTTCAGTTAAGTTTATGAAAAAAGGAGTCTTTGGTCAAATGACTGTTAAAATATAAATAAGTATTGGAATGAAAAAAAAATCCACAGAGGGTTATAAACTGTACTGAGTTGGCAATGATGCTAGTAATAATTTTGTTGGCCAGGAAAAAATTATAGCATTTCCCATACCATCCACGGGCTAATATCACAATTTATGGACCATGTAAAATGTTTTATTTAAACTCCTGGGAAATTTCAAAACTTTATGTACCAGGATACTACTTGAGAGAATAAAGAATCTTGTGTTTTAATTCTATGAGATGGTATAAAAATTATTTATGTGTGGGAGTTCACAGCTCCCCAGTTCCCTTTGTCTTGGCATCGTCTCCAACCCTGCTTTATTGGAAGAAAAAAGGAATACACTACATGATTAGATTCTTATAAAAATACAAATATATGTTTCTTGGAGGTAGAGAGAGTTGAGGTAATGTGCTAAGGTGTATGGAGTGTGTTGCATGGAGAAGCAAAGGAACTGGGGGCAGAGATGCAATCAGGATGGAGTGGATGAGGCATTTGATTTGAGCAATAGAGTGAACAAGTCCCAGGAGACTGAGAGGTGGAGGGACCAAAGAAATAGAAAGGAGAGGATATCTTTTTTTTTGAGACAGATTCTTACTCTGTCACCCAGGCTGGAGTGCAGTGGAGCTATCTCGGCTTACTGCAACCTCCGCCTCCCGGGTTCAAGTGATTCTCCAGCCTCAGCCTCCTGAGTAGCCAGGATTACCGGCGTGTGCCACCACACCCAGATAATTTTTGTGTTTTTTTTTTGTATATTTAGTAAAGACAGGGTTTCACCATGTTGGCCAGGCTGGTCTCAAACTCCTGAACTCAGGTGATCCACCTGCCTCAGCCTCCCAGAGTGCTGGGTTTACAGGTGTGAGCCACCGCACTCGGCCGGGAGAGGAGATCTTAATACCGGTAACATGAACTTAGTTTCTGACCTGCCTTAAACATTTGCGTGAGAAGCTGTGATTGAAGTTTCCATCTGGATTGTTGTTCTTTTGCTGTGACCCTGATCCACGACCACACAGTGAGGCTCAGGGTTATATAAGGATTGTAAAAGCAATGTGTGGGAGACTAGCTCCACCCTGAGCTAAATCCATGTTGGAGGACAAAAACCTGTTTGTTCCAAGCTTTACATATGTTATCTTCGCTGATCCTCGTAGCACCTATGTAATGCGACTGCTATTTAATCCCATTGACAGCCAAGGAAACTGATACTTAGATGGTTGCACAATTGACCATGTGCTGACAGCTAGTATCCCATATCCAATATCAAAAGCCAGGCTCGCCTATGTTCTGAGCCCTTTCCCCTTTCCCCTTTCCGCTCTTTCTTTTCCTTTCCTTTCCTTTCTTCTTTCCTTCCTTTTCTTTTATTTTCTCTCTCTCTTTCCCTCCCTTCCTCCCCTCCTCCCTTCCTCCCTTTCTCTCTTTCTTTTCCTTTCTCTTCTGTTCTCTTCTCTTCTTTGCAAAAGAGTTGAACAGACACTTCACCAAAGAAGGTATACAGATGGCAAACAAGCACATGAAAAGATATGCAACATCATTCATCACTAGTAAGATGCAAATTAAAACCATAGTGTGATACCACTACAAACTCCCCTTCCTCCCCCACTTCCTTCCTTCCTTCCTCCCCCACTTCCTCCTTCCTCTCTTTCTTTCTTTCTTTCTTTCTTTCTTTCTTTCTTTCTTTCTTTCTTTTTCTTTCTGTCTCTCTTTCTCTCTCTGTTTCTCTTTCTTTCTCTCTCTGTTTCTCTTTCTTTCTTTCTTTCTCTCTTTATCTCTTTATCTCTTTCTTTTTCTCCCTCTCCCTCTCCCTCTAACTTCTTTTTCTTTTTCTTTCCTCAGATGGAGCCTCACTCTGTCACCCAGGCTGGAGTGCAGTAGCAAGATCTTAGCTCACTCCAACCTCTGCCTCTCAGGTTCAAGCAACTCTCCTGCCTCAGCCTCCTGAAGTACCTGGGATTACAGGCATGCACCACCACACTTGGCTGATTTTTGTATTTGTAGTAGAGAACGAGGTTTCACCATGTTGGCCAGGCTGTTCTTGAACTCCTGACTTCAAGTAATTCACCTGCCTCGGCTTCTCAAAGTGCTGAGATTACAGGTGTGAGCCACTGCTTTCCTTGCTTTCTAAAAACCCTTTCAGTTTCTTGTCAATTTCTTTGTTCATTCAATTTGGGGGCCCGATGACAAGTTTTTTCCTTGTGCCCCAGTGATGTTAGTAGAAAAGGTGAGTAATGGAATGCCAGTCAGATGGCTTTGCTGACTGACTTCTTTGACCTCACACAGCTTAAGATCTCTGTCTCAGATCTTCCTAAATGAAAAAAAGGAAATCAAAATGTGGTTCGCCTCACAGATAATTTTGAAGACTGGCAAGTCAAGGCTGCTATAAAACCCCTTTGGAAGCTGAGCACAGTGGTTCACACCTATAGTCCCAGCACTTTGGGAAGCTGAGGCAGGAGGATCACTTGAGCCCAGGAGTTTAAGACAAGCCTGGGCAACATAGTGAGACCCCTTATCTACAGAAAATTAAAAAAATAAAAAATTAGCTGGGCCTGGTGGCATGCGCTGTAATCCCAGCTACTTGGGAGACTAAGGTGGGAAGATTACATGAGCCCAGGAATTTGAGACTGCAGTGAGCTATGATCATGCCACTGCACTCCAGCCTGGCCAACAGAGTAAGACCCCATCTCTTAAAAAATAAAAACCACAAAACCCGACTCAAGAATCAACAAGAATCAGCGTCCTTCCCCTGGTCATACTGTACCATGGTCTTCCAGTTCCTGTTGCAAATGAATTCCTTGGCAAATCATGAATTGATGGGAACTCTGGTTCCCTGGCTGAGGCAGAGCTCAGAATCTGAGTTGCACTTTGACTGGGTAAGAACTGGATGTGAGACGGGCTGGAGTCAGAAATTCTCTCCTAGATGTCTACTCCATAGACAAAGTTCTTCGAATGAGCACTGTGATGTGTGGACTAGAGTGTCAGGCCCTGTCGAATAAACCCTATCCAAACAAAGATGCAGGAATTGATGGGGTTCCACAGGGACACCTCTCACATCACACACACAAGTAATCCTTTGCTAGCTTCCTCTGCCTGGGATAAATGGCAATGACAGTCATATGGATTTAAAGTCTAGGCCTCTAATCAAATACATTCAGAATGAACTGTCTTTCCCATATTGATTTCAGAATAAACACAAATCCAGCATCAAGAGCCTCCCTGTAATTCTGGGAGGGTGGTTATTCCTTTGATGCCAGGAATTATTCAAAATTCATCTTAAGAATAAGAGAAGTGAAACTATTTGATAATAGTAAGGACACCAGATCTTGCTTTGTCTTTGTGGTCAGGCAGCATTGCAATGGTAGATTGCCTAGCTTTCCTGCAGCCATCTGAGACCAAGAAACTCAGAAATCAGGTCACTGTTACAGAAAAGGGGTCCCGAACCAGACCCCAAGAGAGGGTTCTTGGATCTTGTGCAAGAAAAAAATTTAAGGTGAGTCCCTAAAGTGAAAGCAAGTTTATTAGGAAAGTAAAGGATTACAAAGTGGCTACTCCATAGACAGAGCAGCCCCGGAGGCTGCTGGTTGCCCATTTTTATGGTTCTTTGTGGATTATATGGTAAACAACGGGTGGATTATTCATGCCTCCCTTTTTTAGACCATGTAGGGTAACTTCTGACGTTGCCATGGCATCTGTAAACTGTCTTGGTGCCGGTGGGAGTGGAGCAGTGAGGACCACCAGAGGTCACTCTCATCACCATCTTCGTTTTGGTGGATTTGGGCCGGCTTCTTTACTGCAACCTATTTGATCAGCAAGGTCTTTATGACCTGTATCTTGTGCTGACCGTGTATCTCCTCCTGTAACTTAGAATGCCTTAACTGTCTGGGAATGCAGCCTAGTAGGTCTCAGCCTCATTTGGCTCAGCTCCTATTCAAGATGGAGTTGCTCTGGTTCACATGCCTCTGACAACCCCATCGAGAGAGTAAATAGCAATTTGGAAGAAACTTCCTTGATATTTTTGTTGATCAGATCCGAAGGAAGGGACAGATTGCCTTGGTGTTCTTTCTGCTGTGTGGTAGCATAAGCAAACAGGAGAGACAAGACCCTGGCATTCTGGCAAAATAAAATAATACAACACACAATCCTGGTGAGACCCCAGGCAGTGAGTGGGCAGTCCTGGGCATTTTGTCCTCATGTGACAAGAAATTCATTTCAATCAGGCCCTTTCTTCAAGGCTCTGGAAGCTCTCTTTACAAAGATCATTCCTTTCCTAGGCAAACAACCTTTAATCCGTCCTCAGGCTGACTTCATGTCAGACCCTAAGAGTAAAAGAACATTGACAGTAAGTCCAATATCTCTTTAGATTCCCTCTTGATTGAAGCATTTAGATGTATTTCATTTGCTATCGTTGTTGTGCTGTTATTTTTAAGCCGGAATTCTTATCCGTCTTTACATCATCTAATTTGGGCACCCACCCATGAGACAAGGAGCAGAGACAGAAATCAATGCTGGCTGTGGATTTCTAAATTGATTCATGGAATCCAAGAATCCCCATGTACTCTGAGAAGTGTGCATTGCCTGGATAACATGACTTACCCATGTATGAAATGTTTGTGGATTTGATTGTCATGAATGATACAAATTTGTTTATAAACATCATTAAATTCATAGTAGCCTCTTGCCTTATTCAATGTGGACTGAAGGTGTAGTGTTTATCGTGATACTGTTTTTGAAAAGCACAAAGGAGGCCAGGCACGGTGGCTCATGTCTGTAATCCTAGCACTTTGGGAGGCCGAGACAGGTGGATCACATGAGGTCAGGAGTTCAAGACCAACCTGGCCAACGTGGCAGAAACCCTGTCTCTCCTAAAAATAAAAAAATTAGCCAGGCATGGTGGTGGGCGCCTGTAATCCCAGCTACTTGGGAGGCTGAGGCAGGAGAATCACTTGAACCCGGGAGGCAGAGGTTGCAGTGAGCTAAGATTGCGCCATTGCACTCCAGCCTGGGCAACAGAGCGAGACTCCGTCTCAAAGAAAAACAAAAAATAAGAAAAAAGAAAAAGCACAAAGGGATTTTAACATTGGAAAAGGATGGGAATAGAGCAGAATGAGCCTCAGAAAAGCACATTCCTCTCTAGAGCCTCCATCACTTTATCTGGTTCCTGGGAGTAGAACCCATCCCCTTATAGAAACCAACAATGATAGAATGTGGAATCGAATGGCTTGGGTATGAATTTCAGCCCTGTTCCCCCTTCCTAGCTCTGTAAGGCCTCTTCTGCCCAGAGTCCATGGCCTCTGTTTACCTCAGTGTTCTCATCTGTGATGTGGGGACAATAACTAGGCTACTCAGGTGTTTACCATAAAGCTTGGAAGGCAGTTTGTATTCAACAAATAATATCTTGTTGTGTTTTAGAAAATAATGAAACAGCTACTGAGGAGGCTGAGGCATGAGAATCACTTGAACCCTGGAAGTGGAGGTTGCAGTGAGCTGAGATTGCGCCATTGTACTCTGGCCTGGGTGACAAAGTGAGACTCTGCCTCAAAACAACAACAACAACAACAACAGGAGAAACCAAAGGCTTCCAGGTAGACCAACCTGGCAGCGCGAGGTGACTGACCAAGAGTAGCCGCACCAAGCGCCCAGGCTGCAGGCTCCCTTGGGCTGCCTGCCTGTGTCCCTCGACCTTGACGGCAGGTTCTGGCAGACAACCTGGCATCTCTTACAGTCCATTAAGACAACAGACGCAAACACACTCAGGAGCCAACTGCTGAAATCAGGTTAATTTCAGCCGCCTCCTGCTCCCATCCTCTCCACAGCCCGTGCCAACTCGATCCAGAACTCTGCAAGGTTAGGTCATGGTAAAACTCCCACCAATGAACATTTCTCAGCAGGGAGTGTGCTGAATAAAGCAAAACTGGGTGGCTGTTGAGTTTCTGTTTAGAAAAGAAATTGCTAGCCTATCATTAGGAGATGGAAGTGGGATAGAGCATGGAGAACAGGAGACAAATGAGCAGAATAGGAAAATGTCTTCAACTTGATCTGTGTTCATTTCCTAGAAGATCCAATTGTTGCAGGAACAGTGGACTTAATTGGGTTATGTGATTGGACTTTTTTATGAAACAATAAGGTTGATTTGCATTTTGCCGTTACGATGGTAGTGCCCATCTACGTGGAGAAACGGGAAGACAGTGCCAGGCTGTGCAATCACCCGCCAGACTACCGCAGTTCGGTTTTAGATCATTTGTCTTTATCTTCTTTCCCCGCATTCCATTCTGCTTTCTTATTTACCCAAATTTGTACTTAGCGTGGAGAATATTTGCTGTTAGGCTTTCTCTTGTGATTCAGAGTCAAATGATCTGAAGTTACATTTCAGGAGGATGAAAGAATTTGAAGGCTGCTATTTCCGTGATAACGTTGGCTTGGCTCCTGGGGAAAATGCCTTTCTGTTAGCGTGAGAACGAGGGTGATGAGATTTCCTTCTCCCACCATTACATTCCTGATGACTGTGTTTCTCTAACGGGCACGTCCTCTCCCTATGCTCTTCCAGGACCTCACTGGCACCCCTACATCTTCTCTCCCATCTTGTCCCCAGCGCCCAGTTCACTGCACCTGGACAAATGCTCACGTGCACCTGCTCTAGGCTGGGCATGGGATGGAGTGTTGGGTGTATGAGATAAATAAGCCTGATCCCTGCCCATAAAGAGTTCACAGTAGAGGGACTTGCCTGCCTCCAGAGGGAAAGGGCACAGGAGTAGGGTAATTCTAAGCAAATGCACTTTAGTTTGCAGTTCTTACGTAGGATGTACCTTAGGCTCATTTGATTTCATGGATGAATGCAAAATATGAATAGAAGGTCAGTTAACTGGGCATTTTTAGGAGTGATGGTTCCAGTGGCACTGCTACCTATGGTTAAAGAGACCAAGCTTTGAAATTAAACAGGCCTTGGCTCTGCCCTTCACCGCTGTGCAGTCTTGAAAAATGTACTTCACCTCTCTGAGCGTCAATTTCTGTATATGCCAAAATGAAGTAATAACAGGACTTCATAGGACTGCTAAATGAGATACTGTAAGAAGTGTCTGGCAATATGGCTAGCACATAGTAGGTACTTAATAAATGATAACGACTATAATTTTCTAGTGATTTGTCTGTGGATACGTTCATGAACATCTGTGTGAAGGGTAGGACTGCGGTCTTGGTAGGAGAAGACAGCTGGCATGGGTGACACATAAGCTGAGTGAGGGTGCCCAGGAATCAAGGTGGGTGTGAGGACATAGAGGACCCTGACAACATCTTTGCTTTGGCAGCAACTGGGCTTTCTATTATAGAAACGAAATGTCATGTTTATCCAGCCAGATAACCAGGCTGCTACCATCAGAGAGCTTTTAAACGGAGCTTTGCAAATGTGTTCTGTGCAGCCTGCCGTAATGAGATTCATGCTTCTTCAGTGGTAATCCTCCACTAGACAGCATTTTAAATCTTTTTCCTATTTGGTGCACGGAACTGAGGTCCTGGATATACATATTTCCAAGTGTCATTTTTAATTTAATGCATGGTTGCACACATTACCACTGGCACAGCTAAATAGTTAAACTGGAATCCATCAATTTGTCCTGAACTGTTGACGTGTAGGGTAACACTATGGTTAAATTAAATTTAAATGTAAGAACGAGAGGCAGCTTTGTTCCCTGGCAGCCCTGGGGCCTGCTTTGTCAGTGAGGCCTGGCTGCAGGAGGAAGAGGACATTTTAAAATATGAGGCACATTCCTCACCACCCCTCAGTATGGCTCTGGGAATCTGCTGATTCTGTTGCATTTCTGGTTATTTTCCCTGACTGAATGGCAAAGCAGACCAGGTGTCTAGATTCTGGCAGGAGAGCGCTGTGTGAATGTAAAAGAAAGCCACCATTAATAGGAAAAACCTGGTTTGCAAATCATGACAGTTTAGAGCTAGGACAGATTTGAGAGACCCCAGAATGACAGAACTGGGGAGATGAGCCAGAGCTTCAGTCCATTTCAGAGAGGTCAGGCAACCTGCCCAAGGACATCTGGAACTAGCACCAGGCCCTCAGGCTCAGAGCGGGTGTTTACTCTTCTGCACTTAACTGTGCTTTATGCAAAGACGTGGCTGAGTGGTACCTGCTGCTCATTTCTGTGAGAGCCTGGGAAAGTGATAAAACCTCTCCGAGCTCAGTTTGCTTGCTTGCAAAATGGAGATAATAACAGTAATGATGTCTTAGGGTTGTCAGGAGGATTAATGAGTTACTAGATGTGAAATGATTAGGACTCTTCCTGGCACTTGGTAAGAGCTCAGTACACCTAAACTATTCTTGTTGTTGTACTAATAAAAATTACCTATTTTTATTATTGACCCAATGTTTGCTCAGAATTGTTTTTCCAGGAATAGAGACACTCAGGGATTTCCTGGGTCCTTAATGGTGGTTTCTTGCAGGCAGTGGCATGCAGTTCTAAGAGAACCAGGGTATTTATCTTTTAGGCCTGTTGTAACAAATTACCCCCAAATTGGTGGGTTTAAACAATAGATATTTATTGTTGCACAGTTTGGGAGGCAAGAAGTCCAAAGTCAAGGTGTCACCTGGGCCATGGCCCCTCCAAAGAGTCAAGAGGAGGATGGTTCTTTGCCTCCTCCAGCTTCTTGTCTTATTCCCTCATCACCCCACCCTCTGTCCCCATCTCCACATGGCCTTCCCCACTTCTCCATGTGTCTGTCCCCTGTGTCTCTCTTATGAAGACACTTATCATTAGATTTAGGACCCACCCAGATAATGCAGGATCTCATCTCTGATGTCATCCTGAGGTCCTTAACTTAGTTACATCTGCAAAGATGTTTTTTTCCAAATGAGGTCACATTCATAGTTCTAAGACATGGACAAACCTTTCTTGGGGCCACCGTTTAACACATCTCAGCTGGCCATTATGGAGATGAGAGGTGGGTATTGGAAATGGCACAAAAGTAGAAGGAATTAAAGCCATTGATTTGGCTTTGGTTGGACTTTGTCCTTAGCTGCCATATTATCTGGTACTTAGAGGGGCACAAGTGGTAGAAAGAGAGAAATGAGACTAGAAAGAGTTATCATTCAACTGATCAAAAAGAAACATGGATTGTGACTGGTAAAGAAGGTAGACCCTCATTCATTCATTCTCCATTCATTCATTCATTCATTCAACAAACAGTGATCGAGAGCCTGTGGTGTCCCTGGTGCTACCACATACTACATGCCAGGACATTTTTCCTGTCCTCATAAAGCCAATAGTCTAGGGAGGAACACATATGTTGATCAAAAACTTGAAACCAATCCAAATGCCCATCAATGGCAGACCGCATAAAGGAAATGTGGCACATATACACCATGGAATACTATGCAGCCATAAAAAAAATAAGTTCACGTTCTTTGCAGGGACATGGATAAAGATGGAAACCATTATTCTCAGCAAACTAACACAGGAACAGAAAACCAAACACTGCATGTTCTCACTCATAAGTGGGAGTTGAACAGTGAGAACACATGGACACAGAGAGGCGAATATCACACACTGGGGCCTGTCGGGGGGTGGGGGACAAGGGGAGGGAGAGCATTACGACAAATACCTAATGCATGATGGGTTGATGGGCGCAGCAAACCACCATGGCACATGTATACCTATGTAACAAACCTGCACATTGTGCACATGTATACCAGAATTTAAGTATAGTTTTTATTTAAAATTATAAAAAAGTTTACAATACAATATGGTGAGTATGAACCTTGAGCTATTCTCAAAGGATTAGAAGTGCAAAGAGGAAGCATGCAACGTGCTTAGGGTTGGGGTGCAGGGAGAGAGGGGGTGAGTGGTGTATCAGGGCAGGCTTCCTGAGGGAGATGACACTGAGTCAGATCTGAAAGAATAAGTCAAGTCATACATGAAAGATGCTTTGGAGGGAGGGGATAGGAAGAGGAAAAGAAGACTGGCCATAGGAGCACAGGCATAGGGGCAATCAACAAATATGGGGTCCTGGAGGCAACACAGGATTCTCTGAGCATGGAGAGGGAGGAGGGACTGTGTGATGAGTCCACAGAGCTAGGCAGGGCAGATTCTGGGAGCCCTGTACACTATGCTAAGCACAGAGCATGGCTCTTAATGGATAGAAAACCTTTGAGTGTTTGTAAGTATTTTAAGCATTTATAGAGAGATTTGCCTTGTAGAAGACACACTCTTGGCTGTGCAGAAGAGACTGGAGGGTGGAAGTCGAGCAGGAGATCAGTGAAGGAAGATTTTGCAGAAACTCAGTCAACAGAGGATCAAGACCTGGACTTAGTTACTGGGATTGTGAGAGAGAAGGAGAGACCAAAAAATGCCTTCTATATCCCCAGCATAGAAGAGTGGTGCAGGGAGGAGCGGAGTTTGAAGGGAAGAGCACAATTTCTGCTGTGGTCCACAGTGAGGAAGTCCAGGAAGAGAGGCCAGGTGGAAACAGGAATTGGAAACATGAGTTTGGGGCTTGGGGAGGAGGCGAAGCTGGTGGTATCTATTTGCAAGTCATCAGCATGTGTATTGGTTTCCAGTGGCTGCTATTACGGAGAACCATAGACTGGGTTACTTAAAACAATAGAAATTTATTCTGTCACTGTTTTTGGAGGCCAGAAGTCTGAAATCAAGGTATCATCAGGATTGGTTCCTACTGGAAGCTCTAGGGAGAATCTGCTCCATGTTTCCATCCTGGCTTCTGATGGCTGCCCACAATCTTTGGAGTCCACTGGCTTGTAGTCCTATCACTCCCATCTCTGCCGCTATCTTCACAAGGCATTCTCCCCATGTCTGTCCCTGTGTCTCTTCTCCTCTTATGGAGACTCTAGTCATACTTGTTTAGGGCCCATGCTATTCCACATGACCTCACCATAACAAATTATATCTTGAGAGACCCCATTTACAAATCAGTTCACGTTCTGAGGCTCCAGGAAGGACACAGATTTTTGGGAGGGGACCCTGTTCTACCCAATACAATATCTATGTGGTATTTAAAACAATGGGATTATGAGCTCATTCAAGACAGGGGTAAAGAGTTGAGGACAAAACACCTAATTTTGGAGCTAGTGCAGACAGAGGAGCTGTAGATGAAGGAGAGGAGAGTCTGGCAGAACCAGGAGAGGCTGCATCACAGCAATGGAAATGGACAGTTTCAGGAGGAAGATGGCAGTGGACACTGTCAAGTTTGTTAGTGGAAGAGAGATAATTTGGAATTGTCATTGAGGGAAAAGGGAGCTGGCCAGCAGTGAGTAAAAGACTAAGAATCCTTTTCAGATGTAGACTAGGACTTTGTAGACACACTATGCAGTTTTCCCTATTATGAGCTTTCTTTCTTTTGTGTTCAGAAGCAGAGAAGGTAGAATATAGTACTAATGTAAGAATGAGGTCTTGGTAGGTAAGCGGACAGGAGGAACTGGGTACAAGAGAATTGGGTGCAAGACTGCAGAGAAGCTCAGATGATCAGTCATGGAGTTGAGGCTGGTGAGAAAGGAGGAGGGACCAGGAGATGCTGATGGACTGAAGATAGGAAGACAGCAATTGATTAGATTGTGAAATGTAACAGAGTGCCTCCAAATATGGATGCTAATAGTTATTAATAATAACTTTAATTTTCTCATTTCAACCAAGACAGTTTCATGTTTAGCTAAGTGAAGATGTTGTGGGTGAAGAGGTGTTGCTCCTAGGAAATTTAATGGAATAAAAAGAATGCATGAATCTCAATGATTACTGATGACTCATAAAACCTCTTGTTGGAGCTCAATGGACTAATCCAAAGTCACACTAGATAATTAGTGGCAAGACAGAGACTGGAATGAGGGCAATGGTAATATCAACCACCCCAACTGATGGATATGATCCATGTTTAGCCTTACCAAACCCTGATGACTGTCTTTTCTCAATGCACTTTCTCACTCAACCCTTCCTTTCCTTTCCACCACCTCCACCTTAGCTCACAACCTCATCACCTTGTGCTAGATTTAAGGAGGGAATGTCCAGGTGCTAGCCACACTTTTAGTCCTTTCTCTACTCTAATTTTGTTTCATAGGCCATAGAATCATGGAGTTTCTAGAGAAGAATAATGTGGCTTTCTTTCAATGGATTTCAACTTCCTGGGCTCGAGCAATCCTCCCACCTCAGCCTTCCAAGTAGCTAGGACTACAGGCATGTGCTACCACGCCAACTAATTTTTGTAGAGATGGGATCTCACTGTGTTGCCCAGGCTGGTCTCAAACTTCTGGGCTCAAGTGATCCTCCTGCCTTGGCCTCCCAAAGTGCTGGAATTATGGACATGACTCTCCACTCCCAATCAGAAAGTTTCTATGCATTTCTCCCATACAAAACACTTTGTGACTTCCCATTTTCTACACGGTGAAATCTACATTCCTAGCCTCTATTATCTGACTTCCTGTTAGATTTCTCACATTATTCTCCTGCAAGTTATCTTTTACAGCCAGAATGACCCAAACTATTTCTTTCCCCCTCAAAACCACTGTAATCATATTCTTATATACTGGAATTATGTAATTCTTCTTGCTCACTCTACTTAGTCAGTATATCTTCAAGCTACAAGTTACGTCCTGTATCCTCTTTGAATTCTCCCACCATTTTAGCCTTTCACCAACTTTTTGTTTTCTAGTGACTTTCTTTGGTTTTTATTAACCATACTGTTCATGGAGCATATTTTATTTTTCAATATTTTTGCTTTTAATTTTGTGGGTGCATAGTGTAAATATTTCTGGAATACCTGAGATATTTGGGTGCAGTCATGCAATGCATAATAATCATATCAGGGTGAATGGAGATCCATAACCTCAGGAATTTATCCTTTGTATTACAATCCAATTATACTCTTTTAGCTATTTAAAAATATCCAATTGGCCAGGAGTGGTGGCTGACACCTGTAATCCCAGCACTTTGCAAGGCCGAGGTGGGTGGATCGTGAGGTCAGGAGATTGAGACCATCCTGGCCAACATGGTGAAACCCTGTCTCTACTAAACATACAAAAAAAATTAGCCGGGCATGGTGGCGGGCACCTGTAGTTCCAGCTACTTGGGAGGCTGAGGTATGAGAATCGCTTGAACCCAGGAGGCAGAGGTTGCAGTGAGCTGAGATTGTGCCACTGCACTCCAGCCTGACAACAGAGTGAGACTCTGTCTCAAAAAAAAAGTGCAATTAAATTCTTATTGACTATAGTTACCCTATAGTTCTGTCAAATACTAGATATTACTCATTATTTCTAACTATTTATTTGTAACTATTAACCATGCTCTACCTACTACCCCACCACTCACTAACCTTTCCAGCCTCTAGTAACCATCATTCTCTCTATCTCTATGAGTTCAGCTGTTTTAATTTTTAGCTTCCACAAATAAGTGAGAACATGTGAAGTATGTCTTTCTGAGACCACGAGGCATATTTTATGTAATACTATGCCTTAGTTTTTTTTTTTTTTTTTTTTTGTATTTCTTCCTTTTTGCCAGATCTAAAAATTATTGGCAAAGCCAAATGATATGGTAGGAAATCCTGAAAAGAAAGTAAGAAAACCTAGGTTGTAAACCTAGTGATACAAGTGATTAACTCTGTGATTTTGAGTAAATCTCAGGGCACCCCAAGTCTCTGTTTACAAACGTAGGACCTGCACTGGTCTCTTGGGTGTGCTAGGTGCTCAATACATCATTGATGCTTTCTTCAGAAACCCCCTTTCCTAATTATGAAATTCTAGACATGCAGAGGCTAGCGGCCACTTTGAATTCTCATGTTCTTAAGGAATGCAATGGCCCTCAAAGATGGTTTGTTTTAAAATTTTAAAAATTAAATATACTCCCTTTATTTCACCACTGATTTTCTCTTCCTTATAGTACCTGCTTCCAAGTACTAATAAACAGAGCAACCTCGACTTAATGCCTTAGATAGAGAAAAGAAGGTTCAACTGCACACCTTGAGAAAAATGAACCGGAAGGTTTGCTGGGGTCCCTGCAGGAGAGGACATTATTTGGTTTGGGCAGGAAATGGACTTCAATTCCCTGGTTGCTTCATTGTTTGACTTTGCAGCTTTTTTTTTTTTTTTCCGCAAACTCCACGGGTCAAGGAAAAAGGAATGTGAAACCCATGGACAACTGCGACATCAGACACAGCTGGCTGGGCAGCTCCGCCAGCCCCCACTCAGCAGGCGGGATGCAGTGTTCAGGGCAAGGGAGGCAGCCAGCCCCTGGCGTGACATTTTCAGCTGTGCAGCTGTGGGCCCTGGCACGTTGCTGCTGGAGCTTGGTGGTTGCCTTCCAGTCCCTGAATAGCTTTTGATTAGGATGGGATGCCTAGCAGATGAGTCAGATTTAAACCACGCTGCATGTGGTTAGTAGCAGCCATTTTTTTAATCACTGTCATATTGATGGGGATTGCAACTCCCCATGAGATGTCTTAATTTATTTAGCCCCTAACCTTTAAGATGACAATCGCATTTTGTGAGCTTTTGATGCTTTTCTTTTTACAGTCACAATTTCCCCCAGACCCAGGCCTTTAACTCCTTTCCAGAATTAGATGGACCATGGATACCATCAGATCTGGGACTGACTATACTGTAATTAGAGTCCCAGAAATGTTTGGAGCTGACTTTTACACCCTATTCTTCTTATGATACCAGAAGTTGGTGTGCTCTGGATGAGAGAGGGAATTTCAAAGCAGCAACAACTAATAAAACTGTGAGCTGGAGGGGTGGGGGAAGTGGATACCAGGCATTCAACAGAAAGGTGGTAGGATATGGGGCCTCCTAAGGTGTGATTCCACTCATGGCCACCAGGTCAATGAGTCCTGAAATTCTGCCAACAGAAAATAATTCTTCTGACTTAAGAGTGTTATTTTATTGGCAAGCAGGTGTTCCTGGAAGGGGTCGCCAATTGGTCTCTTTTCAGACATGAATGCCTAAATGTGCGTGAGTTTATCAGATCACTTCCTGAGGTTAGATTTTGTTGGAGAGCTCAAAAAGTGAAGGAAAGGGCTGGGTACATGCCTGTCATTCCAGCACTTTGGGAGGCCGAGGCGGGCGGATCACCTGAGGTCAGGAGTTCGAGACCAGCCTGGCCAACATAGTGAAACTCCAACACTACTAAAAATACAAAAATTAGCCAGGCGTGACAGCAGGCACCTGTAAATGCAGCTACTCAGGAGGCTGAGACAGGGAGAACTGCTTGAACCCAGGAGGCAGAGGTTGCAGTGAGCTGAGATCATGCCATTGTACTCCAGCCTGGGTGACAGAGCGAGACTCAGTCTCAAAAAAAAAAAAAAACAGTGAAAGAATAAGGTACTGAACAATTGAGTGGTGGGACGAATCAGGAGAGGGGGGCTGTCAGGGGGAGAGTAAAGAAAGGGGGGCTCACTGTTCCCATTTTCCTAGGCCTGGCACTGTTAAGGAACAGAATGATGGAAAATCAAGACGTCATAGATGATACTAGGTTGGTGCAAAAGTAATTGCAGTTTTTGCCACTAGAAGTAATGGCACCAACCTAATAGTGATAGGAACAAAGGCATGTTTAGAATTCTGCTGTCATAGAGAGAGACAGGGGACAACCCAGCCTGTACCTTATAGCATAGCAGTGCATTGAATAAGGTCCAGGAGCGTGTCTTATATCACTTTTCCTGCATGTTAAACGCATAGCCTAATACATTCTCCCTCTCCCTACTCCTCCCACTCCAACAAAGCATTTCATAGTCCACGCTCCCTTGTCTCAGCTCTCATGACACCATATGAAAATACAAGAGCTTTCCACAAAGTCATGCCAAGAGGGTTAAGTCATTAAAAAGACAATAATGTATCTATATTAAAAATAAGAGCCATAAATAGTCCTGTAGCCCTTGGAGTATAAATATTACTGTGTTTCCTTTATTTTCCCAAATTAAGATTGGTTGACTCCTGTGAAAATAAAAAATGATAAACTTAGAATCATATTATAGTAGTCTTAGTAAAAACTAGAAAAAAAAAGGTTATAATGGCTTTGATAGGGTCAAATCTTGAAATAAAATAAACTTTGTTTGTAAAATGAGTTCAAGAACTCAAAATGGTTGGGTGCAGTAGCTCATACTCTAATCCTAACACTTAGGGAGGCAAAGGTGGGTGGATCACTTGAGGTCAGGAGTTTGAGGCCAGCCTGGCCAACATGGTGAAACTTCATTTCTACTAAAAATACAAAACTTATCTGGGAGTGGTGGCACGTGCCTGTAATCCCAGCTACTCAGGAGGCTGAGGCACGAGAATGGCTTGAACCTGGGAGGCAGAGGTTGCAATGAGCTGAGATCTCAACACCACACTTCAGCCTGGACAACAGAGTGAGACTCCATCTCAGAAAAAACAAAAACAAAAACTCAAAGTGCAGGACTAAGCACTTCCTGATCTCAAAAAATTGAGAAAAGTTAAATTAAGCAGTGCTCATATTTGGTGGTCAATAGAATACAATTGTACAACAACCTTCAGCCAAAAGAAGACACCTTTGGGTGTGGGGAAAAGGGGCAGGGGAGAAGGAGATTGATAGATAGATAGATAGATAGATAGATTGATTGATTATAGGATTTCCTTCACATAATGATGGAGGCCACAAAGTCCCATGATATGCCGTCTTCAAAATGAAGACCCGGAGGAACTGATGGGGTGATTCAGTCCGAGTCTGAAGACTTGAGAACCAGGGCAGCCAATGGTGCAACTGTCAGTCTGAGTCCAAAGACCTAAGAAACTGGGAGGCCACTCATGTTGTATTTCAGAGTCCAAAGGCCCAAGAACCAGGAGCTCTAATGTCTGCGGGCAGGAGAAGATGCATGTCTCATTCAGCTCGAGAGATGGCTGGGCGCAGTGGCTCACACTTGTAATCCCAGCACTTTGGGAAGCCGAGGCAGGAGGATCACTTGAAGCCAGTGGTTCCAGACCAGCCTGCCTGGGCAACAAAGCAAGACCTCATCTCTTAAAAAAAAAAAAAAAAAAAAAAAAAAAGCAGATTTGTCCTTCCTCCATTTTTAAAATTCTCTTCTGGCCTCAGTAGATTGGATGATGCTTGTCACATTGGTGAGGTGATCTTTACTCAGCCTGCCAGTTCAAATGCTAACCTCTTCTGAAAACATACATGCAGAAATAATAATAATAATTTTACCAGCTATCTGGGCATCCCTTAGCCCACTCAAGTTGACACAAAAAATTAACCATCACAACCAGAAAGCTCACATAGTCTAAAATGAGGTCTGTCAAACTTTGTTCTTAAGCTTACATGAGCATGCTATACTTTGATATACCCAAGACTTTGATGCCTGGTCTTATGACTGCCATTGATCAGACATGGGGGACTGAGAAAATGCATATACTGCCTCTTAAATCAGACACAAAAGCCTCATTGAACTCAATAAGATTAATATATGTGGTGGGCCATTAGTCCATCTGTATTCAACTAGGAGTCTGATTCATTTCACATAAATAAAAGTAGGCAGCCAAAGTTATATAATGAATATAGGGCGTTCTCTATAATCACCTGACACAGGGCCACCATGTTCTAGATTGTCAGCATAAATATAGCCTAGTAAATAGTGTATATGTATATATTCAAGACAAGCAGGTAAAGTGAGCAAAGACTCCTCTAGGATTCCTGTGGTACTGAATCCTCTAGGATTCAGTGTCATGTACGTGATTTTCAGTGTACATTCTGAGTTCTTGAATAATGCCTATCTGGTTACCCAAAAGTGATCATCACTATAAATGATATCATAATTTTCTCAGGGGATCCGGTTTAGCAAAGCAGGTATATCAAGATACTCCTTGCTTGCCTGGGTGGCTGAAAATATACCAAATTGGAGAAATATGCATCTGATAACCATTGAAGTTGAGGTTTTAGCTTATCTCCTTCAACCAAGGTTTCTCATTGAATCTTTTGAAGGTCACCGTTCCCATCCAGCCCAACCAAGTCCTCTTAATAGTGATTTTGATCTTATGGTATATGACTAGCACTTTGTGTTATAACTCTTCATGCAGTATGCTCCCCTATTTGAAGGAATGTTATAAAATCCCCCCCACCTTATTGAATGTTATTGATTAACCGATTCAGTCATTTATTCACTCAGTTCTTTGTTTATTAAATAATGCCTGAATTATTCTTGGCCATTAGTCGGGAGTTAGTTAACGTATACTTTCAAAGCTCTGGGGTTAAAATGGTGAGACAAATAGACATGTTTTCCACTCTCACAGTCTAGCAAAGAAGACAGACATTAAGCATATAATGGAAACTCGTTAAATGCCTAATGACAGGCAGGGGAAATGCAGTAAAGAAGAACTGGATGTCATGGGTGCATTTAAGAGGGATCCAGGGAAGTCAGGAAGGCTTCCTTGCGGAAGTCAAAGCAGAAATAGGTTGGAAGTATTTGCATATCAGTGGATAGTGTGGATGCTATTTTGACTAGGTTATAAGATGTGCCTGGGACCCCTACTCACTGATACTGTATTCTGTGGCCACTTGAATTGGTCATAAAGCTGTTTCATGTGTCTCTGCATTTCTGGAGGACAGTGATTCAATGGGACATGCATGAAACTAGGAGACCTGCACCCAGGTCAGTTGCTGGAGCGGGGGAAACCTTACAGACTTTCTTCAACCTTGAGCCACAGCTGTTTATGGATTAAGTATTAAAACAGTTTTAGGGTAGTCAATGACCTTATTAAGAACCTTCCTTTCTACTCTAGTCCTAATAGGGTAATTCGGATTTTCACACCCCTATCAGACTGAAGGGGAACATAAAGCAACTACGGATCTCACTAACAATGGCATCCAGTCAACAGCTCCCTCTGGGAGTCCAGCCCACAAATCTGCCCCATTTCATCGAGGAATGCTTGGGGTTTCTTACATCTACTTCTGAGTAGCTATGAGAAGTTCTTTCCAGACTGCTTCTGAGGGATCCCCCTGTTTCAGTCACTGTGTCAATACCTTTGTGATAGTGAGAGGAGGTGCATCCCAATTTGCTGACATTAACTTGGGGTCTAGGTTCTCTTGTTTTGTTGAGACAGGCAGCCATGTGCTTTGGGTTCCTGACAGCAATGAATCTAGTTGTCTTTGCTTTGAATCAAAATTCCAGTTTGCCTCAACCCATCCACCACCCTTCCAGAACTTGTCGAAACTCTGCTGCGGAAGGAGAGAATTAAGAAGCAATATATTTGGGAGGCTGAGATGGGCGGATCATGAGGTCAGGAGATCGAGACCATCCTGGCTAACGTGGTGAAACCCCGTCTCTACTAAAAATACAAAAAAAATTTAAAAATTAGCCAGGTGTGGTGGCACGTGCCTGTAGTCCCAGCAACTCGGGAGGCTGAGGCAGGAGAATCGCTGGAACTTGGGAGGCAGAGGTTGCCGTGAGCCGAGATTGTGCCATTGCAGAGCAAGACTCCTTCTCAAAAAAAAAAAAAAAAAAAAGAAGCAATATAAACAAGACTACTTGGTGCTGCCACCTGTGGGCCGGTGCCCCATTCCTGCTTCTTTTTTTTTTTTTTTTTTTGGAGGCAGAGTCTCACTCTGTCGCCCAGGATGGAGTACAGTGGCACCATCTCAGCTCATTGCAACCTCTGCCTCCTCCCAGGTTCAAGCGATTCTCCTGCCTCAGCCTCCTGAGTAGCTAGGATTACAGGTGTGTGCCACCACACCTGGCTAATTTTTGTATTTTGAGTAGAGATGGGGTTTCACCATGTTGGCCAGGCTGGTCTCAAACTCCTGACCTCAAGTGATCAGGCTGCCTTGACCTCCCAAAGTCCTGGGAGTATAGGGGTGAGCCACCACATCTAGCCACCACTCACATTTCTTAGCTAGCAATGTGGGCTTCTTAGCTTGGAGAAAGGGGCTTGGCCCAGATGCAGGAACAACATGCAGATAATTTAGGGGAGAGGGAGCCCAATCTATTACACACAAATTCAGAATTTCCAACGCTTTGCGTGGGAACTGCTGTTATAAATCCTGTTATCTGTTAATGGGATTTGGGCCTGAAACGCCCACATGCTGCTTTGAAATTTTCCTCCATCTGTTCATTTCTCAAAGCTTATTTAGGGCAAGCGACGTAGCCTACTAGTGTTTCCAGCTGAACAATTTGGGATTGTAGATCTGTGGAGAAAATAGATAAATGGTTTGCCCCCTCCTCTGGCATCTTCTGTTGAAAAGGTTCTAGAAGAAGTGGAGTAGGAGGAATCATTAGCAACACTGTGTAGAAGGAAGAGTGATGGGCAAGAGTTGTCCACTCAACTGTGGAAATGAAATCAAATAAATACTTAAGAGACTCATCTGGGAATTGACCCAGGTTAGACCTAGTTCAGGAACACATCAGTTCCTTAATTGATCTTCGGAAAATCTCACTATAAACACTGGCCTTTAAAAAAAAATTCAACTTCTATAGTTTTTTCTCATGTCCTTGTTGGCTGTGGGTCAGCCACACCTAGACGGTTTCTTCCCTCAGAATCACTTTCCTTCCCTTTCACGCCAGGCAAATGTTGGCCCTCGGGCTTTTTGAGCCATGTTGAGAGCTGTCATGGACAAAATGAGCCCAAAGCTCTCAGGGCCCTGACCCCTTCACTGGCCTGTTTGCTGCTCTTGGCCACAACCCTTCTACAGACCCAGTTTTCTTTTCAGAAAGAAATGGAAGTACAAAGTCTCAGAGTTATTTCATAATTACAAAGTACTTCTTGGAGACTTATCCCTCCAGCAAATATTTCCTGAGTGTCCAATAGACACCGCACACTGGCAGGTCTCAAGGATACAGAGGTGAAAAAGATAGAAAAGGTTTTTGCCTCCACAGACCATACGGTTGAATGAAAGAACTGAAATTAAGCAAATAACTATATGTACACACATATTTTCCAGTTGCAATAAGTGTTATAAAGGAAAGTGTAATGAAAGATTAAAACTGGAGAACTTGCTTGAGATGGAGGGCTTCCTGGAGGAGGCAACTTTCAGCCTAAAGGCATTATTCCTCTCTTATGTTTAGATTCCACTTTCATTAAGGGCATGATTGAGAATTAAGACAGCAACAACAACTCTTGTGGCTTTTCAAAACAAATTTGCCTGGGTGTGACTATTCCTTTCCATTTCAGTGGTTTGATAATTGAAACCAAGAAACCAGAAAACTTCTAGAGATGAGTTATCTCCTAACCTGTTTTCAGTGTCTGTGTAGTTCATTTGGAAAGTACCAGATTCATAGTTCTACAGATGAGCCTTTTCCACAAAGGTGGTGAAGTCGCTGGGAAGGGAGTAGGATGGGTAGTGTTGGTGGGAGGAAGACTCTGCTGACAATAGGCCCTGAGGCCAAAATAGAGGACCTTCCCTCCATGTTGATGCAAAAATAATTGCGGTTTTGAACCATGAATTTTAAATCATTATAACTAGGTTCACAAACATCTTTATTAATAAAATAGGGATCATCACAATCAACAAATTTTTGCCAACGAGAAATAAGTTTGTTTATTCCTGTACCGTAAAAATCCATGCTTTGGGATTTGATGAACCCTTGGAAAGCATTTTCTGCATCCTGCTGGTTATGGAAGCGTTTTCCCTGCAAAAAGTTGTCAAGGTGTCTGAAGAAGTGGTAGTTGGTAGGTGAGAGGTCACGTGAATATGGCAGATGAGGTAAAACTTTGTAGTCCAATTTGTTCAACTTTTGAAGCATCGGTTGTGGGACCTATGGTTGGGCTTTGTCCTGGGAAGAATTGGACCGTTTCTGTTGACCGATGCCGGCTGCAGGCATTGCGGTTTTCAGCGCATCTCATTGATTTGCTGAGCATCCTTCTCAGATATAATGGTTTCACTGGGATTCAGAGAGCTGTAGTGGATCAAGCCAGCAGTAGACCACCAAACAGTGACCACGACCTTGTTTTGGTGCAAGATTGCCTTTGGGAAGTGCTTTGCAGCTTCTTCTTGGTCCAACCACTGAGTTGGTTGTCACTGGTTGTCATATAAGATCCACTTTTCTTGCCTGTCACAATCTGATCAAGAAATGACTCCTTGTTGTTGTGTAGAATAAGAAGATGACACTTCGAAACAATAATTTTTTTGATTTTTGCTCAGCTCATGAGGCACCCACTTCCTGAGCTTTTTCACCTTTCCAATTTGCTTCAAATGCCAAATGACTGTAGAATAGTTGTCGTTGAGTTATCAGCAACTTCTCGTGTAGTTGTAAGAGGATCAGCTTCCGTGATTGCTCTCAATTGGTCTTTGTCAACTTCCGATGCCTGGCCACGATGCTCCTCATCTTCAAGGCTTTCGTCGTCTTTGCAAAACTTCTTGAACCACCACTGCACTGTATGTTTGTTAGTAGAGTAGGCCAAATGCATTGTTGATGTCACAAGTTGTCACCGCTGCTTTACCACCCATTTTGAACTCAGATAAGAAAAGCGCTTGAATTTGCTTTTTGTCTAACATCATTTCCATAGTCTAAAATAAACATGAAATAAACAGCAAGTAATAAGTCATTAGCCAAAAAAACATAAAGCAAGAAATGCCCATTAAAATGATGTATAAGATAACCACATTTATTTAAGAATGTATCCAATATCAAATGGCAAATTCCAACGATGCAAAAACCGCAATTACGTTTGCACCAATCTAATAATTCCAGGTGACCTATGGAGGTGGGACGTTGATGTAGAGGTGAGGATGATAACTGGCTTCAGGATTTCTCAAGAAAAGCTTTGAGAGATCTACACCTTGGAAACCCCAGCCCTAGAGGAGTGTTCTTCCAAGACTCCATGAACAGGAAAAAGTCCTGGATAGCAGCTGAGTGCTGCCATATTAACCCTTTGGGATGGGCCCCAGAATCTGTGTTTCCATCCAGTTCCCAGGCGATGTTGATGCTGCTAATCCTGCAAGCAACCTCTGAGGTCTCTCCTGGTTTCTCTCCCTGGTTTCTCTCTGCTTCCCTCAAATTTCTCACTTCTCACACAGACACTTATTTTTACCCACACCTCTTATCACTCTTTCTCCTTTCTACAAATCTACCAGACCCCAACCTCCATCTCAGCTCACAATTTGGTCATTTCTAAAATGAATGAAACAGGCCGGGAGCTGTGGCTATGCCTGTAATCCCAGCACTTCGGGAGGCTGATGTTCTATATGGGAAACACATGAGAGGAGAAGAAAAGACACACACACAATACCTTTAAGGGTGAACAACCTTTATCCATGTAAATGGCAATGCAGATATAATAAGTAAACGATATAATAAGCAAATGATATAATAAGCAAATTGCAATGGGAAGGGGAGAAGGGAAAAGATATTTGCACTCACCAGACTATGGAGGATTCAGCACCAG
Source organism: Pongo pygmaeus (assembly GCF_028885625.2). Taxonomy (NCBI): domain Eukaryota; kingdom Metazoa; phylum Chordata; class Mammalia; order Primates; family Hominidae; genus Pongo; species Pongo pygmaeus. The sequence goes on along the minus strand of NC_072381.2, from coordinate 14,538,670 downwards.
ACTGAGAAGCAACAGCCTGGGCTCCAGAGTCGGCCACTCATCTGTGCACAGACGAGGAGAGGTCTCATGAAGCTTCGGCGCAGTCTGGGACCCTAGCTCTTTTTGTAGCGAGTTGTTTGGCATGAGGTCCAGTCGCGAGGGCTCTTCATGACTGTGCTCAAGGAACACAAAAAGGTCAACTTATTCTTGTGATTGTCTATTGTTTTTCAATAACTTATAGGGATAGATTGAAATAGAGATTTCTCCGTAACAGTGCTGGATGAAAGCCTCAAGGGGCTCATAAAACCTATTCTCGGACTTGGTGACCATTGTTTGTGTCCATGTTCCATTGAGTTCAAATCTAATATTTAACTTTTCCTCCACAGCCGAGGCAGGTGGATCACCTGAGGTCAGTAGTTTGAGACCAGCCTGGCCAACATGGTGAAACCTTGTCTCTACTGAAAATAGAAAAATTAGCTAGGCCTGTTGGCAGGCTCCTGTAATCTCAGCTACTCAAGAGGCTGAGGCACGAGAATCGCTTGAACGAGGGAGGTGGAGGTTGCAGTGAGCTGAGATAGCTCCACTGCACTGCAGCCTGGGTGACAGAGTGAGACTCCATCTCAAAAAAAAAAATAAATAAATAAATAAAATTTAAAAAAAACAAAATGAACGAACTAAAGAAAATATATGCTTTTTGCTTTCCCCATAGCAGATATTATATTCGTGGCTATCTATAATAGAAAATATATCCTTTCTTTCCTTTATTATTATTTTTTTTTGAGACAGTGTCTCGCTCTGTCACCATGCAAGAGTGCAGTGGTGTGATCTCAGCTCACTGCAACCTCCGCCTCACTGGTTCAAGTGATTCTCCTGCCTCAGCCTCCCAAGTAGCTGGGATTATAGGCACACAACACCACGCCCAGATAATTTTTGTATTTTTAGTAGAGACAGGGTTTCACCATGTTGGCCAGGATGGTCTCCATCTCCTGACTTCGTGATGCGCTTGCCTCGGCCTCCCAAAGTGCTGGGATCACAGGAGTGAGCCACCACACCTGGCCCCTTTCTTTTTATGTCCTTCTGGTCTCGATTGAGCTTGTTTTAGCCTTATCATTTTCCAGTGCTGGAATTGTTTTCTTTCTCAGAAATAGTTTTAACCTAAAACCCATTGGTTACGAAACAAAACTGCATAATGTCTACATGGGCATCCATTCATAGTGAAGTTTCATTGTAGTTAGATCGACTTAATGAACCTTTTTTGGATTCATTTGACAATGAGTTTGGATAACTCAGGAAAGGATGTAGAATCAATGATTTATGCATTATAGTCTGAAGTATGTAGCTGAATTTCAGTACTAATAATAGCATAGAGTGGTGCTGTCCAAAATGCAACTCACATGTGTAATTTTAAAATTTCTAGTAGTCACATTTAAGAAAAGTAAACAGAAATGGACAAAATGATTAATAGAGTGTTTCATTTAACCTAATATATCCAAAATATTATTTCAACATGAAATCAGTATAAAAATTATTAACGAGAAATGTACATTTTTTATACTAAGTCTCTGAAATCCAGTGTGCGTTTTGTGCTTACAGCACATCTGAATTTGGACGGGACACATTTCAAGTGCTAGCTAGCCACATGTGGTTAGTGGCTTCTGAATGAGACAGCACAGATACAAAGCATTGTTTTCTACTTTCTCTTTGGCTGCCTGGGTTTAAGTAATGTCACTGTAAGGTTAACACAATTTCAGTATTGCTTAGCCCAAATGCCACGTTTTATGGATAACATAATTGAGTCAGGGCAAGAGAATGTAGCTTGCCAGAGCACAGTGAGCTGGGCAGGCTCTGAGTTCACATCTCTTGCAGCCCAGCCAGGGCTCTTTCCCAGACAGACTATGTGCAGGGTGTGGTGACTCGCAGCACTTGTCTAGACAAGGAACGTGTCAATCTTTGATGATGTTGCATTCTGTGCTCTGCCTCTGAATTGAGATAGGATCAGTCTCAAATTCTTCAGACAATTTCATTAATTCACCGGCTCATTGATTCATTTGCCAGCCTACGACCTGTTAGACACCAGGAATGCCAATACACCCTAGAGAGACTCAGTCTATGGGGGACAGACCAGCATTCAGCATTCATTGCAGCATTACCAAATACTGTGTTGAAAGCTTTAACCAGAATGTGCACAGGTTTCAAATAGCTCTGAGGCCATCAGTGAAGGGACTGTGACTAAAGCCATATTATATGAAATGGCAGAAGTGCAGTGGAGAGTCCAACAGAATGGACAAGCACCACTGGCGACCAGGCTGAAATTCAGATCTTGATTCCTTCATGCAATAAACATTTATTGAGCTCGTGTTGGGCATGTTAGGGAAATGCAGTGACAAATAAGATATACAGTTTAGTGACAAACAAGATATACAGTTTGTGTATCAAAGAAGGTTGCCATCTAGAGGGGAAAAGGTTCCAAAATCAATGTATTAAATTGAATAAACAAGTTACAAACCATGAAGGTAGGATAAGAAACAACATAAAGGGGCAGTGAATGATGGACAGGGGCAAGATATTTGACATTGGTGGTCAGAGAAGACCCCTCTTTGGGGTTCGTATTACAGAAAGACTAGCTGTTTTAAGCATAATAGAAACGCCCCAAAATGTGTCATGGCTCAAAGACAAGTTTTTTTCTTTCCACCCACATACAGTCCAAAATGAACATGGCTTGATCAGCAGGTGCCTCTCTTCCATGCAGTGACTCAGGGACCCTGGCCCCATCCATCTGTGGCTCCTCAGTTTTTAACATTTCCCTTCCATAAGCCCCATGCTCTTCTGCATCAGGGTTTTCTCCAGAATAGGTAGAAAGCCTGCAATGATGCTGGTGATTTTCTTTCTTACTATCACTTGACACACCTAACTGCAAGGGAGGCTGGGAAGTCAGGTGTAGCCCAGGAAGAACAGGTATGCCCAGTGAGATAGGTATGCCCAGGTGGAAGAGGAAACAGCTTGGCGTGAGCGTCTAGCTAGTCTCTGCCACACTTACAAAACATCAAAAGGATTTATCCCTGTAAAGAATAGAGAGAAAAATGTTCCCCACAGAGGAAGTGATATATGCAAAAGGCTCTGAGGTTGAGAACAAGTTTGGTCTTTTTGAGGAACTGAAATAAAAACAGGATGTCTGAAGCACAGAAGCAAGAGATCAAGAAATGTCAGAGAGTGGTGGACAAATGAGAAGGGGCCATATAGGAGAGGGGTTTGGGATTTGAAAATTTCTTATTGTTGAAAAATATACATAATACCAAAGTTACTATCTTAATTATGTTTAAGTGGCACTAAGTACATTAACATTATAGTGCAACCATCACCACCGACTATCTCCGTAACTTTTTCATCATCTCAAACTGCAACTCTGTACACATTAAAACACCAACTCCCCATTCCTCTCTGCCTGCAGCCCCTGGTACCTTCTATTCTACTTTCTGTTTCTCTGAATTTGGCTACTCTACGAACCTCAAAAGAGGAACCATACAATTTTTGTCACTTAGCATAATGTCTTCAAGATTCATCCCTGTTGTAGCATGTGTTAGAATTTCTTTTCTTTTTTAGGCTGAATAATACTCCATTGTGTGGATATATGACATTTGGTTGATTCATCCACTGATAGACATTTTAGTTGTTTCCACCTGTTGGCTATTGTGAATAATGCTGCAATGAACATGGGTGTACAAATACCTGTTTGAGTCCTTGCTTTCAATTTAAGACTGTATCCAGGAATGGAATTGCTGGATCCTATGGTAATTCGATGTTTCAGTTTTTGAGGAACTGCCATACAGTTTTCCATGGCAATTGCACCATTTTACATTTCCACCAGTGGTTCACAAGTCTTCCAGCTTCTTCACATCTTTGCCAACACTCATAAGTTTCTGAATGCGTGTGTTTTATAATAGCATCCCAGTGGATGTGAAGTCCCATCTCACTGTGGTTTTGATTTGCATTTCTCTAATGGTTAGTGATATTGAGCCTCTCTCCATGTGCTTAATGGGTATTTGTGTGTCTTCTTGGGAGAAATGTCTATTCAAGTCTTTTGCCCATAATTTAAAAAAAATTTTTTTTACTGTCATTGAGGGGTTTGAGATTTTATTCTAAGCTCAATGGAAAGGCATTGTCAATCAATCCAGATGTCAGTCAAGCAGAGGAGTGACATGAGCCAATTTTCTTTATCTTTCTTTTTTTTTTTTTTTTTTTTTTTGAGACAGAGTCTCACTCTGTTGCCCAGGTTGGAGTACAGTGGCACAATCTTGGCTCACTGCAAGTTCTGCCTCCTGGGTTCAAGCAATTCTCCTGCCTCAGCCTCCAGCCTCCCCAGTGGCTGGGATTACAGACATGCACTACAATGCCCAGCTAATTTTTATATTTTTAGTAGAGACGGGGTTTCACCATGTTGGCCAGGCTGGTCTCAAACTCCTGGCCTCATGTGATCCACCCACCACAGCCTCCCAAAATGCTGTCATTACAGGCATGAGACACTGAGCCTGGCCCAAATTTTCATTTTAAGAAGAAGTGATTCCCCTTCTGTGTGAATTTCTTCAGCAATACCAGCTCCTGGGTCCCACAACAGAGTGGGCCAATGGCGAGGATACCATCAACCGTTAAGAGTCCTTATTCACAATGGGCAACAATCAAGTGTAATTAGAGCAGAAGGCCTGAATTCTATTTTTCCTCCCACAAGCTTCAGCAGTGACTCATGCTTCTGCACTGCTACTGTGGTGCTCCATATTTCCCATGCTCTGGGGCTCCAGTGGGGTGGGGGCATGTGGTTGGGATTAAAGGCAGCTCTGAGCAGGTAAAGGGTCACTCCATTTCCAGGGCCCACTTAGTTCTCAAAGGTCCTGAGGAGGGCAGAGCAATTAGTGAAAGTCGTGATATTGGTTGCTTGAGATATGGCTGAGACACCTGTTCCTTGGGAAGCTGTTGACATTGCTAATTCATTTCACACCAGCCTGACAGGAACAGCCTGTTTGAAGCAAGTGGTCAGTGATGAAGAAGAAATAGGATTTCCCCTCTCCAGAGAGAGCCAGTTCCCTCACCCTGATGTTCTTATTTCAGTTTCATACAGCTTGATAAGTAAAGCTAGAACTCAATATTAGGATTAACATGGCCATTTTATTTTTTATTTATTTATTTTTGGAAACAGGGTCTTGCTCTGTTACTTAGACTAGAGTGCTGTGACAGGATCATGGCTCACTGCAGCCTCCATCTCCTGGTCTCAAGTGATCCTCCCACCTTAGCCTTCCAAGTAGCTGGGACTACAGACACATGCCACCATGCCTGGCTAACTTTTTAATTGTTTTGTAGAGATAGACTCTCCCTATGTTGCCCAGGCTGGTCTCAAACTCCTGGGCTCAAGCAGTCCTCTTGCCTCCACCTCCCAAAATACTGGGATTACAGGCATGGGCCACTGCACCCAGCCTTAACATGGCATTTAAAAAATTTTGTCAGTTTTTTTGATAGTTTTTCTTCCTCTCAGACATTCTTGTTTGTCCACTGAGGCAGAAGTTCTCAAACTTCACTGCATCAGAATACCCAAAGGGCCCGTTGAAACACAGAGTGCTGGGCTGAACCCTCCAAAGCTTCTATTCAGTGGATCTGGGGTGGGTTGAAGAATTCAAATGTCCAGCAAGTTTGCAGGTGCTGCTGCTGCTGCTCTGGCCCACTCTTTGAGAAACACTGCGTGAAAACAATCAGTGTAACTCTGTGGGGTCATGAAATAAGCTAATTTAGGGTCTATAACATAGCAGTGTTGGCAGCCACTGTTTCTACAGCCTGGACATAGACTGCCTACCTCTCTCAGTAGGGTTTCCTTCTGTACTGCAGTGTGCAAGGGCGTGTGAGGTCTATGTGTCAGAACACAGACACGTGAGCTCATAACCTCCAAGAATTCTTCAAGTGCCACTGCTTTTCTAAGCAGAAGCAGCAGGTGGGAAGTCTCTGGCACTGTTACAGCTGGGGGAAAACCACTTATTGTTTTTCTATTGTTTCTTTCACGTGCTCAAAAGGAAAAATGAGATGTTTCTCTTAGGAGTGCATGGGAATTAACACTCCTTAAAACCTGTGACTTCATTCAGTTCATTAAATACATGTTAATTGAATATCTACTTTATGCCACTCTGTTTCATGTGCTGGAGACAGAGCAGTGAACAAAACAGTAAGTTCCTGATCAAGTGGAACCTTTTTTTTCTGGTGGCAGAGAAAAGAAAGAAACATATAGAAAAGTAAATGTGTTGTATGTCTATGGCCAATAGATGCTATGGGGGGAATTACTCTGTGTGTGTGCGTGTGTGTGTGTGTGTGTGTGTGTGTGTGCATAGTGGTCAGGGAATTATCTCCAACAAGGTGATGCTTGAGCATAGGCTTGAAGCAAGTGAGGGAAGAAGCCACATGGAAATCTGGAGGAAGAGTGCTGCAAGCAGAAGGAACAGCAAGTGCAAAAGCCCTGAGGTGAGAGCATTCTTAGCATTTCCAGAATAGCCAAGAGGCAGATATGGCTGGTGTAGGGTCATGAGGAAGAGGAGATGGGAGAGATGAGTTCAGACAGGTGATCTGGGCCAGATTGTGTACGACCTCGTAAGCTATCGTAAGGATTCAGTGGGAGTCACTGGAGGATACTAAGCCTAAGAGGCTGTTTACATATTGGAATGATCTTCCTGCTGCTGAGTGGAGGGTGAACGTAAGGCAGTAATGGTGGAATCAGGAAGCCTAGTTAGGATGCAGTTTCAATAACCAAGGTGAAACTTGGTTTGAGGATGTAGCAGTGAAGGTGGTGACAAGGGGTAGAATTTTGGAGATATGTTGAAGGGAGAGCCAACAGGGTTTACCATATTTTGGATGGGAGGCAGGAGATAAGGGATCAAGGTTGATGCCAGGTTATTTGACCTGAGGACCTGGAAGAATGGAGTTGCCATTTACCCAAGACAGGGAAACTGGGTGAAGCAGTAGGCCTGTGGTCTCGCTGGATGCCCAGGAGAAAAACGAAATACAAGGAGGAAAGGAAAGCAATGTTGTAGGATACAAAAGAAAATCACTCAGTCCTACAGCATCAGCAGAGCTGATGTTTGTCTCTTAATGTTTTCACAATTCTTTCCATTCCTTATTCATCTCCACTCATATTTTACAAACAGTAATAATTAGCAATGTGGAGTGGTTAATATATGACAGGCACAGTGAAAGGCATTTAACACACATTATCTCATCGAATCCTGGCAACAGCCCAGGATAAAGATGACAGAAGCATAGACAGGTTAGGTAACACCCCACTAGTAAGTCAGGGAGCTGGAATTTTACCTGGGACTTTCTCACTCTGAAACTTCTGGTTGTTTCCTACTTTCCTACTGTGCTACATGCCTTTGCGTTATTAATATTTTTCAAATCTCCACATTGCCCAGAGATCTCTAACTCTTACAGTTTAGGGGATCACATCTCACCTTCCACAGTATCTCACAAGTTCAGGGATGACAGACATTCCTTGGTCCATCTGAAATAATAGAGACCAGAAGTAAACATGCACTTTCCAGAATGAAGTTTATTATTATTATTAAGATGGAATCTCACTCTGTCGCCCAGGCTGAGGGCAGCAGTGCAATCTTGGCTCACTGAAACCTCCGCCTCCCAGGTTCAAGTGATTCTCATGCATCAGCCTCCTGAGTAGCTGGGATTACAGGTGTGCACGACCACGCCCAGCTAATGTATTTTATTTTTTTAGTAGAGATGGGGTTTCACCACGTTGGCCAGGCTGGTCTCGAACTCCTGATCTCAGGTGATCCACCCACCTCAGCCTCCCAAACTGCTGGAATTACAGGTATGAGCCACTGCACCCGGCCAAAGTTTATTATTAATACCATGTTGCAAAAAGGGCAAGTGCCCCCAGAAAGCCATAGAGGGCCTTATCAGACAAAGCAAGCAGGAGGTTATTCTAGGATTTGGGGAAATGATGGGATTTAGCTAAAATTCAAATGAAGCAGTGTTTTGATGAGCGCAAAGCAGGGCTGTATGTAATTAACATCAGGCTGAGCTGGGGAGCTGACTCAGGGTTCCGTTTCCTTGGAAACTACAGGGTTAAGAGAAATGTAGAATATTGTGCCCCCAAACTCCTTATCTGAAGCACTGTACCTGCCTTGGAAATCTAGGCTGCTTCTCTGTGTCAAAGAGACCCCAGATATTTCAGGTACGAATGGGATTTTCCATTCTTACTGATAGGATTTTGGAGAGGAAACTGCCAGGAGGTCTGTAATTTTTGAGAATACGGTTTCTCAATGCCATGTCTTCTCGTTCAACCACAAAGGCAGTTTTGTACGGGTTCACAGAATGCAGCTGCTCCTGGCCCTTGCTCCTGGGGCAGCTGTCTTCCTTCCCTGCCAAGGTTGCCAGGCAGTGACCCCGTGTCTCTTCGTCCCCATAAGAAGCACTAACGTTGGGCTGCTGCATTGTACCACTTGCTGGAGTATTTGCAGGCACAGCATGGAATTCGAGTACAGGGCTAACTATGGCATAAGGCTGGGATAGTCTTTCAAAAGCATTTCCTGCATCATTCCCAATTGTTCATCGGGCACGTCTTACCTAGTGCAATTTTCTCAAGCTTCTCCCTCCTCCCTGTGACGTGCTCCCAGCATTCCTCCTCTCCCCCATTTTGCAGCTTCTTAATTGTTTCTCTCCACGAAAGAATCTCAAATGTGCCCTACTTTTGTATGCAGAGCAGTTCCACTCCTTTCCTTTCTCCTTCTAAATTCGGACCTGGTGGCTTGTGTCACTCTCACCTTCTGCGGGTAACGTGGTGGCCAGGGACCTGGCTGGCCTTGGGTTCAAGGGCTTGTGGGAAGGGAGGAGATGGAGGCCGATGAGATGATAGAAGTGGCTCTTTCTGCTATGCTCAGGGCAAAGCCCACCTCCTCTGATACCTGTGATGACGCTGGGATAGTTTTTGCAGGTGCAGAGCAGGCGGGCGGCCTGTTTGTATTTAGATTACGGATGCTTTTCTTAGAGTTAAGATCACATGGCATTGAAAAGATTAACTTGTGTTAGAATCGATGGTCCTAGAATGAACACACAGTGTCTTTTATTGTGAAGACACAGGAGGAAGGAAATGAAGAGGCTCCTGGAGCGACAGTGTCACCTGTCACTGAAGAGGGACCCAGAACCCCTCATGCTTAGACACATGCTTTAAGTAATGCTGTAACTATACCAGACCAATCTGGCTCAGCTTTTATGTAATAAAGTTGCCAGTTGTTTTTCAGTTGCCGTGGGTTGCCCGCAGGTTGAAGGTCACATACCCTGTGCATGCGCAGATGGACCAAGCATCCAACCACAGGCGGAACCTAAGTGCTTTGACAGATTAACAGGACTGACTTAAGAAGCGGACACCACATGACAGGATCCAAGATCCAATCAGATTGAGCCCTGGTGTCACTCCATGGCAAGATCCAATCAGATCATGCCTTCCCAGCATCATGTCATTGCAAGACCCAATCAGATCTTGCCTTATTACACTATGCTTATAAAACCCCACAGCCCCAAGCTCAGGGAGACAGATTTGAGCATTTCCTTTGGTCTCCTTTCTAGTTAACTTCCAATAAAGCTTCTCTTTTCTCAAAAGCTGGGGCCTGGTACTGGCTTCTATGCACATCAGGAAATGAGCCCTTCGATTGCTTGGTAACAGTGCAAGAAGTCAAACCTGGCTGTGGGTCTACCTCATCTACACAAGGAAACAAATAATGAGCTCATGTCACAGAGCTCTTATTTATTGAACAAAATTTTTATTGATTGCCTACTTGTGCCAGACACTGTGCAAGGCTATGGGCAGAAAATGAATAAAATATTAATGTTACCGGAAAGGGGTCCTAATCCAGACCCCAGGAGAGGGTTCTAGGATCTGGTGCAAGAAAGAATTTGGAATGAGTCCATAAAATAAAGTGAAAACAAGTTAATGAAGAAAGTAAAGAATTAGAAATGGCTACTCCACAGGCAGAGCAGCAGCTTGGGCTGCTGGACTAAGGATACTTACAGTTATTTCTTGATGTTATGCTAAACAGGGGGTGGATTATTCATGCGTTTTCCAGAAAAGCATGGGCAATTTCTAGAGCTGAGGTTTCCTCCCCTTTTTAGACTATATAGGGGAACTTCCTCACTGTTGCCGTGGCATCTGTAAACTGTCACGGAGTTGGTGGGAGTGTCTTTTAGTATGCTGATGTATTATAATTAGCATATAATGAGCAGTGAGGATGACCAGGTCACTCTTGTTGCCATCTTGGTTTTGGTGGGATTGGTTAACTTCTTTACTGCAAGGTTTTTATGACCTGTATCTTGTGCCGACCTCCTGTCTCATCCTGTGACTTAGAAAGCCTAATGCCTGGGAATGCAGCCCAGCAGGTCTCAGCCTTACCTTACCCAGCCCCTATTCAAGATGAAGTTGCTCTGGTTAAAAGGCCTCTGACATTGACATGCCCTAAAAGAGCATAGCCTAGTGGGAGAGACAGACAAGAAAATAAACAATTTAAATAAAATGCACAATTAAAGCAAAGTAAAAAAAAAAAAAAGAAACTTTAATAGCAATTTGTGCAGGACAACTGTACGTCAGAGAAGGAATGTAACTTATTCCAGACTAAAAATTCAGTGCAGCCAGGAGAAGAAGTTTGGATTGAGACATTACAGATACACAGGGAGCGAGGGGGAAGAGGTTCAGAATATTCCAGTGGTCCCGGTAGCAGGCATGGCTGGGGTGGAGAATGCACATGAGAAAATGGCTGGAAACGAGCTAGAGAAACAAGCAGGGGCAGCCGGTGAAAGAACATGTTTGCAGGCTGAGGAGCCTGCAATTGTGGGGAGTCATCAAACTTCTAGAGCTGCTTTTTTTGAAGACAGGTGTATTAGGATTCTCTAGAGGGGCAGGACTAATAGTATAAATGCATATATGAAAGGGAGTTTATTAAGGAGTATTGACTCACACGATCACAAGGTGAAGTCCCACAATAGATCGTCTGCAAGCTGAGGAGCAAGGAAGCCAGTCCGAGTACCAAAACCTCAAAAGTAGGGAAGCCGACAGTGCAGCCTTCAGTCTGTGGCCAAAGGCCCGAGAGCCCCTGGCAAACCACTGGGGTGAGCCCAAGAGTCCAAAAGCTGAAGAACTTGGAGTCCAATGTTTGAGGGCAGGAAGCATCCAGCACAGGGGAAAGATGAAGACTGGAAGACTCAGCCAGTCTAGTCCTTCCACATTCCTCTGTCTGCTTTTATCCTAGCTGTGCTGGCAGCTGATTGGATGGTGCCCTCCCGGATTGAAGGTGGATCTGCCTCTCCCAGTCTGCTGACTCAAATGTTAATTTCCTTTGGCAACACCCTCTCAGACACACCCAGGAACAATACTTTGTATCCTTCAATCAAGTTGACACTCAAATTAACCATCACAATAGGGATGTCTCTGGTTCCCCCCTACGCTTTTGTTTTTTTTGAGACGGAGTTTCCCTTTTGTTGCCCAGGCTGGAGTGCAATGGCACGATCTCCACTCACCACAACCTCTGCCTCCCGGATTCAAGTGATTCTCCTCTCTCAGCCTCCTGAGTAGCAGGGATTACAGGGATGTATCACCACACCCGGCTAATTTTGTATTTTTAGTAGAGACGGGGTTTCTCCATGTTGGTCAGGCTGGTCTCGAACTCCCAACCTCATGTGATCCACCCGCCTCAGCCTCCCAAAGTGCTGGAATTACAAGCATGAGCCACCACGGCCACTCTGGTTCCCCTTTTTATATCCACCAGACCTTGCTCAATAAGCATGAAAGTGAACTAAGATGATTGAAGTGATCCCATTTGTCCTATAGGAAGATCATTCTAGATGTATGTAGATGAGGTACCAGAGGCAGGAAGACCAGTTAGGAGGCAATTTCAAAAGTCCAGATTCAGGCTCGTGGCAGAATTGGAGAGGGAGAGGGAAATGAAATCCTAAGAAAGCACATGCAAATAGCCAAAAATGTAACTGCCCAGTGGGTTCAGAGCTGGTTCATCAAGACAGGGAACTACAATAGAGAAAGAAGAATTCATGCAGAGCCGGCTGTGCAGGATGGACTGGAGTTTTATTATTACTCAAATCGGTTTCCTTGAGCATCCAGGGAGCAAAGTTTTTAAGGATAACTTGGTGGATGGGGGGAAACCAGTGAGCCAGGAGGAGTGCTGACTGGTCAGAGATGAAATCATATGGAGTTGGAGCTGTCTTCTTGTGCTGAGTCAGTTCCTGGGTGGGGACCACAAGATCAGATGAGACAGTTTATTGATCTGGGTGGTGCCAGCTGATCCATCAAGTGCAGGGTCTGCAAGATATCTCGAGCACTGATCTTAGGAGCAGTTTAGGGAGGGTCAGGATCTTGTAGCCTCCAGCTGCGTGACTCCTAAACCATAATTTCTCATCTTTTGGCTAATGTTGGTCCTACAAAGGCAATCTAGTCCCCAGGCAAGGAGGTCTGCTTTGGGAAAGGGCTGTTATCATCTTTGTTTTAAACTATAAAGTTTCTCCCAAAGTTAGTTCAGCCTACACCCAGGAATGTACAAGGACAGCTTGGAGGTTAGAAGCAAGATGGAGTCGATTGTTAGGTATCTTTCACTGTCTCAGTCATAATTTTGCAAAGATGGTTTCAAGAATGGCCTTGAAATACTTGGGAAATACTTGGTGGGACAGCCAGGGCCTCACTGATGGGGACAGAGATTGATCGCTGGACTTAACCTGGAGAGAGTTGGTGATGTTGACCTTGGGAATGTGGAAGGTTAGATACAGACATTCCTCGTGTTAAGAATGCAGGAAATGGCTCAATCTAGAACTTTTATTACCTTTCAAATTAATGATGGCACTCCAATCTCCCTGGGCCACTGAGAAGATTAATGTAAATGATTCAATAGCAATGACTGCAATAAAAGCCAAGACAGCTTTATCATCAGGAAGCGGATAGGAGCTTTTACAGTCAATTTCCTTTCTTGAAACAAGCTTCAGAGCAGACAGTGAACTCTGACTTCAGAGGGGGTTCCCAGAGAACTGCTGCCACGTTCATCTAAATGACACTTCAAATCTGATTATTAATTTGGGTCAAACCATGGAAAGCTCGTATGGAAGCTCTGGTGTTCTAGGCTTCAGGAACTTTGATTTAGAATACCATCAGGGCTCATAGAGTCTTTTCTTTTTTCTTTTTTTTTCTTTTCATTTTCCTTTCTTTTCCTTTCCTTCTCTTTTCTTTTCTGCCTTCTCTCTTCTCTTCTCTTCTCTTCCTGCCATGGAGTCTCACTCTGTTGCCCAGGGTGGAGTGCTGTGGTGCAATCTCGGCTCATTGCAATCTCCTTCTCCTGGTTCAAGTGAGTCTCCTGCCTCAGCTTCCTAAGTAGCTGGGATTACAGGTGCTTAACGCCACACCTAGATAATTTTCTTGTATTTTTAGTAGAGATGGGGTTTTACCATGTTGGCCAGGCTGGCCTCCAACTCCTGACCTCAGGTGATCCACCCACCTCGGCCCCCCAAAGTGCGGGGATTACAGGCACGAGCCACCACACCCTGCCTTAGAGTCATCTGTTAATTGCCTCTTTCCAAGTTCCTACATTGCCTGAGAGATAGGCTGCTTTGGTCTTGATGAGACATGTGCGTTTTGAAAGACATCAGACTGCCTCTAGCATAACACTGGTATTACTAGCCAAGAATATGGGCACTCGAAGAGTGGCATGACCTCCCTAGGCCTCACAACTACTGTGGGAGGAAGCCATGAGGACTGAGGACCTGCTTGTTGTCCTGGCTTCTTGTGCTCCACCTGCAGACCCTGAACTGCTATTGGAACTTCCTTTACCAACACCACCATGGGGCTTCACTGTAGTGCTCAAGGCCATTGCCATCTTCTTACTGTCTTCCTTTCACTACAGCAACATGCCCTGCAGAGAAATTATACCTAAGACTAGAGAGACAGCATAAGCATAATAAAATAAAAGGATCAACCATTAGGTCACTAGAGAAGTTAAATAATTTGAAAGTGACTGTCGAGGCCAGGGCTGCATGTCTCACACCAGTAATCCCAGAACTTTGGAAGGCTGAAGCTGGTGGATTGCTTGAGCCCAGGAGTTCGAGATCAGCCTGGGCAACATGGTGAAACCCTATTGCTACAAAAAAAAAAAAAAAAAAAATTACAAAAATTAGATGGGCGTGGTGGAATGCGCCTGTAGCCCCAGCTACCTGGGGGGCTGAGGTGGGAGGATCATGTGAACCGGGGAGGTCAAGGCTGCAGTGAGCTGAGGTTGCGCCACTGCACTCCAGCCTGGGTGACAGAGTGAGACCCAGTTTAAAAAAAAAATTTATTGTCGTTTGGCCTGATGTCAAATACAAACTAACCAGGAAATCATGGCTTTGGTGGAAGAGGAACAATGGCATGCTATTTATTTGCTCACCAGTTGAGCTGCAGTGGCCAGGTGTTCTGGTCACACCCAGCAAACGAGTTTACCGCTAGGTGTGTGATGCAGCCCCATGACTTCTATACTGGCGTGCAATAGAGCCTGTGAGAGCTCTTTCACACTGTTACTTCTAGAGGCTGGGGCAGATGACGGAGGTGGGCCCCCGGACACTCAGGAAAACTCTCTGCTCAAAATGATCTCCCCCACCCGCCCTGACCTAAAACATCCACGATAGAGCTCCTTCCCGTCATGTTAGACACTGTCTTTTCTCATTTAAAATGCAACAATGACAAGGCACCCTTGATGGTAGCAGGGACGGACGGGAGTGGGGCACTGATAGCACCTTCTTGTGCGTGGGTTTCTACACAATGACAGCTTCTTCTGTGATGATTGAGATGAGGTTGCTTGCAGGAAATACCTTCCTCATTTCTGTGTTCATTCATTCAGCAGATGTTCAGGGGCCTACTGTGTGCCCTGGCACTGCTTTAGATGTGTGGGATATGGTGGTAATCAAAACAGATGCAAGTCCGTGCCCCCACAGAGCTTCTAGTCTAGCATGACGAGGGGATGATGAAGACATAAATATATAAAATGAACAATTTACATAGATTGTGCTGAGAATTTTGGAGAAAAAAGCAGAGGAAGGTAAAGTTTCCAATGAGATGGGGATTAGTGGTACCTTTTTAAAGAAGGATGGTCGGGAAAGAGCCACTGTCTGAAAAGAATGCACAGACTGGCTTTTGTGTGGTGGAGGAGGTTTTAGCTGCTAATTTAGGTGCTTGCTCAGACAGGTGGCAGAGACACTGAGCTCATGAGAGGCATCTGTTGGGGGCAGAGAAGGATCCTGGTGCCCTAGTCCATGGCCTTGCCCCAGCACATTTGCTGAGGTCCAGAAAGGCAGCTTCTGTCTGTCACTATTCCAGCCCATGGACAGGAAAGTGCAGATGGCCAGGGAGAAACGAAGACCTGAAAGAGGAGAGCTGTGTGATTAGGAAGCTGAGAGTTGTCCCAGGCCAGGGCACAGGGAGCACAAAACCCCGGAGGTGGGTTGCTGACGGCAATGGAGGAGCAGCGATGGAGGAGCAGCGAAGGGCTGGCATGGTAGGGGTGCAAGGCCCAGGGAGAGTGACAGTAGAGGAGGCCAGAGGGCCCAGGGAGGTCAGATCACATTCTGAATGGAACAGGGACTGTTACAGGCTTTGAGCAGAGAATCCACATAGATTACACTGAGACTGTTGATCACTGTAGCCATTGGGTTTAGGATGGTGCGGGAAGGGCACGGGAAAATGGTGGGGTCGGCGGGGAGCCTGTGGCCATAATTCAGGTGACAATGACAGTGGGGATGCAGCAAAGGGAAACATGCAAAGGAGGATTCGGACTCAAGGACCCGGAAGCCAAGAAGTGCTGCCATCTTCATAACTTTGTCTATTCCCGATTTTGCCCCAAATCGCTCTGCCTCCTTAAGACGCATCTGACTCCAGAACCACCTGCAAGTCCACGGGAGGGGTCACCCACTACTCACCCTGCTGTACCAGGCCCCGGGTCATGGGCCAGACTACCTCGCCATCCTGTGTGCACTCCTGCAGCAGCTGTGACTTGCAGGGACCTCATGCCTCATGCAGAGGGACGATGGTGCTTCGGGCTTGTTTACAGCAGATTGGAGGCATTGACTCTCCTAAGCTCTTTCTAGTCCTTCACAGCTCTAGTTTCTGTGTGACTATGGATAAGCTGCTAAATATATAAGCACTGGCTTTTGTGGAATGGAGGATGTTTCAGCTGCTAGTTTTGGTGCCTGTTCAGACAGGTGGCAGAAGCTCTGAGCTCACAAATGGCAACTGTTGGGCACAGAAGGGTCCTGGTGCCCTGGTCTGTGGCCTCAGCCCAGCACATTTGCTGAGATCCAGAGAGGCAGCTTCTGTCTGTCCCCTCTCCCTACCCGTGGACAGGAAACCACAGATGGCCCAGCAATTTGATATGTTGCAATGTTTCCAAAGCTCCCAGAGTGGGACGTGAAGCTGAATTGCACGCTTCCAGGAAAGTGCCCCCAATGTGGAAAATTTGTCATTTTGTCTCTAGATCCATTACAAGCTTTGTAGTGGCACAAACCCTGGGCAGAAATGGCCTTTTTATAAATGCCAAGGAAATTACTGGATTGAGATGCCCTGTGTTTGTAGAAAGGAGCAAAGTCAGAGTGATTTCTCACACCTGGTGCCCACCCTAAATCTAGTGTGGATGTGAGAAAACATCCCAATGACAATGAGGTAATTTTCCCTATCTTCATGGTCTATTTCCTTAGAGAAAATTGTTTTTCCAATGCTCACCAAAGAACTTTCTTCAGATTTAGTTTTTTTTTTTAAGTTTTTTTTTTTTAAGTGTTTTTTTTTTAAGTTTAGGAATGCCATGCCACAATAGCTACCAAAATGACAAAGTTGTTTACACTTTCATGCAGAAATCCCACTTTTGGAGTTTATTTTATAGATTCACTTTCATGCATATTAAATGTCATCTCCATCATTGTTGGTAATGACAAATGACTAGTTAAGAAAAGCAGTGGCCCCATGTGCGTAACGGCATACTACGCCCCTGGAAAAAGGAATTGGAACACTCTCTTTTTACTGACGTAGTAAGATTGCTAGGATATGTTCAGTGGAGAAAAAGCAAGAAGCAGAAATAGAGGAAAATATGCATATATTCATATTTGCTTGCATATGTATGAAGAAACACTGGAAGGTAGAAAAAAACTAATAAAAATAGTTCCTGTGGGAGACAACAGAAAGGGAATGGATGAAAACATGGGTGCAAGACCCTCTGTGTATTCATTTATTAGAGCTTTGGTATTAGTCATGCAAATGCATTCTCCCAGCTTTTTTTTTTTTTTTTTTTTTAAATATGGACATACTCAACCATGTCTAGACCTCAGTGATCACAGCTTGGCTTCTGACAGTGGTGCAAAGAGTTTTGAGAATCAAGGAATTTTTGAGCACCTCCCTGTCTTAGGTAGGAGCTGAGAAGGGGCTGCAGAGGGAGAGATAGAGACCCAGGACCTACCCAAAGGTGCTTGTAGCCTGGTGGAGGAGACTGGTGAGCAAACTATTGGTATCTTAGTTCATTTTTTTTTTTTTTGCTGCTATAACAGAAAACCTGAGACTAGGTAATTTATGAAGAAAAAAAATCTACTTCTCACAGTTCTGGAGGCTGGGAAGTCCAAGATCAAGGCCAACAGCATGTTTGGTGTCTGGTAAGGGTGCAGTCTCTGTTTTTAAGGTGACATCTTGTTGCTGGATCCCTTGGAGGAGAGGAGCACTATGCCCTCGCATGGTGGAAGGCAGAAGGACAAGAAGGATGAATTCCTTCTGTTTTCCCTCCAGTAGCCCTTTCTTCACAGCCTTTTGAGAGTATCAACTGATATAGTGCCTGGGAAGCAATTAGCACAGTGTCTGGTGCTCTAGTGCTTAGTAATTGTGCAATAAATATTGAGCTTTTTTTTTTTTTTTTTTTTTTTTTAGTGGCATTAATCCATTCATGAAAGCAGATCCCTCATGACCTAAACACCTCCACAAAGGCCCCACTTTCCAACACTGTTGCATTGGAGATTAAGTTTCCAACACAAGAATTTTGGGGGAGTCATTCCAACTATAGCAGCTGGTGATGATGTATTGAGAGCCAAATAAGAGGGAAGCACAGAGGCTGTGGATCTCAGAGAAGAGGCAGCTGCTGGGGAAAGGGGAGAAGAGGGTCATCAGAGCAATCCACAGGAGAATGGGGCTTGACAAAGAGGTAGGAGGGAAGAAGTTAGAGAAGAGAAAGGAGGCTCAGAAGCTCAACCAGGCAGAGAGAAAAGGCCCAGAGTGTGGGTAGGGTCCAGCGTGCTTAGGTAAATGCAAGTAGTTAAACATGATTGAAATGGAGGGGATGGGTGTTGATGTGGGACTGGTGGATTGTCAAAGACAGAAGAGAAGTGACCTGACTATAAAGTCTTGTTACTCTATGACGTGCTGCTCATTGTGCTACCAATATCCATTCTCTCTACCCAATCTCTCCTTTTTGCTCTATATATGGCCTCTTAGAATAAAAACCACGTATCTCTGCCTCCCTTGCAAACGGGTATGGCCCATGTGATGAAATCCTGACCAATGGGCTGTAAATGGAAGTGATATGTACAATTTTTAGGAAGCGTCCTTTAGGGAGAGGCTATGTCTGTCTCTACCTTTCCCCTCTCCTGCTAGCTGGAATGCAGATATGATGGCTGGAGCTACAGCAGCCGTCTTGAACCAGATCAAAGACACTTGTAGAGATGGGAAGAGCAATGAGACCTAAGTGCCTACATTTACATAAGAGAGAAATAAATTTCTTACCTACTTTAAGTCACTACAAGGGTTCTTTTGTTCTTGGCAGCTAAATTCAATACTAACTAGCCTGGATTTTAAATTTCCCCTATTTATTATCCTAGGTGGCTTAGGGTTATGTTTCTAGTATATCTAACTTTCCTTTAATAGCTCTATCTCAAGCCAGGAATCTTGCGTTTGTCTGTAAATATTTTTGGTCTGCACAATGTTTTCTAGTTAATATCTTATTCTTTCTGTTTGTTACATATATTTTGAATCCCTGAAAAGTCATTTCCTTTGAGCTTGATATCGTGGGTTTAAATTGAGACAGAATGGCAGAGTGGCTCAAAGCAAGGGCTCTAATGCTAAATTGCCAGGATTAAATTGTCTCTTTCACTTACCAGCTGTGTGACCTCAGATAAATTAGTTATTCCTGATAAGTCTCAATTTCCTCATCCTTAAAATGGAAAAACTAATAGCCCTTTCTTCACAGCCTTGTTGAGAGTATCGACTGAGATAGTGCATGGAAAGCAATTAGCACAGTGTCTGGTGCTCAGTAAGTGAGCAGTAAATATTAACTACTGTTCAATCTAGGGTCTATATGTGTCTTCCATTTTTGAGAATTTCTAAGCACATGCTAACATAGTCTTATCAACATCATAATAATCCCTGCCCAGAATCTTGTAAGTAAGTAATTCCTCTCTATTTATAGGTGCAAACAAGTGAAATTGTAATTGCCATAAAGCATAAATTTAACTAGAACCAGATCTACTGACATTCCCAGATTAAACCTAATACATGTGAAAAGGTGGTGTTGGTTATTGCGAGATTTATAAAGGCAAGATCTTGGTGTTATTTTTCCTGGTTTCATCTACCTGGTAACAGGCAGGCACTGGAATGTTTGGCCTTACCTCTTGTGTTCCTGTTATAATCTACTTCCTTCCTGTCTGACGCCACTGGATGACAAACATTAGTGGAGGGCTGACAAGGTTCTTTCTCCACTGGCCGCCATCATCTTCAGACACCAAGTTACCTCCACCCAAGACTGGTACAATAAATGTGGAAAATGGTCCCTTCAGTCATTTACTCTCTTTGGTTAAAAAAAAAAAAAAAAGAAATGAGGCCAGATGCAGTGGCTCACACCTGTAATCTCAGCACTTTGGGAGGCTGAGATGGGCAGACTGCTTAAGCCTAGGAGTTTGAGACCAGCCTGAGCAACATGGCTAAACCCCATCTCAACAACAACAACAACAACAACAACAAAAAATTAGCCAGGAATGGTGGTGTGCACCTGTAGTCCCAGCTACTCAGGAGGCTGAGGGTAAGAGGATTGCCTGAGCCTGGGAAGGTTGAGGCTGCAGGGAGCTGTGAATTGTGCCACTGCACTCCAGCCTGAGTGACAGAGTGAGACCCTGTCTCAAAAAAAAAAAAAAAAAAAAAGAAAAGAAAAGAAAAGAAAAAGAATGAGTTGAGAATAAAATATTCAGTATGGAGTTGTATGGCTGCTCCACATGGATGTGTCTCAGAGCTAACATGCAGAGCTCAAGAATGGCTCTAATAGAAGATACATGTTGGATATTGCATCAGTTACCCCTGAATTTGGCAAAACTATGTGATAAAGATGTTGAGTTGTGGAGTGAGACTGTCTGGATTCAAATTCCTGGACTGCCACTTTGTTTCTGTGTGAATTTGGGCAAGAACCTCATCTGCAAGTGTGAATGACAACCGTGCCCTCACATAGGACATGAGACTGCAGGCGAGGTGCTGTACCTGAGGTATGCACCCAGCATAGTGCCCAGTACTATGTGATAAACATGTGATAATCCCAGCACTTTGGGAGGCTTAGGCGCGTGGATCATGAGGTCAGGAGATCGAGACCAGCCTGGGCAACATGGTGAAACCCTGTCTCTACTAAAAATACAAAAATTAGCTGGGTGTGGTGGCACATGCCTGTAATCCCAGCTACTGGGGAGGCTGAGGCAGGAGAATCGCTTGAACCAGGGACTCAGAAGTTGCAGTGAGCCAAGATCACACTGCTGCACTCTAGCCTGGCAATCAAGCAAGACTCAGTCTCAAAAAAAAAAAAAAAAAAAAAGTGATAAATGTGTGCTGGAGGGAATAAGTGGCATCCTTCGAGGACAACTAAAGTTTCTCCTCCATGAGGGCTTCTCTGGGTACTTAGCCGTCATTTGATTGTTAGCTTCAATCCATGTGTTTCTTCATATGCACACAGTCTTTCTTTCTTCTTTTTTTAATTCTTTCTTTCTTCTTTTATTAATCTCAAGACTCCCCTGCAAAGCCTACCTCAGTTTGTTTTTGCTGTGTAACAAACCAGCTGAACACTTAGTCATTTTGTACATTGGCAATTTGGACTGGTCATGGCTGGGCAATTCTGGTCTTGGCTGGGCTCTGCAGATCTCAGCTGGGCTGGCTCATGTATCTGTGGTCAGCTGGAGGCCAGATGGGGAGGGCTGGCTTGTCAGGGCCTTATCTTGGAGGCTGGATGCCTGGAGGCCCTTTCCACAGGGCCCTTTGTCCTCCAGCAGCCTGGCTGGAGCCAGCTGATGCACTGGCTGCAGAGTCCAAGAGCACCAAGACAGGGCAAGTTGTGAGTTGCAAGTGCTCTTCAAGTTCCCAGTTCCATCACATTTGTCCACTGTCCTATCAACCCAAGCAAGTCACAGGCCAAGCCCAGAGTCAGCATAGGAGGGAACACCTACAGGCATGGATGCCAGGAGGTGGAAGCAAACTAGGGCCGTTCCTATCACAGAGTGCCGTAGCACCCCATAGAGTTTTCGTGACTGCTTATCACTTTTAGTGTTTATAATCTGGCCCCCTTTTCAAGCTGAGGAGCTGTCAGAAACCAGAGTTTCCACTTCATTATCTGAGGCCAAGGTCCCAGTCAGCCCTCTTGAGCTCCACAAACTCCACACCAGCAGCCAGGTGTGAGGTGCTATGCCTTTGGTTGGCTCCATCTCAGAGGAGACGGGGTGTCCCTTTCTTTATAGGACATCCAAGGATCTGTGGTTCAAAATTTTGGGGATGCCATTCCCGTCATTGTCTGTGTGAATGCAGTTCCTTAATTGTGCAGTGCACAACTTGTGCAACCGTAAGTGTCAGTGCTGAAGCCTCAAGCAGAGTCTCTTTCTGGTGGATGTGAAGGGTTTCTAACCCTACTGAGGAGCAAGGTGACAATTTAGGCAAGAAAGAAGGGGAGAGTTTGCACAGCCCAAATTCTTATGTTTTTTTTTAGGAGGAGTTTGGTCTTTAGGCCTCGTCTTTATCACCTGTAAACTGAGCAGCTCACACTAGAAACTCTCAAGTAAGTTTTCTTCCAGTTCTAATCTTCTCAGTGGTTCATGAAACATGAATACCACTCTAGTTGAGAGAGAAAGGAATGGAAAGGGAGCTAGCATTTATCTAAGGCTGAATAGACACCAAGCACTTAGTACGTATTAACTCCTTCCATGTTCACACCCAAAACTCGGTGAGGTGGATATGATTAGCCCAGGTTTTGCAGAAGAGAAAACAAGTTCAGAGAGGTTAAGCAACTTGCCTGAGGTCACACAGATGGTAAATAATAGGGCTGGGAGTTGAACCCTGGGATTTCCGGAGCCAAAGCCTTTCCTCCCTGCTGTGTTACAGCAGAGGGCAAGTGAATAGCAAACAACTTGTCTATTACACTCTCCCCAAGTATTATTTTGCCAGACGCAGGTTGCCCATGGGGAACAGCAGTTGTTGACATAGGTGGGAACGTGGGCCTCTGCAGGTGATAATGAGCCCTGGGACAGCTGATCAGCTAGGCCATGGGGCACATCATCGGCTGAACGTCGACTCTAGGGAAAATCAGCTGTTTACTGGAGATAATAAAACAGGAAATATTTCAGCATTTGGGTATATGAGTTTTGGCAGGGAAGGATTTGATGACTTAATGATGAGTGCTAGAGGCTAATTTGAAAACAGCAGATATCTCTATCTACAACTAAAATAGTAGGCTGAGCTATTCAAATGGAGTACGCCAACAAGCCTGGAGCCGGTATTATTTAAATTGGATGGGATGGAGGATGTTCAATGGCAGATGATGGCTTTTCTTTTCTTTTTTTTTTTTTTTTGAGATGGAGTCTTGCCTTGTTGCCCGGGCTGAAGTGCAGTGGTGGGATCTCTGCTCACTGCAACCTCTGCCTCCCCGGTTCAAGCAATTCTCCTGCCTCAGCCTCCTGAGTTGCTGGGATTTCAGGCATACACCACCATGCCTGGCTAATTTGTTTGTATTTTTAGTAGAGATGGGTTTTCACCATGTTTGCTAGGCTGGTCTTGAACTCCTGACCTCAAGTGATCTGCCCACTTTGGTCTCCCAAAGTGCTGGGATTACAGGCGTGAGCCACCGCGCCCGGCCAGATGATGGCTTTTCTTTCTATTTAGGATTAATGATATGGTGCCAGGTCTGTTCGGTCCGCAGTCTGGCTGTGTGAGTGGTACCTCCAGAAGGCTCCATTGACCAGAGGTGGCTGTCATCCTCTCTAGCAGGGCCTTCTGTCTTTAGAAAGTGTCAGAGGAAAAGCTGGGGTCATTGGCAGCTCCGTCTGATCTCCTCAGCTCTGAGTGCCGTTTCCTAATCTGCCTCTGGAATCTCTACAGCCAACTCTCTGCTTCCTGAGGTCGGGAGGAGAAATGGGCCAATCTGCAGAGAACTCAGCATTTCACCTGGTGCTGCGATGTGCCAGGCTGGGCTTGGTGCTGGGGGTATAAAGATGCATTAAACACCCTCCTCATCGTGGCCCTTCTGACAGAATGGTGTGTCAGAGGAAAGCGGACAGGCAAGTTCAGGGTGACAAGCGGTGACTGGATAGAGCTATGAGTGGAGAGGTATAGATGGTGATGGTAGCGATTGTTGACAGCAATCCTGGCTGGGAACATGGGCCTCTGCAGGTGACAGTGTGCCCCAGGACAGCTGATCAGCTAGACCATGGGGCACATCACTGGCTGAACGTCGACTCTGGGGAAAATCAGCTGTTTACTGGAGTTAATAAAAGAGGAAATATTTCAGCGTTTAGATATATGAGTTTTGGCAGGGAAAGATTTGACGACTTAATGATGAGCCCTAGAGCACTAGGCGATGGCAGCCCAGACATATGTCAGCCTGTATGGTGTTCTGCAGAGGCTGTCATTCCCATGAGGAGACAGGTAGAGGCGACACTGGGGCAGCCGTGGCTGGCAGTGGGTGGTCATGTCCTCAGGAGCCGTGGGGGCACTGGTCATTTGCCTACCAGGGTGCCAGAATTGTCACCAGGGCAGTCCTCTTCCTCCCATTATCCAGCCCACTCCAGCTGAATAGACCTTGTGGGGAAAAGAAGCCCAGAGTGGTTAGGATGGGGGCACACAATGGGCCTGGGCAGCAGCTCTGTACCAAGGTGAAAGCATAGGTGTGCTTGCCTTTTGACTTTGACCCCATTTGTTGCAGCTGTACCTCATGTGCAGGCTCAACATTGCCAGGGAGCAGTGTCTGGCCCACATGGGGCACTGGAGGAGGCTTCCTGGGAGACAGCTGACGGATGACAAAGAAGAGGTGAGTGTATTCCAGGAGGAGAGACTGCCGAGGCAGTGCCATGGAGTTGAGCAGGAACTACGATTAACAGGGGACGGGAGGGAGGCACTGAGGCTCAGAGCGCAGCAGCAGCAGCCTTGGGTGCCACTGTGGGGAACACCAAAGACTCTGTTGATGTTGACATGCTCTGTAAGCACTTTACATAGCCATCAATAATTACCCCTTAATGAGAACTTGCTGTGTGCTCCCCAGTGCACTGGATGCTTCACAGACCTACTGAGTTTTGGAAATAACCTTATAGTTAGGAATTATTGTTCTCCATTTTAGAAGGGAGAAAACCAAAGTACCAAGAAACCAACTTTCTCCAAGTTTTGCAGGTGACAAATAGAACAACCAGAATGTTTACCCAGGTCTGTCTCGAAAACTCACACACCGAGCCAGTTTCCTATACTACCTAAGTAGAAAAGGGCTGAGACTAGAAACCTCTGCTTACAGTGTGAATGGTGAATTTAAAGAAGACAAGATTGGATACTTTTGTGCCCTGAGCCTCATGCCTGGCATATCAGAGGCCCTTGTTAGGTGTTCATACAACAAAGAGTGATTGGTTGGGGGCTGCAGTTAGAAGGCAATCACCATAGTTCACGTGAGTGGAGAAGCCCCAAACTGGAGGGTAGTTTCAGGCATCTGGATAGATTTGAACGATTTTGAGAGGGTGACATTTCTTTGGCCTTGACACCTGAGTGGTTTATGAGGGACCTTGGCTATCACCAGGTGCCTGTGGAGCACCCAAGGGGAAATGTGTGTCACCTGTTGGCTACTCAAACCTCAAGTGCATGGAGAGGTTGAGGCTGCAGAGAGAGACTTGGAGTCATCAGATATAATGTGAAAGCTCTATGTGGTCTGGGCACAGTGGCTCATGCCTGTAATCCTAGCGCTTTCGGAGACAGAGGCAGGAAGGTGATTTGCGCCCAGGAGTTTGAGATCAGCCTGGGAAGCATAGTGAGATCCTGTCTCTACAAAAAATAAAAACATTAGCCAGGCATAGTGGCATGTGCCACCTATAGTCCCAGCTACTTAGGAGGCTGAGATGTAAGGGTGAAGGCTGCAGTGAGCAGTGATTAAACCACTTGAGCCTGGGAGGTCAAGGCTGCAGTGAGCAGTGATTAAACCACTGCACTACAGCCTGGGCAACAGAGTGAGACCCTGTCTCTATGAAAAATTTAAAAATGACACATGAATACTGCATGTAAGTGTCCGTGAAGAGGACACTGGAAAGAAAGATCAGAAAGGTGGGAGGGAAGCTACCAGGAGAGAGGATGAGAATGTTTTAAGAGAGCATGAGGGGCCAACCGTGGCTGCTGCAGAGAGATGGGGGCTTCCAGTCTGTCATGACGTCAGAGTCTGAGATGCATGCTGTCTGCTGGGCCCTGCCTTAGCTTCTGCAGCCCCAGCTGTGTTCTTGGTAGCCTCTTGAGTAGCTACTGGGTTTTGCAGGAAAAGCAAGTATGTAGAAAGCATGCATATCTAATTTTTTGAAAGTATCTCAGTTGGAGCCTCCTCTGACTCATCTGTTACATTTGGATGTGGTGTGAGTATGTCTAAGATCTTTTACAGTTTGAGCATCCTAAGATTTAGGTGGAATCACAGCTTTTGGGGGAGAGTGGATCTTAAAATGTAACATTGATGCATTTGTCATGTTCTCTTAGTTACATTTGATAAGGTTCTAGCCATCTGCCCTTCTATGAGGGTGCTCTTGCAAAGATCATCCTTCCTTAGCCACATTGTCTTGTCCTCACATTTGCACCTTATGACAGCCAAGAGGAGACTGGAAACCGGTAGAAGGTCTTGTGGTTAAGACTTGGGTTCAAATCCTGGCTGTTGCTTTGTATCACTGTGACCCTGGACATGTTGTTTAACTTCTCTGTCTGAATTTCTTCGTCTATAATACAGGTATAATCATGATAGCTAGCATGATTATATAGAAAGCCCTTTACATGAATTCCCTGGTGAGTCTTTGCAATGATTTAGGAACTTGTATTATCCCTCCTCTAGAATATCAGCTCCCTCAGAACAAGGGCTGTCTGCTTTGTTCAGTGCTGTAGCCCATTTAGGCTGCTATAATAAAGTACTGTAGACTGAGTGGATTTATTTTTCATGGTTCTAGAGACTGGAAGTCTAAGATCAGGGTGCCAGCACGGTTGGGTTCTGGGGAGGGCAGTTGATCGTCTTCTTTTATCTTCACTTGGTGGAAGGACAGCAAGAACGCTCTCTGGAGTCCATTTTTTTAAAGGGGCTAATCCCATTTGTGAGGGCTGTACCTTCATGACCTAAATACCTCTCAAAGGCCCAGCTCCAGATACTATCATACTGGGGGTTGAAACCTCAACACAGGAATTTTACAGAGACAGAAACACTCAATGCTGTATTTCCAGCACCTAGAACTATATGTGACCCACAATGGGTGCTCAATATACATTTTCTGATTGAAAGAATTCCTGGAGAAATTGAGGCAGAGAGGAAGAGGTACATAGCTAGTGTATGGTACATTTTGAGCCAGGGCAGTGAGAAATTGGAGCCAGAAATCAACCACTTTAGTCATAACTACCACATCTATACTGGCTATTCTTAGGGGATCTGAAAGGCCAAAACTATTCTGGACAATCATACAAGGCATATTTTCCTTTGTCATTCTCATCATTCTCATTCTCCCACAAGTGTATGGTGCAATTTTCCAGAGGCTACATGATGTGTGATAACTCAACTGATTGACTGTAGAAGCAGATATGAGAATGCCAGCTGTTTTCTTTTCAGCCAGACATTTAAGAGTTTTTGCAAAAATGTAAAACCATGCCACCCTTTTCACTGAAGTGTGCTTGGATTAAAAATTATAGTTATTTGGATAATGTAGGGTTTTGTTATTGTGTTAAATTAATAAGTAACTATTTAAAAAATTATCAGTTTTAATTTCTGTGACGGCAGATCTTCAGATTTTCATACTGAGATTAAAAAATGTTTGGGAATGTGGCTGTATACCCTGAGGTGTAAATGCGGCATGTTCGTAGAGTGCTCTGCCATCATCTGGCATGGCAGCTCCCCAGCCATGGTGGTGCTGATAGAAATATAAATGGTGACAGCAGCAGCAGTGTGACAGTCACTGTGGAGGGAGATTGCTTTTCTGCAGCCATCCTTTTGGCATCTTCCAAGCTGGGTGGGACCCAGCTGAAGATCAGCTGAGAAACCATCCATTGCTGAGAGCAAGACAGTCAGTGGGCATTTATTGGAAGATGTCTAGGTTCTTAACATTTCACTGTTATTTGGGCTTATGGGAGCAGAAGAATGACAAAATAAAGAGAAGTCCTCATCTCTGACCACAAGAAGCTTGCCACAATTCCAGTAAGTCTTGGATTGAAAGAGGAGACATGTTTTCCTGTGTTTATACTGTGAGTGCATTTATATTCCCTTCACAACCAACATACCTTGACATTGAAGAGCCAAGACGTGGGTGGGAGGTAGGTGCTATGGTTTGTATGTATTTCCCAAAGTTTATGTGTTGGAAACTTAATCCCCAGTGCAGTGGTGTTGAGAGGTGGGACTGTTAAGAGGTGATTAGGTCCTGAGGGCTCTGCACATATGACGGATTAATGCCATTATCATGGGAGATCATGGGAGTGAGTTCCTGATAAAAGGATGAGCTTGGCCCCCTTTTCCTCTCTCTAGTTGTCTGTCTCTCTTTCTCTCTCCCACTGTTTTGTGGGTGCACACATTTCCTTGGGCATATGTGCCCTCTTGCCCTTCCACCTTCTGCCATAAGATGATGTAGCAAGAAGGTTCTTGCCAGATGCCAGCCCCTTGACCAGCCTCTAGAACTATAAGAAATAAATCTCTGTTCTCTATAAATTACCCAGTTTCAGGTATTCTGTAATAGCAGCACAAAATGGACTAAGACAGTGAATAAATAGGAGTCTGAAATAGTTTGACATTTTAGTGGAGAGTCACAGTGTATTGTACCAAATGCAGGTGGTGCAGAAAGTGAACTTCTTCAGAAAAAAAAAGCAAGATACTGTTGACATCTGGCAGAGCTCAGGCTCTGCCAGCATTGATGAAACCCTGTGAGATCCAGATGGCTTCGAACCTCACTACAAGCAAGGTGGCTGGTGCAGTGGCCCACCTCTCCTGTAAAATAGGCAGACTCTCCTTTCAGAATAAGCATGCTGTTTGAAAAGTAAAGTACAACTTAAATCCCAATGGGAAGCTCAGTGCCAACAGCATGGTTATGGTGAATCCCATTTTATAACAGTTTTTTTTTTTAAATCGTGTGTTTCAGTTTGCAAGTCCAGTCTTATCACTCACTGCCTTAGTCCACAGCAACTCTGTTGCAGAGAGAAAGGATTCATTCATTCACTGCACATAATTTCAGACGGTTGCTTTTTAAAACACCTGCTCTGAACTGGAGGTTGATATAGCAAGTTGGAACATGTTGACTTATGTAGCTTCCAATAGCCCTTGATAATGACTGCAATAAAGACAAATCCAATTAGTCTGGCCCAGAAGGGTGGCTCCTCTTGCTGTTGCAGATGATTTGAGTGGGAGCTCAGAGCATTTCTTTTGCAATTAGAATTGGAGGGCAAGCAAAGTTCTGCCAAAAAACCAGACCAGTGACCCAAATGAGGTGGTCAGCCTTCCTGGGGGCAGGTCAGCCTTCCTGGGGGCAGCCCAGCTTTCCTGTAGGCAACTCAGCCTCTGGAAGCCCCTGACGCTCTAGGGTGAATCACTTCTCCCCTATGGCTTTCAGTTCTGGTTTTCCGGTAGCCTAGAAGGGAAACAGGCAACAGCGGCTATATGGACTGTGGATCTCAAACCAGCGCTCCATACTTGGCCCCTTTGTGCAGAGCCCAGGCTGTGTGGTGTACACGGGATGGTGGCATATCGGAAATTTTGTTGCACACAAATAATAAAGTGCTAAAGAATCATTCAATGGGCAGTTATGCCAGTGAGCAGGAGGAGTTCATAAAGTGAGAGAGAGAATTATGCATTCCTATGGGTCCGAAAGAAATTTTGGTCCTGGAAAAAATGAATGCAACGAATTGTCCTAATTCAGGGGCCGTTCCTCCTTCTACACTAGACCAGGGCTCCTAAAAGACAGAGGCCAGGTCTTTGTCACACTTGTGTCCACAAGGCTTGGTGCATAGTAAGTTCTCTGTGAGTATTTGTTTGCTGAACTCAATTGGAACTTAAAAAAACTTTTATTTGAAAATTCAAACTTAAAGAATAGATTCAAGGAAAAGTAAAGGGAACATCTGTATATACTTGACTCAGATTCACTATTGTTTGTTGACATTTTCTTTGCACGTGCTTTTTTTTTAATCACTTTCTTTTTCTATATTCCTAATATTATTTTTTTCCTGAATCATTTGGGAGTAGATTGTATATAGTGTGGTTGTTTATCCTCAAATGCTGCGTTGTATATTTGCTAAGAATAAACAGATTCTCTACAAAACGGTATAATTAACCTCAGTAAATTTAACATTAACCCAGTACTTTATCTGTTCTATCACTGGTATTTCAACAGTCTTAATTATCCCAAAATATTATTTAGAACTTATGTTCTTCCTCCAGTATAGCAGCTGCTCTAGGATCAGGTATTGTCAAGTCTCCTTCCATCTATTAACAGAACATCTCCATAGCCTTTCTTTATCTTTTGTGACATCGATTTTTTTTTTTTTTTGGTTGGGGAGGATGGAGTCTCTGTCGCCCGGGCTGGAGTGCAGTGGTGCGATCTCGGCTCACTGCAACTTCTGCCTCCTGGGTTCAAGTGATTCTCCTGCCTCAGACTCCTGAGTAGCTGGGACTATAGGCACATGCTAACACACCTGGCTAATTTTTTGTATTTTTAGTAGAGATGGGGTTTCACTGTGTTAGCAAGGATAGTCTGGATCTGCTGACCTCGTAATCCGCCCACCTCGGCCTCCCAAAGTTCTGGGATTACAGGCATGAGCCACCATGCCCAGCTGTTTTGTTTTTTTTTGATTGTTTGTTTGTTTGTTTTTTGAGATGAAGTCTCTCTCTGTTACCCAGGCTGGAGTGCAGCGGCACAATCTTGGCTCACCACATCCTCTGCCTCCCAGGTTAAAGCAATTCTCCTGCCTCAGCTTCGAGAACAGCTGGGATTCCAGGCAAGCGCCACCATACCCGGCTAATTTATTTATATATATATAAAATAATATATATATATTTATATATATAATAATATGTATATTTATATATATTTATATATAAGTATATATATTTATATATATAATTATATATTTTATATATATAATTATATATATGATATATATTATATATATAATAATATATATAATATATATATAATAATATATATTATATATAAAATAATATATATATTTATATATAATAATATATATTTATATATAAAATAATATATATATTTATATATAATAATATATATTTATATATAATAATATATATGTTTATATATAATAATATATATGTTTATATATAATAATATATATATTCATATATAATAATTATATATTTATATATAATAATATATATATTTACATATAATATATATATTTATATATAATAATATATATATAATAATATATATATTTATATATTATTATATTTATATATAATAATATATATATTTATATATAATATATATATTTATATATAATAATATATAGATATAATAATATATTTATTTATATATATAATTATATATATATTTATATATAATATACATATTTATACATATAATAATTTATATATAATTATATATATTTATACATATAATAATATATATAATTATATATATTTATACATATAATAATATATATAATTATATATAAATATATATATTATACATATTTATATATTATATATATTTATATATAGAATATATATATTTATATATAGAATATATATATTTATATATATTATTATATATTTATATATAATAATATATATACATTTATATATTATATATATTTATATATAATATATATATTATATATTTATATATTATATATATTATATATATATTTATATAATATATATATTATATATATTTATATATAATATATATGTATATATAATATATATAATTATATATATTTATTTATATATATAATAATATATACCTTTAGATATAATAATATATAATAATATATATTTATATATAATATATAAATATATAATTATATATATAAATAT
Source organism: Pongo pygmaeus (assembly GCF_028885625.2). Taxonomy (NCBI): domain Eukaryota; kingdom Metazoa; phylum Chordata; class Mammalia; order Primates; family Hominidae; genus Pongo; species Pongo pygmaeus. Next base: position 14,507,132 of record NC_072381.2, on the reverse strand, counting down.
ATATAATTATATATATAATTTTATATATAAATATATATAATTATATATATAATTTTATATATAAATATATATAGATAATTATCTATATAATATATATAATTATATAGATAATTATCTATATATAATTATATATATATATTTTTTTTTTTTTGAGATAGAACCTTGCTCTGTTGCCCAGGCTGGAGTGCAGTGGCACAATCTCGGCTCACTGCAACCTCTGCCTCCCGGATTCAAGCGATTCTTTTGTCCCAGTCTCCCAGGTAGCTGAGACTATAGGCGTGTGCCACCATGCCCGGCTAACTTTTTGTATTTTTAGTAGAGACAGGGTTTCATCATGTTAGCCAGGATGGTCTCAATCTCCTGACCTTGTGATCCGCCCACCTTGGCCTCCCAAAGTGCTGTGATTATAGGCGTGAGCCACCGCGCCTGACCAAATATCTGTTTTTTTAAACTACCCAGTGTGTAGTACTTCATTACCGCAACCATGAGAAACCAATACAAGGACTATATGATGTGGAGCTCTTGGCTCTTTTCTTGTCTCTTATTTCTCTTTAGGTCCTGTGCTATAATTTCCATGTCATTTATCACAATGTGTGGTTTCATGACTCAGGAAGATGTCCTGAGAACTTGGCATGGGATTTGCTCCTCTATTCCTCCCAAATATTTTTTTGTAAGCCACTTGTATGCTGATGTCAAATCTCTTTCTGCTTAAACCAGTTAGAAAAGTTTGTTTTCTGCAACTGAGCCTGATACCCTACCCACCATGCCCCACCCTTACACGTATATGTAAATCCTGGGAGACTGGGGACATAGCTGCTTCTGCCACAGGCTAAACACAACCCAGGAAACTCCTGACTGCAGAGCCATCCTGCCTCTGCTAGGATCTGAGCCAGCACCGTGGATGCTCCCCACCTACCATCTCTCCTTGTAACTAGCACTGCATTGATGTCTGTCATGGATGCACTGAATTGGTTGAACCTACATCATATGCAGGACTCTAGATGCCGGAGAGTCTGAGGAATGATGTTTTTGACATTTGAGTCTCTGTAGTAGCGCAAGGCACTCAGAGAAACAGGACTGGATGTCAAGTCAGCCAGGCTTAGCATCTGCCAGAGGTGGGAGGACATTTCTCTCCTGCCCTGGCCTTTGTCTAGAGGAGAAAACCCTCCAGGTGAATTTAGACACCCTCATTTCTTTAGAGTTCTCCATAGTTTCTACTTTTGGCATACCGTTAAGTTCTGCCTCTCTTTCTCTCTTCCTCTAGCAGTTTTGGAGTTTGAGATTTAACTCTTTCATGCTCTTTTCTTTGTGAAGGGTACGAAGGTTACATTAGAGCTCTGACTTAAAAGGCTGTGGCAATTTATAGCAGCTATTTTTCCAACCTGTAGGAGAAGCTACGAGACAGCTGTTGCGTCTGTCTTCCCAGCATATTAGAGGCAAAATGCGATTCTTTAAACCTCTAAGCACCACATCCCTCTGCTATGGCTTTTGTTCTCACGGTTCTATTCCTGGGACAGGCTGCAGCTCTGTCTAACAATAACACTGCGTGATATTCTGCGTCTGAATCTACCTGTGATTGGCTCCGCCTTCTCTCTCCTGATGCCACTGACTGTTGCATACTTTGAAAGAGGGTCAACAACACATGCTGCTAATTGGCACTAGCGCAGACTCTCACATATGTAATGTGTGTGGCCTAGCCACCCTCTTCCACTATTGCAACTGGGCACAAACCTTCCAAGGTGGCCCTGACACAGCCCTTGGCAGCCAGTGGAGTGAGAATGGGCTCTGGCAATGGACCCGTGTGATGTGGTGCGGAAGAGCATGAAGGTGCAGTAGTGCCCAAACCCAACAGCCGTCTCGCCCTTTTTGGGGTGTCAGGTGAGCTGAGCTCACCCTGCATTTTCATTGCTTTGATGTAAGGAGCTGGGGAGTTTTAGGGACTCCTTTGACTGTTGGCTCCAGACTCTCCTGAGAACAAGCTGCACTGAAAGCTGCTCCCTGGCCTTCCTGAGCTCTTTGCTAAACACCAATTCACAGCTACCCAGATCATATTTAATCTTGGGAAAAGGAGGGTTGGGCACATACTTGGACAACAGGGTGTGATTGGTTGAGTCACACTGGTCATTGGTTTTCTGATTACTTGACCTGAATTTGCTTTTTACTGTATCACTTAGGGTCCTGGCAAGAGACAGATGGAATACTCCAATGGAGTCATTACAGAGTGTTAATCAAAATCAAAATCAAAATTTTAAGATGGCAAGGAAGATTTTATTCAAGTCAAAAGGGTCTACTACAGTGGAGTTTTGTAGTAGGTAGAAAATAAAACTCAACTCCAAATACAACAAGGGCAAGTGGATATTTCCAGCCAAGGAGCAGGATGGAGTCAGTGGATAGAAAATTACTAAGAGAAAACATCAAGAATAGGGGATTCTTGCTAAATCCACTCAACAGGATTCTTGCTGAAGATGGGCCAGTGTGATCCAATATTGAGGGTGGGAGATGAGCAATTGATCAGATATCAACCATGGAGATTTTTGCTAAACAAATGCAGCAGGATTCTTGCTGAACCTGGACAAAACAGGAAAAGGACAGAGTCATAGTTCAGGGTCCCTGAGGGCTTAGAGGAGCCTGACTAGAGTTAGGTCAAAAAGATAGTCTTTTTTGACCAGTCCTCCTCCTCATTCAAGAAGAGACAGTCTTCTTTCCTTTAAACAATGTAAGTCAATTTTCTCATTCAATTGTGGTCCTTTCATTATGGATCAGGCAGCCCATCTGTTGGGACTTGATAGTAGAGGATATTCGGTGAATAGTGTGAGCCGTCAGGCATTTTATGATGGGAATCTTGTACTTCAGTGGGCTGCCATCGAGATTACTGGCTCAGCAGTCAGACTCACAAACAGATTTCCAGTCAATTGGCCAGGAGTGAACACAAAGGCTTCAAAGGTGCATATTTGGGGTTCTGAGAGAGAGGTCTGGGAATCCGGCGATGAATCTGATTCTGTCCAAATTGCAGGTGCCGTAACTGTTAAATAATAACTTTTCATGACACCTGTTCAATATGGAAAGGAAGACTATTCAAGGGAGGCTACTGCACTGGAGTTTTGTAGTAAGGGAGTATGACCAAGTTAAACTCCCAGAGGAACTTTTTGTAAAGTAGGGGGCCGGGGGTGGGGTGGTGGGGAGGTTAGGGATGCCAACAAGAGGCAATGAAGTCCTCTTCAATAAGATGAAGCTGTTACCTTTCCTGAGTAAGCCAATCCAGTCAGAAAACAGAGGGCCAGGGAACATGTATGCACCTCACATAGGTCAGCCTCTGGGTATCAATGAGGGGTAGAAAGTGGATGTGAAGAAACAAACAGAAGATCACTAGCAGCTACAGTAGGAATGAATTTTCCCCACTATGCCCAAGCACAAACAATGCCTCATTGTTTTATGAAATCAGGTTAAAACTGGCTCAAGGTGCCATTATTATCATAAATCACAAATAGCTGTCCTCAGGAGGCTCCCCTATTTGACAATGGGTTATATAAAAATCCTGGGTCTTGTGTGAGTATGGGAAAAATTGGAAGAGGCTATTCCTTTAGTTCACAGTGGTCACCATCTGTAGTGGACACCTGCATTTTTGCCAGCATGCTCCCTTCTTTTAGCCAGCAGCTCCTCACGTTCATCTGGGAAATGATTCCTCCCCAGTTGTATATAGCTTAGTGGGATTGTCAATTAAGTGTCCTGCCCTACTGGGCCAATAGGTGGGTGACCAACCCAGCTGAGCCAATCACGCTCAGTTTTCTGGGAGTTTGAACTGGAGCTGTGTTCTTGACATCTGGACAGAAAACGGGTGGAACCCAATGCTTTGTCACAGTGGAGTCCCCAGGAGAGTGGAGATGGCTGGTTATCTAGATCTCCTGAACTGTTCTTTTTATTTCTTTTCTGAGGCCTGGTTTCCAGTTTTCTCCTTGATTCTGTGAAATACTCCTTATTTATCCTCTTTTGGTGGCCAGCATTGTTTGCTTACAATCAAATCACCCTGACAGGTGCACCAGTGTTGCCATGGCCGCATCTGGCACATGGAGCCCTTGCTGTCCTGATTTCTAGACAGCCACACTGGTTGCAGGAAGCTCCTCACTGAGATCTTGCCTGGACCAGGCAAGAGGGGACCCTTGCTGCAGCTCATAATGCTATGGGTTTAGTGTCCAGCCCCCCTGCCATCCCATCTCCAGGCAGCCTTGTGGAGACGGAGGGCAAGTTCCTAGCACTTGTGGACAGCACTATCCCTTTCCCTCCTCCCTGTCTTGAGGAATTCCTACCATCTCCTGGGCTGGGCCAGTTTCCTGTCTTCCAATTCTCAGAGCTCTCCTCTTTTTCAGCAAGTCTCTTCTCTCCCCTTGGTAGCCTACCCTTTTGAAAACAGAATCTGTTCATTCCTTTCAGATGAGATAAGTCCTGATTTGTAAGGCTCAAAGGCTTTGGGTTGTCTTCTTAAATGGTGAAGTGTTGGGAAATATATCATTCTGTTGTGAAGAAACTTCAGTACAAGAATCCAACCAAACAAAACCAAAACATAGTTAATTTCTTATGAATTACCTGTAACATGACTTTCTATATCTTTTGACAGAAGGGATCTCAGCCTACCCGAATGAGTATCTGTGGGATCTCCCCACAGCCCTTTCCCTTCTCTCTCCCTCTCTCTTTCTGTGTACAGTTACATTCATGATTATGATAGCTAAATCATGAATATAATTTACTACTAAGCTATAGGGATTTTCTTGTATGTGAATAAATTATATTTGTCCATAATTGCACATATGTCATGATACATAAACATTATTTCTACTGGAAGTGCTAGCAAACTGAATGACATAATGTCTATAGTAATTAAATCCTTACTCACTGGCATGAATCTTTAATGATCTTAATACACATAATTGAGTTAAAATGATTAAGACTAAAACTGTTTGGCTTGCTTTCCCTCGTGGTACCCATCTGTCACCACCCACTCACCTGGCTTCAGAGCTCATCACTCTTCTGTCCTTGACCCTTCAAGAAAGCCTCTCTTTTTGCCTGGATAACTTACATCAGGTCAGCCTTTTGCCTTCCATTTTTTCCAAGCCTAAGTTATATCTCACCACCTGTAAGGCATTTTCCTACATTAATTGGAATTTTGCCTTGATATAATGAATATATACTGAATCAAAATTCATGTTAATCCTCTCTTCCAAACATGTGTGTTTATTTCTCTACCTGTCTGATCTATCTATCATCTATTAACTTTGTTTATATAAGGAGAAAATTTGTTCATGTGCTAAAACCTAATTAAGAATGAGATCCCATGTGTATATAAAGCAGAAGGAGCCTTCTCAAGAAAAGAAAAAATCTCTGTACTTCATATGCCAATTTGCATTTATAAAGTTTTGGACAAACAGGAATAATTTTCTCTCTTTCTTTTTTTTTTAAAATAAGGATTTGAAGCCATCTATAACAATGTGATGGTAACAGATTAAGACTATATATATTGACACAACAATCATGAAGGGACAAAAGTTGATCTAGAAAGAATTTTCTGTCATAAAAGTTTTTTATTTTATTTATATATTTATTTATTTATTTATTTATTTATTTATTTATTTATTTTTTGAGATGGAGTCTTGCTCTGTCACCCAGGCTGGAGTACAGTGGCACAATCTTGGCTCACTGCAAGCTCTGCCTCCTGGGTTCACACCATTCTCCTGCTTCAGCCTCCCAAGTAGCTGGGACTACAGGCATGTGCCACCAGGCCTGGCTAATTTTTTTTGTATTTTTTTAGTAGAGATGGGGTTTCACCGTGTTAGCCAGGATGGTCTTGATCTCCTGATCTGCCCACCTCGGGCTCCCAAAGTGCTGGGATTACAGATGTGAGCCACTGTGCCCGGCCATGTCATCAAAGTTTATAATGATTCTGGCAGGCCGGATGGTTGGGAAATTTCTTGCATTGCTGGCAATTCAAGTTAGCGGTAGAGGAAGACAAATTATGCTGTGCTGTGATTTGTGATTATGAATCATAAAATGTCAAATTTGAACATAAAAGAAGAACAGAGAAAATCAGTTATGTTTATGTTTTATATCCCAGAAAGCAAAGAGTGATTTCAGTATTTTTGTTGTTTATGTCCCTCAAGTCCCTTTCAAAGAATGCTTAAAAATTTATGCATGTCTGCAGAAACTGATGGGCTCCACAAGAAAATACTTCTAGGTACAAACAAATAAAAAGTCCTTCTTTACAGCACTCAGGTGTCATCGAAATTGAAATCCCATTAGAGATCTTTCTTTTCATTCTTTTGGGTTATGCATTGTCTGTCCTTTTGTTTTTTAAGAGACAGGATCTTGCTCTGTCACAGCCTTGAACTCCTGGAGTCCAGCGATCCTCCTCCCTCAGCCTACCAAGTAGTGTCTGTCCATTTTATGCATGTGTTTGCTAACTCAGCAAACCTTTATTGAAATCAACATCTTCAGGGCACTGCAGGGCACATAAGATATAGAAAGCTTAATTCTGCTAAGGCATATGCAACTTGGTGGGCTACATAGGCAGGTTAATAAATAACTTTGCACAGCAACGTAGGTTACGTGATGTAAGTGGTGAAGGAGGGAGCTTGGGGAAGCTCCAACCAATCTGTGGGCCCTGTGTAAATCAGACACTGCCTCCTGAAGTCAGTCTATAAAATCCAGTGCACCCTGGGGTGGCTGGAATTCCCACTTTGGTGCCCTTCTCTCTTGGAAGAGAGGGAGCTGTTTTCCCTTCTCTTTCTTTTGCTTATTAAACCTCCATTCCTAAACCCACTTCTTGTGTCTGCATACTCGATTTCCTTGGCATGAGACGACGAACCTTGGTATTACTCTAGACCGTGACACTGCTTCATTAATGTCTGAGAATCGGGAGCTCAGATGTCCAAGGGAAGTCCCAAGTCAACTTCAATTTTTTGTTTGTTTGTTTGTTTTATTCTGACCCTCAACAAATTAGATAATGCCTACCTTCCTTGGTGTGGGTATATCTCTACTCAGCCTCCTGAGTCAAATGCTGGTCTCTTCCAGAAACACCCAGAACTAATATTTTAGCAGCTATCTGGGCATCCCTTAGGCCAGTCAAGTTGACACAGAAAAACAATCATCACACCCTATTTACAAAATCACAAATGGAATATGAACCAGTTGTGAGCACATGCGCTGGTGTTTTACAGCAGACCTACTCAGATGGTTTTTGGGGGAACTTCTGTGTTTTGAGTGTCAGAGTCCAGAAGTGGGGTACAAGCAGGCAGTCTAACTTGTTCAACTGGCAGTTTGCTCCACTGCCTCTCTTGCCCTAGGGGCCCTCTTTCTTTAAGGACCTTTTTGAATTCACCTTGAGAACACCCTCTTGCCCTTCCTCTTAGACTCATTCTCCCCATCTGCGATGGTTAATATCGAGTGTCAACTTGATTCAATTGAAGGATGCAAAGTGTCTGTGAGGGTGTTGCCAAAGGAGATTAACATTTGAGTCAGTGGACTGGGAGAGGCAGATCCACCTTCAATCTGGGTGGCCACCATCTAATCAGCTGCCGGTGTGGACAGGATAAAAGCAGACAGAGGAACGTGGAAAAACCAGACTGGGTGAGTCTTCCAGCCTCTGTCTTTCTCCCAGGCTGGATGCTTCCTGCCCTTGAACATCAGACTCCAAGTTCTTCAGCTTTGGAACTTGTGGCCCTTTGACCACAGACTGAAGTCTGCACTGTTGGCTTCCGTACTTTTGAAGTTTCAGGACTTGGACTAGCTTCCTTGCTCCTCAGCTTGCAGATGACCTATTGTGGGACCTCACTTTGCAATCATATGTGTCAATACTCCTTAATAAATTCCCCTTTATATATACATCTAGCCTATTAGTTCTGTCCCTCTAGAGAACCCTGACTAATACACCATCTAAGACATCAATGGACTGACCAGCTATGTGCTTGAGAGAGCTGAGCAACCTCACAGACAGCTTCATTTTAGTGCATTGATCCCAATCCCATTTACAGATATTCCAACTAATTTCATCTTCTGTCTACCACATATGCTCTTAAAATTCCCCTGTAACTACAGGAGCCCATACCAAAAAAAGTGGAGGAGAATGGAGCAAATTTAAAAAAATCCATTACATTACATTTCTAATAAGCTCATTGCCAAATCTCTACCACGACATCAGTGGGTTTTAAATTCTGGACCTTTGGGCCAGCGTTTCTTTCTATATTTGGGGTAAGATATTGGATTTGGATACTGAGACTAGAAGGGGTCGGAAGCATAGCACTGGTTCCTGCACTAGCAAAAGGGAGGCTCCTCGAATTTCCACTCTCCCGGCCAGGACTAAGGACTCCGCATCCTTTTTTTCCCCTTTCTTATAGAGGCTATTAGTCCCCTGTTTTTCCAAAGTTTAAATGTAGGAAGCCATTGTGGATGCAACTCCCTGCTGGCAGCCCTGCCTCCTGCCTCCCATTAGAGGCTGTCACAAGGGATTTGTCCCGGGCAAGGAGCCAGCACACCCCCTGATGGGCAGTGGCCCCTGCCCAGAGCTCTTCAGCTCTCCTCCCATACAGAATAGCCACGGTGTTCCTGGGAAGACGCAGTTGCATGACCCAGTATGGAAATGAAGTTCTTGGAGTGGACTTTTGAGACTTGGAGAAGCTGTCACTTTGCAGATTCTAAAAGGAGGGCTAATCTTGTTTATAAAACTGTTTAGCAAGTGTGTGAGCCTGGGAAAGGCTTTATAGGGCCTTTATAAGCAGATAATTGGGACATAATAAGATGTGTTTGGCCACTTTGGTGGGAAAATGAGAGGAGTACTTAGATATTATGTAAAATTAGTCTTAATCACATTCTATCCACATACTCAACACCTATCACCAACAGCAGCTATAAACTAAATGGGCAAAACCCTGGTAATTAAAGTAGAACTCCCAGCATTTGTGTATTTTCTCTTGCTGTATCTTAACACGTGGTGTATAGGAACATGAATATTTAACATAACCATGTGGTTAAGACTGTTTCACAGTAAACAAATGGAGGAACCTGACTGTTACCAACTAGTTACTGGCCTTTGCGGCATTTGGCATTAATTATTTTATGTCAAACATTCTCTGCATTTTTTTTTCGGGGTCTAATTAGGCTGCATTTGTATTTTCTTTTGGGCAACCTAATGGGGGGAGAGAGAGGATTTATCTTTGGCCATTCTGTAATAAATTCTGTTTTAGCTCTTATTCTAGCAGTTCTTTCTTCAACTCTCTTCTGTTCTTGCCTTGGGACAGGCTCAAAGTCTCCTAGGCCCCTCTTGTTGCAAACTAAGAGATGGAGTGAGGTGCTGGCTGCCAGCAGCTGGTTAGACTATTTCTCAAGCAGAAACACAACATTTAAACTTCATGCTAACACTAGGCCTGCCCATGGGCAGCCCTGGAAGAAATCATTACCAAGATGAGAATTAATGGAGATGAAAGTACAAGTGACAAAAGTGGAAATAAAACACTTATGGCAACTATTTCATGAGATGGTGTCATAATATTTAGGAGAGAATGCGGAAAGCTATGTTACACTTCTTTTCTCTTGGATCATTTGTATTTTTAGGTTAATTCCCACCCTATCCCCCCAACCCTCAGTATTTAAACCATGTGACTTGAATAATTTTGTGTTTAAAAATATTCTGGAATGGAAAATTTTCCTATATTGCATGTGGTTAATTTATTAACTAGTTTCTTCTTTAATATTTTTAGTATTTGTAGGTAAACTTCTTCCTGAGGACTTTAGTAGAAATATCACATTTAGTCTATCCCTATGAAATGCTAATATTGTTATATTTTTACATTAGTAAATATTGTGTGTATATATATATGTGTATGTGTATATATATGTGTATGTGTATATATGTATATGTGTATATATGTATATATGTGTATATATGTATATGTGTATATATGTATATGTGTATATACATGTATACGTATATGTGTACATGTATATGGGTGTACACACACACATATATCTATATGTGTATATACATATATATATTTTGAGACAGGATCTCACTCTGTTGCCCAAGCTTGAGTGCAATGGCACGATTACAGCTCACTGCAGCCTGGAACTCATAAACCAGTGATCTCCCACCTCAGGCCCCCAAGTAGCTGGGACCAACTGTGCACCACCACATCTGGCTAATTTTATTTTTGGTATAGACAGGGTCTCACTATGTTGACCAGGCTTATCTTGAACTCCTGGGCTCAAGTGATCCTCCTGCCTTGGCCTCTCAAAGTGCTGAGATTGCAGGCATGAGCCACCAATCCCAGTCAATATTGTACATATTTAAAATATAAACATGCTTTAAAACATAGCAAGTCAGTGATGAATTTGCTCATAGTCATAGAAGCTAGACTTCTGGAAATAACTCCTGAGGTTTGTTCATTCCCCTGAACTCTCTTTTATATTAAAACACCTTGCTAGACAGTGTTTGGTCTTGATGCTTGTTATGGTTTGGTTATGTCTTCACCCAAATCTCATCTTGAATTCCCAGATGTTGTGGGAGGGACCCAGTGGGAGGTAATTGAATCATGGGGGCAGGTCTTTCCCACGCTGTTCTCATGATAGTGAATAAGTCTCACGAGATCTGATGGTTTTATAAGGGGGAGTTTCCCTGCACAAGCTCTCTTCTCTTGTTTGCCACCATGTGAGAGATGCCTTTCACCTTCCACTGTGATTGTGAGGCCTCCCCAGCCATGTGGAACTGTAAGTCCATTAAACCTCTTTCTTTTGTAAATTGTCTGGTCTTGGGTATGTCTTTATCAGCAGCATGAAAACAGGCAAATACGATGCTCCTTGAGGTTCTGTACACCATGCAAGATAGTTACGGAGAGTCACGGTTTGAGGATTTGTCCTCTCAACTTCGTAGTAATGCTGAGATAGACACCCCAAAATTTCTTTGCTCCCCGCTCTTTGCTTGATCTTTCTGCCTTGACACTATCTAGGGTGATGAGTAAAAAGGCTGACATCATGTATAAGGTCATGTGTGTTCAGCTTGTTGCTCTGATTGGGTCCAACTGCATTAGCTCCTGTGGGATGATGATGGATTTATCATCAATTCTCAGGTGCAGGATGTTTTCCTTCTGGCTGGTGCTCTGTTTCTGATGGTGTAAATAGGCCCAGAGCTCTCTGATCTTTGTGGTAATTTGGCTGGTGACTCCTGTTTTCTAGGATGATTTTTGGTTTGATACCAGTGGATATACTTTACAGTCTTCTGTTTGTAGAGATACACATCACCTTAAATAAACATAGTGCACAAAAGTCAGTATTTATGAAGAGAAAAAATCCAGTGGTTGTATATGTTACAAGGAGATCATCAGTTTTCAAAAATATTTATCACAGCATTCTTTTTTGAGTAGGATCCTTATCTGTTCTTTATTTATTCCACTTATCAGTTAAAACCAATGTTGCTCTCTTAATTTTTTTGATTTGCCATCTCTTTGTTCAAGTTTTTATAAAGATAGGTTATTTTCAAAATATAAACAGCATGGAATATTGAGACAATCATCTAAATAATTCAAGCCAAAGATTACCGCAAAAATCTCTACAAAATTGAAGGAAAAGTCACTTGAATGCATATTGTCATTTACCTGAGTGCATATTATTATTTACCTATAAAATATCTTATTCAAATATTCTCATACAGGTTTCAAACTATTTTCATCATCAGTTATGAAAACCAATCACCAGAATAAGAATAACTAAGAAAACCAATCACCAAGTTTCAGCCATGTTAAAACTCTAGTTTTTTTTTTTTTTTGAGACGGAGTCTCACTGTCTCCCAGGCTGGAGTGCAGTGGCGTGATCTCGGCTCACTGCAAGCTCCGCCTCCCAGATTCACGCCATTCTCCTGCCTCAGCCTCCTGAGTAGCTGGGACTACAGGCGCCCACCACCACGCCCGGCTAATTTTTTGTATTTTTAGTAGAGACGGGGTTTCACCGTGTTAGCCAGTCTGGTTTCGATCTCCTGACCTCGTGATCCGCCCACCTCGGCCTCCCAAAGTGCTGGGATTACAGGTGTGAGCCACTGCGCCCGGCCTAACAACACTAGTTTTTAAAATAAGCTTTTCATTTTAGAGCAATGTTAAATTTACAGAATAATTACAAAGATAGTACAGAGAGCTCCCATGTATACTCTATGTATAGTTTCCTTTATATTTAATGTCTTACAGCTTAAGGTATGGTTGTCACAATTAATGAAGCAATATTAATGTGTAATTATTAACTGAAGTCCATACTCTTTTCCTAATGTCATTTTTCTGTTCTGGGATCCTGTCCAGGATACCTTATTACATTTAGTCCTCATGTCTCCTTAGTTTCCTCTTGGCTGTGACACTTTCTCAGAATTTCTTTGTGTTTGATGACCTTGGCAGCTTTGAGGAATACTGCTCAGGTGTTTTGTAGAATGTCCCTCAACTGGGATTTGCCTGATGCTTTTCTCATTCTTAGACTGGGGTTGTGGGTTTTGGGCAGAAAGATCATGGAGGTGGGGTGCCATTTTCATCGTATTGTATTAAAGGTAAGTAATGCCAACAAGACTTATTGCTGTTGGTTTGACCTTCATCACACCCAGCTGAGGTGGTGTTTGCCAGGCTTAGCTTTTCTTTAAATGGCAGATTTCCATTGGATACTTAAAAGATGATAAAGAAGTTTGTTTGCGTGCTACGTATTGTGAACACAACTTTAACTTGAAACAAATTATGATCATAATGTTCACTTTGGGTAGTGAAAGACTGTGTTGACATGAAATGAACCCAAACTACCTAAAACTGGCAAAATATCTGAATTTCTGATGGTTAAAATTTCAATTGGCTTTTGAATATTGAAAGTATAAAAACTATACAAAAATTCTAAGTCTTCAGAATCTTAGGGTAAACAGCAGATTTTTACCACTGAAAGACAAATGTTAATGTAATTTATTTATTAAAATATTTGTATGTTTTCCATGCTAGAATCACAGATACATGTCAGAATTAAAGCCCAAGTGAATAAATTTACCTTTTACTTCTTCTTACCTGTGTGTCTATTATTTGTAAGAATATAGGGAATAGAGAAACTTCCAAATGTTAATAAAACAATCAGGTAATCAAAGAGATTAAAAGAAATGACAACTCTAGGCTATATAATATGACAATGAAACATTGTCTGCGTAAAAGTCGTTGTTGATAATTGGAACTCCCATCAACAAATCCAGACACAACCATTAATCAATGCTATAGACACGAATAGATGAAACATATTCACAGGGGTCAATTTGAAATATGTCAGCAAGGTATCTTCTCACCTTCCTTAATTTTCATGTTGGTTAAATCATTAGAATTTCCTCTTCTTGCTGTCTGGTGTATCAACCATTGGCCTGTAACCACGAGAAGGAAATAAGCCCAGCTGAATAATACATCCAGTATTTTTAGGTATATCCCTGGAGACACACTTTATTTAATTATTGAAGGAAGAAGCTCTTTAGTGACCTATTTACCCCTCTGTAAGATGCCATGGTACATAAGATGACATCTGCCTGATGAGTGTTTAATAAAATTCAGCACCTATTCCTAACCTCACCCATGAAAATTGGGGGTAAAAATATTCTTCATCAATATGATAAAAAGGTCCACTTAATATCACAGATAAAAATCACACTGAATTTAGATATTTCAGAGCAGCTCACCCGCAACCTGATGAAAACATAGGTGTGCTTTCTGTCAGTACATTTATTTATTGAGCGTCTATTCTCTAATACCAAGGAGATAGTATTGAGAAAAACAGGTAGAAACCCTTGCTCTCTGAAGCTTACAGTTTAGTTTATTACATATATGGAAAAAAGATAGGGAGATGAGAAATAAGTATATAGAATGTCAGATGGTGAGAAGTGTAACAAGAAAAACTAGAAGAGGAAGGGCTTAGTGAACAAAGAACAAGATGAAGCAAATTTAAATAAGGGAGTCAGGAAAGGTCTCACTGAAACTCTGACATTTGAGCAAACACCTGGAGGAGGTAAGGGGAGGGGGCTGTGCAGATACCCAGGGAAGGGTTTTTCAGGCAGAGGAACCAGCCAGTGCAAAGGCTCTGAGGCAGGAATGTATCTGCTGTGCTCGGGGAATAATAAGGAGTCATCTGTGGCTGGAAAGAAAAGTCTCCCAATGTTGAGCGGTAGGAAGTAAAGTCGGACAGGTGGAGGAGGCAGAGTATACAGGACTTTGCGAGGGACTGTAAGGACTTTGGAGGGTTTTGAGCAGAAGTGTCACAGTATCTGACAAGTTCTCATAGATCCTCTGGCGATCTTTGAGTTATGATTAGGAGGCCAGCACAATCATCCCACGTGAGAGTGGTAGGTGGCTGAGCGCAGGGTGGTGGAGGGGAGGTGGAGAGAAAGAGCTGGATTACAGAGCTATTTTGAAGGGGGCGTCAGCAGGTTTTACTGACAGGTCAAATATGAAATGAAAGTTTCTTTTTGGCATGAATGACAGGAAGAATAGAGGGAGAACTTTCACAATGATTATTTTATAGAGATTTATGTTTTCTTGGCAGCATAATAAAGTGCAGGAAAGAAATGAGATTTAAAAGGAACACTATTAGAAGCCTATGTGATTATACACCTAGACGAGCTAAAGGAATCAACCAGAAAGCTATTAGAGATAATAGAACAGCGAAGAAAAACCGCTGTTCAAAAGATACAATAACAAATCAGTTCGATACTCAAATGCCTTTATTAGCCAGCCAAAACTATAGTAATAAGAGACTTCTGATTTATAATAGCCACAAAATTGAATTATGTATTAATTAAACTTATATAAGGGTATATAATATGTATCAAAGAAGTCTGCAAAATTTTAATGGGGAAAAACAGGCTTGAAAATAGAGAAATATGTTCTACTCCTGGGTAGGGAGATCAAATAGAAGTTGCCGTTATTTCTGGTTTAATTTGTAGGTTTAATATAACTTCAGTTAAAATAACAATGATATCATTGGCGTTTTATAGAATTCAGAATAATTGATTCTGCAGTGTGCTGGGAAAGATAGAGATAAGAATGTTAGAGGGCTAATGAAAGAATAATAATTATCTCACAAAATAGACTGTGTTAAAAAACAACAGTAACTGAACCAGTGTAACACTGGATTAGAAGGAGAAATACAGACCATGGAAATATAACAGAGTATGCATTAATCATTTTAAGTACATATGAAAACATGACAAATGAGTATAGTAACATCATAAAGGACATAATTATTTTGTACGTGCTGCTGGAATAACTTTGTTTCAATATGGCAAAAATTATTTCAAAGAATTACAATAAAAATTAAATCTTACACAAAGAAATAGTTCATTGAACCAAATGGAGAAACCAGGTTACATTATGGAAGATATTTTGAAGAAAAAATGGACAAAGATGTTCAAGTAAAATTTAAACATTTGCACAATTAAAATAAAGACAAAATAGTAGCAAAATAAAATATTTTAAGTAACTGCAGGAAGTCCAAGTGTCCATCTGAGCAGTGCTACCAAATGTTCTTCAGAGTTTCTGACATTTTTCAAATCTCTTTACAACAGATGGAGACTTAGTACATGAAATATATAGAGCTCATAAAATTTCTAAAATTACCCCCCAGTCTCCAGTAGACAAATATACTTGCATATACACAAATAAGTCACACAAAAGAGAAATTATTTCACATCATTTATAAGGAAAGAAATAGAAATTAAATAATTTCTGAAGTAAATTTCCCATCTATTAAATAAGCCCAAATCTGGGGGAAGCATTGGTGAATCTTGAAGGAAAGGTGCCTTCTGCACTAGAAGTGACATTATTAATGAGTTCAGTCCTTCAGTAGAACAATGTTTTAGGCAGCATTAAATTATTTTTAGCTGTCAGGCACGGTGGCTCCTGCCTGTAATCCCAGCACTGGGAGACTGAGGCAGGTGGATCATTTGAGGCCAGGAGTTCAAGACCAGCCAGGCCAACATAGTGCAACTCTGTCTCTAGTAAAAATACAAAAATTAGCTGCGTGTGATGGTGCATGCCTGTAGTCTCAGGTACTCAGGAGGCTGAGGCAGGAGAGTTGCTTGAACCTGAGAGATGGAGGTTGCCATGAGCTAGGATTGTGCCATTGCACTTCAGCCTGGGCGACACAGCGAGACTCCTTCTCAAAAAAAAAAATAAATAAATAAATACAGATAAAATATTTTTAGCTTTATTTTGGGAAACCCATTGCAGCGAACTTTTTGTATGAAAATAATTTGAAAGGAGATAAATTGTACAAAGATGTATTATACTTGTACAAAGTATATTATTTTACAAAGATGTATTATATTAGCTCTGGGTTACCTGTAATCATGAACAATAACTAGAAACCAAATATATGTTTAAAAACTGGAGAATGGTGATGAAGTAATCTATAGTTTAATAATCTGATACATAAATCAGATTCATGCTTGCTGTGAATCTGAGATAGGAAAGTAGAAAAATAGAAGAAATAGAACATGACATTTTCCCCATGATCCAAATATAGGAAAATGTTTGCCTGTGGGTGGATACAGAAAATGTCATCAAGAAAGGTAGTTGAGTCTAGATGAAGAAACCTGGATTGTAATTTGTATAACATTTCAAAAGTTAACGTTGAAGAACTCATGTAAACATCGACATACTGTATTAGCAGATTGGTAGGAGATGTTTGGGTGTTGCAAAAAAATGTATTGAGGGAGCATTTTCTATGTTTTGACTTTCTTAGACAGTACCGCTCTTTTTTTCTTTCTTTTTTTTTTCAGAATTGGGATGGGCATAAGCTTCAAGTCTATTGACACCTTCGTTCTGTGGGTTCTTGAAGCAGGGAGTCATGGGGTGTGTGGGGCTGGGTAAATTGACCCAGGCTGTTGTGCTGCATGGAGGCACCTGAGCTGCAAGACTCTAGGTCTTGGGGGAGCGGTCAAGCTGAGTTGCCCCCAGCAGATGTTGCCATCTGAAGACAGGTCGTTGGCCAGCAGGACAGTGGTCAGTAGCCGGACAAGGGGCTGGAGAAAATGAGGACAAGAGGCTGGAGAAAATGAGGACAAGAGGATGCAGCCTGCCAGAAGAGTCAAGAGCTCACTAGGGTTTTTGGATCACAGCCACATGACCTGGGGTTTGGGGCCAGGGTTGGAGTTGGGTGAGACTGGAGTGTTTGGCAGAGGACATGGGCAGAAGCAGCTATATAAGTCCAGCTGCCCCAGCAAGGATGTGGCCGGTGAAGGCTGCAAATACCAGGTCCCCTTGGGACAATGCAGGATGCCAGTGGGTTCCTCACTCTGGTTTACATCAACTCTGAGCTGAGACAGCTGAGTCTGCTGGCCACAGGCATCCCTGACCCTCCTAGGAGTCCCCGCAGAGACCAGAGTGGGGCTACCATGGACAGCTCTACTTCAGAGGGGCAGATGTTTCAGCCTGGGGCTGGGCTGCAGGGGGATAGGTCCGGCCCTGGCCTGAGGGCTCTGAGACAGCAATAGGAAGAGTGCCCAGAGAAACTTGGCCCAACCAGGCTTTGTACTGGGTGGTCAGATCTTTCCTAGTCAGTTTCCTCTCGGCCCTCAGAGCTCTGGGTGTGTAGAGCAGATTCCGACTTGCATCTTGGGGGCTTTTTCTGCATCCACTCTGGAATCTTCTGCAGTCAGGTTAGGCAGCAACTCCGAGTGAAGGGCCTGGCATGGGAGAGGATGCTGGAGGGCACAAGCCATCAACCTGGGACCAGCAGCTACCAGGGTCTACCATTATCATGGTCAAGGCAGAAGAAGATGGGAGCAGAAACATGCAGAGCCTCTGATGAGATCAGGACTGTTGAATGAAGGGACCTGCAAGTTCTTACCAGATTAAAATCTCTATTTACAAGGGGCCGGGCCTGGTGGCTCAAGCCTGTAATCCCAGCACTTTGGGAGGCCGAGGCGAGCAGATCACGAGGTCAGGAGTTGGAGACCAGCCTGGCCAACATAGTGAAACCCCATCTCTACTAAAATACAAACAATTAGCTGGGCGTGAGAGGCTGAGGCAGGAAAATCGCTTGAACTGGGAGGCGGAGGATGCAGTGAACCAAGATCGTGCCACTACACTGCAGCCTGGACGACAGTGAGGGACTCGGTCTCAAAAAAAAAAATCTCTGTTTACACCCTTTCACATTTATCAACAGTTCTTGCATTTTTACCTTTTCTTTTTTTCTTTTCATCTCATGGGAAGAGACAAAACTCTTCCCTAGGGAAAATAATTCCTCTACTTGGGACTCTGTTCTCCTTCAGAATTCTCCTTACAGAAGCCTTTTCTTTTCATCTTATGCGCTTCTGGTGATGTGCCTTAAAACACACCCAGGGCTCTTCTGCCCTTAACAGCAATACCAACGACAACAGCATCTTCCCTTGACTCTACTGGTTTTCCAGGCCTTCCTTCTTATTTAAATAATAAACTATTTCTAAAAACATTGTTATTTCAATTAGTGAAAATGTAACTACAAGTTAAACAATTTGAAATGAGAATATCATTCTTGGTCGGGTGCAGTGGCTTACTCCTGTAATCCCAGCATTTTGGGAGGCTGAGGTGGGCAGATCACCTGAGGTATGGAGTTTGTGACCAGCCTGGCCAACATGGCAAAACCCCGTCTCTATTAAAAATATAAAAATTAGCCGGGCTTGGTGGCACATGCCTGTAGTCCCAGCTACTCAGGAGGCTGAGGCAGGAGATTCGCTTGAACCCGGGAGGCGGAGGTTGCAGTAAGCCAAGATTGCGCCACTGCACTCCAGCCTGGGCAATACGGAGAGACTCCATCTCAAAAAAAAAAAAAAAAAAAAAAAAAGGAAAGAAAGAAAATCACTCTTACTCGCAGCATTCTAACAACTAATTGTATTTTTTTGCAGTTATCATACCGTTCATGTCCCTTAAAGAACCACTATACTGAGGTGGAATGGGCATCCAGTCATCTGCACGTATTTAAATGGGTTTTGACACATGCATATAGCCATGAAACCATCACCGTAATCAAGACAGTGAATATATCCACTGCCCCAAAATTTCCCCTTTGTAATTTCTCCCCTCTGCCCCTTGCTACCCTGTTTCTCTTATGCTGTTCCTGCTCCCCAGGCATCTGATCTGCTTTTTGTCACTATGCATTAGTGTGAGTTATCTAGAATTTTACGTAAGTGGAAACACAGATTATGAATTCTTTTTTTGTCTGACTTCTTTCACTCAGTATAATTATTTTGAGATTCATCCACATTGTTGACTGTATTAATAACTCATTCATTTTTATTAAAAACTCCAGCTTTTTAAGGGTACAATTTACACATTGTGAAATTCATCTATTGCAAGTGTACCGTTCAGTTCCAGTAAATTTCCAGAACTCTGCAACCATCACTGCAGTGCGATTTTAGAACACTTTTAAAGATCTTTTGTGGCCAGTTCCAGCCACTCCCTGCTTCCCCCTGTGGATTCAGGTAACAATCACCTATCTCCATGGGTTTGGGGTTTTTTTAAATATATATTTCATGTAAATTTCATAAGCAAAGTGTCTTTTGCATCTAGCTTTTTCATTTACGTAATATTTTTTGAGTTCATCTGTATTGTAGCATACTAGTACTTCATTCCCTTTCATTGCTGAATAAGATTTCATTTTACAGATATACAATTTGTTTATATATTTACTCATTGATGGACGTTTGCGTTGTTTCCAAGTTTTCACTATGGCAAATAAAGCTGACGCAAATGTTCGTGTACAAGTTTCTGTGAATTGTGTTTTAAATTTACATTTCCTATTATTTGTTGTTGGTATATAAAAACACAGTACATTTTTGAATTGATCTTGCATCCTTCAACTTTGCCAAACTTGCTTATTAGTATTTAATAGATTCCATCGGATTTTTTATATGAAAGATCATATTGGCTATGACTATAGACAGTTTTACTTTCTTTTTCAATCTGGATAGCTTTTATCTTCATTTCTTGGCTTACTGCAGTGTATAGAATTTGCAGTGTAATGTTGAGGAAAGTTGCTGAGAATGGTCATCCTTGCCTTGTTTCTGATTTTAGGGGAAAAACATTCAATCTTTTGCATTAATTATGCAGACAGCTATACATTTTTGTACATGTTCTTTATCAGATTAAGGAAGTTCCCTTCTACTCCATGCTTGCTGAATTTTTTTTTAAAAGATCAGGAATAGATGGTGCATTTTATCAAATGCTTTTTATTCATCCATTCAGCTAATCATATGGTTTTTCTTTTTTAGTTAATATAATAAATTTTTTTTAGTTAGTTAATATAATAAACTTTTTTTTAGTTAGTTAATATAATAAATTACACTGACTGCTTTTAGAATAATAAACTAACCTTGCGATCCTGGAATATGGACTGGTTGGCCACAATGCATTATCTTTTTAATATATTGTTGGATTCTATATGGTGTCATTTTGTTTAAAATTTTTGCATCCTTGCTTATGAGGGACAAGGAGTTGTTGCTTTCTTTTCTTTTATTGTCTTTGATTTTGTTAAAAGGGTAGTGTTGGTGTCACAAAAATGAGTTCACAAGTATTGACCCCTCTTCAGTATTCCCAAAGAATATATATAAAGTTGGTATGATCTTCCTTAAATCTTTGCTAGAGTCCACCAGTAAATCTATCTGGGCCTGGGGTTTTCTTTGTGAGAATTTTTACTTCTTTTCCAATTGATTTGCCTTTTATTTACTTTGTGTGTCTAAAATAATCTTTATTTGGCTTTCATTTTTGAAAGATAGTTTTGTAGGTACAGAAATTTATACTGATAATTTTTCTTTAAGTTTTTAGAAGAACACTGCTCTACTGGATTCTTCTTTGCATTGTTTCCAAAAAAGAAATCTACTGTTACCCTTATCTTTGTCCCTGTGTACGTGATATATGTTTTTCCACTCTGGTTGCTTCCAAAATATTCTATTTATCACTGATATTGAGCAATTTGATTATGAAGTGCCTTGGTGTAGTTTTCTTCATGTTTCTAATGCTTAGAATTTGTTCAGCATATAATCTGGGAACATGTTGGCTATTATTTCTTCAACTATATTTTCTGTGTCTCTTTTCAAGGATACAAATGATATATCTATTAGGCTACTTGAAGATGTCCTATAGCTGACTGATGCTTATTTTGTTCTTTGAATTTTTAAATATTTTCCATGTTTCTAATTAACTTTTTGAATATACTGAATACAATATATTCAAAATTGTTTTAATAGTTAATGTTATTTAAACAGTAATAATTGTTTTAATATTTTCTGCTGACTCTAACATCTATGTTCATTCTGGATGATTTTGTATGATTTGTTTTCTATTTAGTGACCATATTTTCCTACCTTTTTCGTACCTGGTAATTTTTATCAGATGACATTCTAGTTTATAAATCTACATGTAAATTATACACAATGTAAATTTACATTGTAGATTTAACCTCATTGAGAGTTGGATATTTTTGTAATTTTATAAATGTTCTTTAAGTTTGTTTGGAATCCAGTTAAGTTATGTGGAAATAGTTTAATCCTTTTGGGTGTTACTTTTCAGAATGGTTAGGCAGATTCAGGACAGTGATCAATCCATGACCAATTATTTCTCACTGTTGAGGCAAGAGCAGTCCGAGTGTTCTAATAATGTATCAGGAATTATGAAGTTCTCCAGTCTGGCGGGTGTGAGCAGACACTGTTCTGGCCCTGGGTGAGCACTGGTCACCATTTCTTCCAATCTTTTTATGTGGTTCTTTCCCCAGCCTTGAGTGGCTTCCCCACATGTATGTGGTGATCAGCACTCGACTGAGTGCTCATGGGGACTCTTTGAAGATCTCAGAAGTTCTCTTTCTCTCTATACCTGTCTCCTCTTTGGTGCTCTTTCTTGTGAACTGTGTTCATCCCAATCTTTACTGACTCTCAGCTCTGTCTCCATGACTCTGGGAGAACACTTGATTCCATGTAGCTCCACTCTCTGTTCTGTGGCCTGGATATACTCTTAATTCAATAACCTGGGACAACTGTAAGGCTTCTCTCATTTGTTTCTTATCTTTCATGGATCACTGGCCTTTGTTGTCTTATGTCCATTAACTTGAAAAATATTGTTCCATATATTTTACATTTTTTGTTTGTTTCATGTGAAGTGTAGACTTGCTCCCTCTAATTCCATCTTGGATAGAAGCAGGAGTTCTTCATATATTCTTAAAATACAAGTATTTACATGGTTGCAGTAAGAGAATATGTCTCATATTACTTGCAAATAAACATATCTCAGACATTTGCAATACTTCTAAATAGTTTCATAATTGCCATTTTAATAGCTGCAAAATATTTCACAGTGTGCCAAATCTACTTGAGCGCAGTTTATATATTAACGAGTGATTTATGTCCCATCTCTTTCTAAAAATGAATTTCAGATGGCTTACTGACAAAAAGGCCTACTCAATAAGAGTAATACAGTATGCATTAGAAGGAAAAATAAGATTGAAAGAAAAGAAGGAAGTAATAATGCCAGTTATGATAATATCTGCTGTAATTGAAAGTAAAATTAGATTTTGGGCATTCTGGAAGTCCAGTGTGCCAAGTGTGATTAGGTACACTATTCTCATTATCAGAATTAAAAGGGGACCAAAAGAGAACTCACAGTTATTTAATGTCTACTATGTGCAACTTAAGAAAAGTTCTAATAAATAATATTTTCTTTGAGTCTCACCTCACCCTTGTAATTCTTGCTCTGGATCCTAGAGAAAATGACAGAATAAGCCTTCAGATTCCTGAGAGTAAAATGGCCCAGCAGGTTTTCTGGGGCCAAGGCCACCCACACCACAGGCTCTCCCAGGATAATGACATTTTCCTTTGTACTAGATTCTGAGAGGAATTTCTCACCTGGGGCAACTTATATAGATGGCAGTTGGTGGTCTCATGGCCAATGTCTGAACAACAGCTTCACGCTGAATACAGAAGAGTATTTGTTTGTTTGTTTGTTTGTTTTGAGATACAGTCTCACTCTGTGTCCCAGGCTGGAGTGCATTGGTGCAATCTTGGCTCACTGCAACCTCCACCTCCCACCTTCCTCCAAAGGATTCTCCTGCCTCAGCTTCCCAAGTAGGTGGGACTACAGGCACATGCTACCATGCCCAGCTAATTTTTGTATTTTTGGTAAGGAAGGGGTTTCGCCATGTTGGCCAGGCTGGTTTCAAACTCCTGACCTCAGGTGATCCACCCACCTCAGCCTCCCAAAGTGCTGGGATCACAGGCATGAGCCACTGCACCTGGCCCAGAAGAGGTTTATGAAGAGCTGTTTTTTTGTGATGGTTGTGACATTGAACTATGCTTCATTTGAGAAGTTTTTAGAGGAGGATACATTGAAATGGATTTTATATATATATAGCTTTCTTGGGAGGTAAGATTAACCAAGAATCGAATTTAGTGACTTAGAGGAGGGGATTGCCGTCCCCACACCTTCTTCCTTCTGTGAACTTGAACTAGTTCTTGAAGGGACCTGGATAGCTCATATTCCACTGCTTTTTGATGAGGGCCTATTTAATATGAATTAACTCCTCTTCCTCACAAGCTGCTCGATAACCCCTTGCAATTTGATTTCTGTGCCCGAAAGTGTACTGAAACACCCTTCCACTCCACCCAGGCATCTTTGTGGAATGACCATTGCCACTCGAATTTGGGGGCTCTCTTCTCCTTTTCCTCCTTTGACCTCTCCTTCTCCATCAGCCTGTGACCCATCCTCACAAACTCCCCACGTCCTAGCCATCCCCTGAGGTCTTGCCATTGCCTCTTCCTCTTTGTGCTTTACATTTTGATATCTCCATTGGTGTCCGATTTAATATTATTGAGCACAGACTGCTGTTCAAGCTCGATGCTTGGAGCTGTAGAAGTAAACAGAGAAGAACGATGCTCAGTTCCGACATTAGTTTGTTCCTCTCTAGTAGGGGGATATTAGAGAAAAGCAAATCACTGTCAATTTTTTTAAAGAAGGAATTTAAAAAGTTGTACAAACAAAGCAACTATGAATGCCCAAATAGAAGAATCGGGAAGAATTTCATGAAGTATGCAACTTTTGACACTGAATGTTGTGTAAACGTATATGCTGTTACCAGTCTCAGTGTATGTATTTCCCAGATTTACTTGGCTCCTCCTGTCCTCCCTGGGCAAATCGAGCCACTTGCTCATTGGGAATCCCAGATGCTGCCATTGTCATTTCAACTCCTGGCACTGCCAGCTGTCCTAGCCTCCCAGGACAGAACAGGGAGGATTTCCATCCCACGCACTGAGGGAGGAGCCTCACCACTCCAGGACCCAGGTCCTGTCTGACTGACTCGCAGAGGCTACGGTTTCTTCCTTTTCTTCTGGGCTCAGATGCAATGCCTTTCATGGCTACCTGCGGGAGTTGGTAACATAACTCTGAAGCGCAAGAGGGTTAATGTCTGATGGAATCAATTTGACCAAAAAGAGTCAACAGATGGACAGCACTAGGCTGTTAGCTCCCTCTCCCTTCCTCTCCTTGATGGGTTATGCCAAAAAGTGGAAGTTCCATACCTGTCTGGAAGCTCTTCATCAGGACTGAGTAGCTGTCCTATGCCCAGCTTGGTCAACCCCACCTTGTACCTGCTCTCATTCCATCCCTGCCTCACCTTCCCCACACCCCCACTCTTGCCACCCTGAAATTGCACCTCCCAATGATGTCTTCTTACAGAAGATTTGCTGCCGGCTATTTTCCAGAAAATCTGGGCTGCAGTTCAAGCAGACAGGGGATGAGGCTTTCCAGGCAAAGGAGCCATGAGCGAAGCGCTGAGAGAGAAAGGCGGGTGTTCTGGGGGCCAACGTCAAGGGCTGACACAAAATCTCTCAGGCCAGCCTCTGCAACCTGAGGATGTCCCAGACTCTCCCATACCTGAGGCTGCTCCTGCCTGTCTCTCCTCAGGGTTTGTCTTTTCTCTGCCCATATCCACCAGTTGCAATAGCTCCAATATTAACTTTTTTTCTTAGCTTTGATTATTTTCCAAACACATAGTCCATGTAGAATCAGAAAGCAAATGTCCTGAAAAAGATGTTCTGCTGTTCCTGAAGTTCCAGTGCAAGAGCTACAAAAAAAAAGTAAGCCTTCCCTACTCTGTGCTATCCAAACTATTTGGGATTTTTTTTTTTTTTTGCATTTGTTACATATTATCTTGTATCGTTAATGATTCTACCAGATAAAAAGTTCCTTGAGGGCAGAGGTACAAAGTCGGCATTCTGCAAATATCAGCTGAATACATTTAGAAATCCATCTGCAAAGTTAGGATAAGGACCCTTAAATCACTATTATAGACCTGTTCCTTAAATCATTTTTACTGTTTTTCAAATGTGAATATACATATTATTTTGAATAGTATTGCAATCCACTGGCACAGTCAAAATGTCCTGACAGTTCCGTGCAAGGCCACCTGCATGCGACCCAAGTCATCTTGGGTCTACTTTTCCTCTCCAAGTAGACTGGCCAGCTCAGCTCCTGGTAGGGCTAACATACTTAGGAGGAACATGGAATTGCGCTGCCTGTTCTGTGAGCGTTCTTATCTCCCTGGCTGTACCACATGTATGCCGCATACAGACACACTCTACCTCTCTCTCCCTCCCTTCCTCCCGCCCTTCCCCCCTCTCATCCCTTCCCTCCCATCTCCCCACAGGGCTGCCTGTTAGGAATTTTGAAGGAGGCTTCCTAGCTCAGGGAGGCATAGGAGGTGAATTTGTCACAAGGGACACTGCTGAAGAGGAAAAAGCAAGTTAGCCTTGAAAATCATATCATGCTGCATTTTCCCTGGAAGATGTCAATGAAGGGAGAAAGAAAAAACCTGCCGAATCTTGTTATATAATGGGTAGCTCAAAGGGCTTTCCATTTGAATCTCCAGGCACCTGCTGGCAAGAAGGGATGCTCTGGTGTCCGGGGATCAGTAACATGAGACTCCATCCACACACTGTGGAATCAAGGTTCAAGCTCATGGGACCACCATAGGAAAAACAATGTGGAAGAAATTTTTTCACTCACTTATTTTATTTTGTTTTATTCTTTTCTTTTCTTTCCTTTTCTTTTCTTTTCTTTTCTTTTCCTTTCTTTTCTTTTCTTTATTTTATTGTGAGACAGAGCCTTGCTCTGTTGCCCACGCTGGAGTGCAATGGTGCGATCTCACTGCAGTGCAACCTCCACCTCCCAGGTTCAAGTGATTCTCCTGCCTCAGTATCCCAAGTATCTGGGAATACAGGTGCCCACCGCACCTGGCTAATTTTTGTGTTTTTCATAGACACAGGGTTTTGCCATGTTGACCAGGCTGGTCTTGAACTCTTGACCTCAGGTGATCTGCCCACGTCAGCCTCCCAAATTGCTGGGGCTACAGGCGTGAGCCACTGCACCCAACCTTCACTCACTTATTGAATATATTTTAGTACTTACTCTGTGCTAAGTAAGCACTGTAATGAGCAAATACTTTTTATTTTTAAATTTTTTTAGAGACAGAATCTTGCTCTGTCCCCCAGGCTGGAGTGCAGGAGTGCAGTCATAGCTCCCTGCAGCCTTAAACTCCTGGACTGAACTGATCCTCCCACCTCAGCCTCCCAAGTAGCTGAGACTCTAGGCACACACTACCATGCTTGGCTAATTCTTTTATTTATTTATTTATTTTTTTTGTAGAGATGAAGTCTTGCTATGTTGCCTAGGCTCACCCTGAATTTTGGGGCTCAAGCTATTTTTCTGCCTCAACCCCCAGAAGTGCTGGGAATACAGGTGTGAGCTCCCATACCTGGCCCAAATCAATAGTTTTAAAAGTGTAAGTAATATAGGAACAATAGCTATGCTCGTGCACAGGAACATTAAAGGTCATTAATTTCTTCCCCCTAGTTTCTTATTTCGAAAACTGTTCTCTATGTTTCTACATTTCACACTGTCTAGTTAATTTTAAGGATTTTTTTGGAGCCATTACAGGAGGTGAGTAAAGGAAGAAATCAGAAAAGAACATACTAGAAGTATCAGGAATCACCATTTTTAGTTGAATACTTGGACTCCAGAAGAAGACACAAGCTTGACAGTGCTCATGAAAAGATATCTAATTTTCTTAAATCTTTGACTCTGGAAAGCCCTTTGATCTACCCATTATATAACAAGATTCGGCAGGTTTTTTCTTTCTCCCTTCATTGACATCTTCTAGGGAAAATGCTGCATGATATGATTTTCAAGGCTAACTTGCCTTTTCCTCTTCAGCAGTGTCCCTTGTGACAAATTCACCTCCTATGCCTCCCTGAACTAGGGAGCCTCCTTCAAAATTCCTAACAGGCAGCCCTGTGGAGAGATGGGAGGGAAGGGATGGGAGGGAGGAAGGGCGGGAGGAAGGGAGGGAGAGAGAGGTAGAGTGTGTCTGTATGCGGCATACATGTGGTACAGCCAGGGAGATCAGAACGCTCACAGAACAGGCAGTGCAATTCCATGTTCCTCCTAAGTATGTTAGCCCTACCGGGAGCTGAGCTGGCCAGTCTACTTGGAGAGGAAAAGTAGATTTGGGGAAGGTGGAAGGGTCAGTTCCTAAGTGACTTCCTCCTCGGGGATGGTAAGGGCATTTGCTGGTCTCCAGTGACTGCCTGATGCCTCATGGTCAGACTCGGCTGTCTCACTCCCAGATATCTGATTTTGCAAAAAGGGACACACCTATCTGCAGCAAAGAAGACACTGACCAGATTGCGAGCGGTATGTTGTGACATTCAGCATGTTTATGCAGCAGAATTGCTGAGAGATGCAGAGAGAGGGGGTGGCTCGGGCTGCTTGATTTATCTGCAATAGGGAATGTTTTATTTTAATTGTCAGTTAAAGGAAGAATTGCTGCCAGGGCGAAGGTAGCAGTTAAACATTCCGTGTTCTAAGCTTTCACATTTGTGTTTGATGCGGTCTCCGTGTCTGTGCTTCTTTGCGAAGCTAGGGAGGGCTCACCTTTAAATAACCTGCAGCTTCCTATTTTCCTTCTTCTTCTTCTTTTTTTTTTTTTCCCTCCCTAAGCACAGTTCCCACCCTGTCTTCCCTGACCTCCTCTCCACCCCGTGTGAAAGGTGGCCTATCTTCCCCTTGAGCCTTTTGCTCCCTAAGTCTGGATTTTGGCTGCTTTTACTGCAGGTGCTTTTGGATGCTCTGTAGCCACCCGGGGCCCGGGCAGACTGACTCGGCAGCAGGATTCGTGCATGGGAATTGGAGACCATGGCAGTGCAGCTGGTGCCCGACTCAGCTCTCGGCCTGCTGATGGTGAGTGTTCAGACAGGAGGTGGGGCCCGGGCAGCGTCCACTTCAGCCTCCCCTGCACCGTGGGCTGCTGCTGCCGCTGCAGTGGCTGCAGACATGTTCAACATTGCTCCGCTTTATCCCGCAGGCTCTTTGGAAATGCTTTCTTGGGTCAGAGTATCAGCATGACAAAGCACTTGCAGGGAAAAGAAGCTGTAGATTTGCCATTTCAGAAACTTGTTGCTGAATGCTATTTTGAGAGCTGTGCTTGCAAACAGGTGCTAAGAGCCCCTCGAAATAGATTGCTAGGATGCCTCCTCCAGCTCCCAGCATCCTTTCCCCCTTGTCTTTTGCATCTAAATTGAGCTGACTGTGTTTGTTTTTGGATATCTTCTCAGGGCAGCTGTGGAATCTGTTGCCCATGGGGTGACGGAATGGGGTCTTCTTTCTAGGCGCCCACATATCTGCTCATACTTTCCAGTAGAGGTGGTGGAGGAGGTTTGCTGTGGCCTCAGTGATGCTTGGGCTACTGAGTTAGGAGCAGCTTGTTTCCTATCTACCATTGATGGCAAACCTTGGCAGGCCTTGTCCAGGCATTTATCTGTGTGTGAGCAGCTGACTTACCTTATGCCCCCTGGAATTTTCACCATATTAAGAAAGCCCTAGCTCTTACCAAATTAAAGCACACAAGGACATAGGCACTGTCCTGTTCCAACCCAGTTGGCTTTTGGCTTGATCCTAGATTCAGCATTGGCTTTTGCCATGGTTTTGCACTCTCTCTCCTTTCTCAGGGTTCCCACACACCACAGTAATACTGGCTGTTGTCGGAAGTAGCCTGCATCAGGCTTGGCGTGGAAATGTTTCCAGCATTTACACAGGAGATTTTATGAACCAAGCATAAGTGCTTCTGCGTATATTGATTTGTGTCTTCTGAATGAGGAGGGGAAATGCAACTTTGCAAGGCCTGATGAGTTTATGGAGGTGACTTGGAAGAGCCGTCAGTGGCAAGCCTGCCCCCTGGGTGGCAAGCCAGGTCATGTTAAAAGGAACAGATATCTTGGTTCTTTGTTGCTCAAAATGCCACTGGGTCCACAGATTTAGTTGAAGTGCCTGAAATCTATCTCACAGGCCTCTGCTAACTTCTGATTTCACTGGGGGAGAAGGACTAGAAGAAATGAAATTGTCAGTTTCCAGAGAAATTACCCATTACCTGACTTCTTTCCCTTACTAATTCTATCATCTGATGATACTTTACCCTCCATCGTCTACCTGTGGTCAAATAAACTGGATAGGAATTTTCATTCCATCACTGAGTATTCATGATGATGGCTGGCACTAAAATGCATTATCTGTGGGGTCTAGGAGACTTCTGGGAACCTGGGAGCCTGGGTTATATGCACTGAAATACAGACACACATATGCACACACACATGCATATGTATATCATCTAGTATACTTAACAGAAATAAATCCTGCATCATGTTAATAGAGAGGAGAAAAGTTTTCTTGAAAAATAGCTTTAGGGAGAGTTAGACTCGCTTGTCTCAGCCTTCTACTTGGACCTTTCTTCTATGCTTAGAAGAAAGATATGTATCTGCTTTATTCCAAGCCCCTAAGCATAAATCCTTGGTATCCAAATTAAATGAATAGCATCCATTTCTGCTGTTATACACACACCACACACACACACACATACACACACACACGGGCTTTTCTGTTCCTGAGTCTTCCACATATTATGGCTGCTGTCCTGGTGGTGTCTACATCTCACACTTTATCTTCCATTTGTCAGTGGCCTCTGCCCTTAGATTTGTCCCTGGCACTCACCTCCTGCCTGGAAAAAAGGATCGTCTTCTCATCTCTTGGAAACCAGGGGAAAGAGCTCTTGACACCCTGATGGACCATTTGATTAAAGAACCCTGGAGTACCATGTGTAAACAAAGTCTGTATACATTTTCTGGTTCATGTTTAGTTCAGGGAAATTTTCCCCTATGGACTTTGGTGCTATTTTTTTTTTCCTTTTTCAGGGTAAACCCCAAAGTAATTGCTTCCCTGACATCTTGCATGATATGTCTTAAAATTTATAAGCAAGCCGAGGAGGAAAGAAGGGAGGAAAAGAGGCCATTTAGCGGAGTTGCTTTGGCTGTGAGTTCAGGAAGGAAGCTGTAAACATTATTATTTATGAGCTCATTCATCAGCCAATCAGTTGTCAGTATTTATCGAGTGTCTGCTCACTGAGGAAAGTAGCCTGGCATAACAGCAAGAGCCAGAGCTCATAAACACACAGTCTGTGGGAGGTTGATACCAGGTTGGTGGATAGCAATTCTGATTTTGTGCTATGGAGTCATCGGGGCTAAGGGGTAGGTGGGGAGATGATCTGGCCACACCTCTTGCTTTTGGATAAGGAGACACCCAGAGGTTACATTCAGCTTAGATACTAAATGCTTCAGGGCAGAGCATGTTTAATTGGTTACAGAAGCGGCCACAGAGTCTGGAGGGTTGGACAGCCCTGTACTCCTTTCTAGCCTTGCCACTCATTGAGTGATCCTGGGAATGTCACTTCCTCTCTCTGCCTTGGTGATGCCATTTGCTAACTGAGAGTGCTCTCTGATGTCCAGGGTCCCCTCCATTCTGTTAAACACAATTTAAGATCTCTAAGAAACAGTGTACAGATGAAGTTCCAGGATAGCCAATTTGAGGGCTTTATTTAGCGTTATGTCTCTATTTCCAACTTTGCACATGAGCAGTATTGCTTTGAAAATGGTGGAGTGTGTTCCCACTCTGGCTTTTATGCCAGGGCAGATATGTTTCATATTATTAGCTCACACAGATGATCATTAGTGTTCATTCATACTCTGCCATCAGGAGTCTACCCCATAGGAACCTAAGTTGGTCCATTGGAGAAAAGCCAATGACTTTTGAACAGTGTCTCAGAGGCCTTTTCAAGCTGGGGCTGGGTTGCGGTCAGCTGGGAGGGGTCCCAGGTGGTAAGCATGCCTGGACCATCTTGAGGTGGGAGGACCTCACTGATTCTTTCAACAGAGAGCTTACAGAGGGCAGTGATGCCTCTCCACACAGGACAGAGCCACTCAAATGACCACGGAAGTGGGGACTTGGAGAGAAGACACATTCTGGTGGTGGAGATGGCCTTTCAGGCTGTTGAAAAGCTGCGTCTCCCATCTTTGCAAGAATCTCAGGCAGCAAAAGAAGATACGGCTGTGTTCACCAAACTGTGAGGAGGCTTCAGATTGATGTGACTAATTGTAGAGCGGGAAGCTCTTGGCTACGTGTCATTTGTTGAGGGCGTGTGAGTTCAGGGAAAGCTGCAAGGGCTGGAACATGCTAGAGCCGAGGATTAGTTTATCTTTAGAGCCAGGATAAGGATGCATAACCAAGGGGCTTCGGGGGTGTTATGACGCCATTTCAGTTCTTAGATTCTAAAGGCTCACCTTCGGGACAGCTAGATTAAAATAGTTTTTAATGGAAATTAACTGGATAATAAATAATGCAAATTAAGCTTTTCTATAAATGAAGTGTCTTTAAATACATTAGCTCATTTAATTCCATCCATGACCCTATTTTTAAGACAAAAAAAATCTGATAATTAGAATTTGGGAAACTGTCAATGGTCACATAAGTGAAACTGATGAAGCAAGTTCTCAAAATCTCGGTCCTCTGAGTCCCAAGCCAGTGCTTTCTCTGACAGCATATCAAAGCTCAACAATTTGACTTCTAGGACCTTCTGACACTCTGGATTCGCTCCTGAAGTGAGCTCCCCTCTGAACCAGTCAGCATTTTCTGTTTCTAGGTGAGGAATCCTGTCTTTCTGTTAATCATCTGTTCTTTTCCATATTGAAGTGTAAAATAAAAAAGCGATACCACAAGTCTGGCTCAAGATATCTGGCTTGACTCTAGCAAGAAAAAATATTTTTTATATCGACGAAATAGCTGCCATTTTTTCAAGGTTCTATTCTCTCAGACTCTGTTTTTAGGAAATTACCAAGAGTCATATTTTATAACACAAAAAATTTAATGTGTAAAAACTCAATTCACATGTCGGAGAAGTTAGTGGGTGATTAACCACAATGAATGAAGAATGTCAATTAGATTATCCTGACGTTTCTTTCCATTCTAAAAATTTGATTTCGGATTTCTGGGCTTCTTTTGAATAGACCAGCTCCCTTGTCTATGTTGAATAGATTTCAATGGATAACCTGCTGTTCTATGACTTTATCTCCCTCATTTCATTATAAATTCTTTTCTAAGCCATTTTCCTCCTTTGGACAATTTCCTTTTTAACTAACCAACAAATATTTGCTGAGTATCTACTTTGTGCAAGAAGAGTACAAGGCAGTGACTGGCTTTAGCATACTTACAGTCTAATTGTCAAGACAGGTTGGAGATACACAGGAACTATAACAATGAGAAATTTACAGGACGTCTTCAGAGAATCACATAAGAACTATAACAAAACAGTGCCTAACTCATCACCAAGTGAGCCCTAGGGGGCGCTGGTTGTCAGAGTGGATGAACTTGTTCTTGAAGTTCAAGTAAGATGTTGAGTGATAGATGAGTTAAGAGAGCAGATTTGAGGTGAGGGGAGTGGTTGAATTACAACAAAGTCTAGATCGTGTTTGGGAGATGGGGAGTAGACTGGTTTGGGCAGATTTCCTCTAGGTGACAAAGGGTTGCAAGATCAGAAAGGCCCGTTGGAGATGTGATCAAGGTCCTAGTTCTATCACTATAATCTAATCCTTCTCTACATTTGACCTGTGAGAGGTCTAATTTGACAGACTCAGATTAGATCCTGAAAAGAGATTCAGAATTTGTAATAAGCCTAGGGCTTTTCCGCAGATCCCAATTGGCAAAAAGCATAGAATAAAATTGAGTTTTGTCTTAAGGACTCTTTCTCTTAAATTAATAATCTCTATGTTTTTCAAAGTGCGTTTGCATATGTTGTCCCACCGGATGTCCTCAACACTCCAGGCAGGCTAGGCATGACATCTTCCTATTATATGGTGAAGTTGGGGTCCAGAGAAGTCAAAGGGCTTGCCCAAGATGACTCAGATAATTTGCAATAAAATTTAGATACAGGCCAGGTGCGGTGGCTCATGCCTGTAATCCCAGCACTTTGGGAAGCTGAGGCGGGCAGATCACCTGAGGTCAGGAGTTTGAGACTAGCCTGGCCAACATGGTGAAACCCCATCTCTACTAAAAATACAAAAATTAGCAAGGCGTGGTGGGGCGCATCTGTAGCCCACCTGCTTGGGAGGCTGAGGCAGGAGAATCACTTGAACCAAGGAGGCAGAGGTTGCAGTGAGCCGAGATCGCGCCACTGCACTCCAGCCTGGGTGACAGAGCGGGACTCCATCTCTAAATAAATAAATAAATAAATGACATTAAGATAGTACTCAAGTTTTCATGATGGTTCATGCATATGTTTGAAAAAAAGTGATATTGACAACTTTTATGGAAATTTGGAGAATAATAATTATATAGTAATATAGTGAAGCCACCTAAAGCACTGTATACAGAATGGGGCCATCCAGGCATGGTGCCCAGGGTAGAGGTCCTAGATATTTGGGTCTAAGGGCGAAACTAATATTTAGTATCATCTATCTTTCTGTTTTATTCATAAGTAAGAGAATGGTCAAAAAGTCCCTGAGAAATGGTCATATCATTGTTACATCCAAGTCAGTGGCGAAAATCCTTCTTAAGCTTAAATTATTGCACCCAAGGTAAAATTTCCCAATGGGTATCTTTGAGAGCTTGCTATTAATATTTTTTACTTACTATTAAGTGTACAAATTATCTGTTTCAAATGGTGAAATTTGAAATCCATGACTGTAAAACTAACTCAGATAATTTTTCCTAAATATATTTTTATTTCATTTTCTGCCAGACCTGTTTCTGTTAGTCTAATCGACAGAGACTAACTCAAACTGCTAGCATTGGCAGAAAGGGAAATTTATTGACTGATGTGACCAGGGAGTCTCAGGAATAAAACAGCTCTAGGAGAAGCTGGATCAAGGACTTTGCATGGTGGCATCTGAACCCTGTTTCTCTGGCTCTGCCATGTCTTGGCTCTGCTTTTCTTTGTGTGGACTTCGTTTTCTGGCAGATTCTTCTCTCAGCAGCTCTAGGGTTACTTGATCTTAGAGTTAGTGAATGCAGGTAAATGAGCAGGACTCTCTTTCACGGTCATCTCTTACAAGCAGTCTTTGGATCTCTTGAATAATAGGCTCTTCGCGGGCCAATTACTGGGTACAGAGATGGAGATTTCCAACTAATCAGGCTGGCTAATGTGTCTAGACCTATTGAAAGGAAGGAAGGAAGTAATCAACTGGCTGATAACTGTGTCTGAATTACATGGGGTGGGAAAAGCAGGTTCCAAAAAAGGAAGAGCTATATTATCAGGAGGGAAGATGCTATTTTATCAGAAGGGGATGCTAGGAAGGCAAAAACGATAGATACCCATTACAATGGTCTGTGCATCTTGTATACCATGATAGGTAATCTGCAAAACTAGTCAGGGAGGTAAAGCATCAGTGAATCCCAAATCACGGCTTCAATTTTCCTCAAAATAAATATAAATGGAGAAGAACAATTGCCTAAATATTTTATGCTAGGTTGAACAAATCTCACCATCTGTAAAATAAGATAATAATAGCTACCATGTAAGATTTGGGATAATTCAACCAGATATGCATGTAAAGTTTGTAGTGCTATTTTTGGCCCAAAGCAAATAGCACAGTATATACTAGTAGTCCCTTCCTTTATCTTAAAAAGATATGAAACGATTGTCTACCTGAATTCATCTCATGCAACTCTTAAATGAGACAAAATCAATCTAAGAAACAAGTTGCCCGGTTCTCTCTTTCTGCATCCCAGTCTCTGGACAATGAGTGACCACCTCTGGACAATCAGCTAATGCTTTTAGAAAAACAGATGTTCCTGTGGCCATGTGAGCCATTCTAGTCATGAGCAAATTTAAATTTGCATTCCTGTCTTGAATAACTCACAAAATTTTCTTACCCTTTGAAGGGAGATGACTAAAATATGGGCTGCAATATGTTCTCTCTGGCAAAGGCAAAATGCGTGCATTTTACACATGATGGGGCAGCTATGAGTGCATCTCTGCTGAAAATTGGTTGTACAGCAGCTTTGCAAAGTGTAATAGTGGTATGGAGAACATATGTTACTGGTGCAGGTAGCAGTTTCTCATTGACTTCTATGCCAGAATATGAAGCTTAATGGAACATACAGTATTTAGCCTGGTAGTAATCAAAGGTCCTGGAAACATGCTCTTCCAAGACCAT
Organism: Pongo pygmaeus; assembly: GCF_028885625.2. NCBI lineage: Eukaryota > Metazoa > Chordata > Mammalia > Primates > Hominidae > Pongo > Pongo pygmaeus. The sequence continues at coordinate 14,471,557 of NC_072381.2, read as the reverse complement.
GTGGTTCGTATCTAGTGGGGAGAGTGAATTCCAATGTCAAGGAAACACTGGCCTGCAACTTCTGTTGCATTGTGATGAGTGCTTTTTATAATCCTGGATATTGAAATCTTAGCCTCACAGTCTGGACCTGGAGAAGCAATTTCCTGAGTGGTAGATCCAATTCATCTTTCCAAGTCCATCATGCACACCCATGGTTTTCACTGTCATCTGTACACTAATGGCTCCCAAATCATGTCTTTCGCTCAGGCCCTGCCCCAAGCTCCTAGTAACTGCAAGTACAAATGCTTATCAGATTTAGTCTCCTGCTTGTTCCACAGGGATGTGAAACTCAGAACACCTCAGCCCAGCTCAAATGTAGAATTTATGGTCTTCTCCCCAACCTTAGTTGGTGGTGGTGCCTTTATGCTTGTTATCCTGGGATTAGCCTTGGAGTCCTTGCTTTCTCTCATCTACCTGGTTCAGCTAGTCATGGGCCATGCTGCTTCTGCTGCCTCAGTTTCTCTTGAATCTGGCCCCTCCTATGTACTCACCTCCCCTGCCTTAGTCCAGGCCTCTACTCTCTCATACGTAGTGTAGTAGTTCATTCTCGCATTGCTATAAAGAAGTACCTGAGAATGGGTAATTTATAAAGAAAAGAAGTTTAATTGACTCACAGTTTCACAGGCTGTACAGGAAGCCTGGCTGGAGAAGCCTCAGGAAACTTACAATCATGGTGGAAGATGAAGAGGAAGGAGGCACATCTTGCATGGTGGGAGCAGGAGGAAGAGGGAGCAAAGGGGGAAGTGCTACACACTTTTAAACGACTGGCTCTCATGAGAACTCACTCACTATCACAAGAACAGCAAGGGAAAAGTCCACCCCCATGATACAATCACCTCCCACCAGGCCCCTTCCCCAAAACTGGGGATTCCAATTCAGACTTGAGATTTGGGCAGGGACACAGATGCAAACCATATCACCTGGGCTACCTGCAGGGCCTCTTACCTGGTCTTCCTGCTTCTAGTCTCTTATCACTGTTGCCTGTCTTCCGTACTTTTTCTAGAGTGTTAGTTATGAAATAAAGGTCTAATTTCTCTGCCTAAAATTCTCCAGTTGTACCTGATTTTACATAGGATAAGCCTCTAGCTTTTTAATATACCACATTACTCACTTACAGATCTGGTCTCTGCCTACCTGCCCAGCCTCATGTCCCAGGGTCCCTTCCTCCACCCCTCAAAATTCATACTCTCACAGTGTTGGACATTTTCTTCCCCGGCAAACGATATGCAGGATTAAGCCTGTGCACTTCTGAATGTACACTTTCTATTATTTGGAATGCTGTTCTACCTTCCTCACTTTCTCCTTTATTTCATATATACATATATGAAATATATATATATTCATTCATATATGTAATTCATATATATATAAAATTTTACTTATCACTAGATGATATTAGACTTTTGTATCTGTTTTTCTTAATAGATTGTGAGTGTCTCATAAGTATAGAGCATTTCTCTATACTTTATTCATTCGTTTCATTCATTCATCCATTCATTTAACCCATCACATACTCTCTTCTGGACACTGTTTTAATAGGAGGGATACCGCGGTGAACCAGAAAGAAAGTCTCACTGTTGTCATCAAGCTTACACTCTCCTGGGAAAAGATAAAAATAAATAAATAAAAATAAATAACACATTGAAAATAAATAGAAGAACTATAAGTGCCCTATAGAGAATTAAAAATGGTTATTTGGAGACAGTGCTTGGATGACAGCTTTAGAGGAGTGATTGAGGACGCCTTCTTAGAAGAGGTCGCATTTGAACTGAAGGGTGAGCTACAAGAAGCAGGCAAGGGTGAAAAGTCGTGGATGGGGCATTCCAACCTGGGCCATGGCCCCGGGGTGGGAAGGAGTTTAGCAGACTCCAGCATCATGCACTCTTCTCAATGTATTTGGTAATGAAGGTATTGATTGGTTGCTTCCTGGCAGCTTAGCACCACACCAGTCTCTGGGAGGAATTTTGGTGAGTACAGTGCATGGCCCTTGCCTGGGAACTTATATCTCATTAGAGAAATAAGAAGTACTGAAAATGCTTAGGTCACACTGCATGATGAGAAATGGCCCTACATGGAAGGTATGGTATTTACTAACAAGGTGTTTGAAGAAATCAGAGGCAGGGGCAGGGACAGGGCTGTGAGATCTAGAAAGCTAGTCCACATGGTTTGTAGAAAATGGCGTTGAGCTATTTTGAAGAGTGTATATCATGTTGGCTGGGGAAGGGAGGGAAGGAGTAGCTTCCCAGCGGAGGGAACAAAATCATCGGGAAATTCAGGAGGAAATGTTAAACCGCCAAGGGTGGGGTTGGGCAGGGCAAATTTGGGAGTAGGAAAGGAGGGATTGATATTTTGCTAAAGGGTCTGTGTCATGGAGGAGATGGACTGCTAGCTAAAGAATAAGGCAAGACATTGCAAATGCTCTTGGGAGCATCTGGATTGGAGCTGCAGGCACTGAAGCCTCTCCACGTTCTTGGATTGGACTGACTTAATGGGCAGGCATGGGAATTGGGGTGTTTAGTGGTGGAAGGCAGGGTGTGCTGGGGACACTGGAGGGAGAAGGCCAGTTTAGAGGCAATTGCATGAATTTGGGTGGGAGGTAAAGAGGTGGCACGGAGCTGACAGTAAGAAAAGAGGAAGGGGAATGAATTCTGGCACATTCTGAAGGGGAGAGCCATCAGGATTGGATGGGAGATGGAAGACAGGGGACACGCACAGGGAGGAGCCAGCTGGGACCACTCTGTGACTCCTGGAGGTGCAGGGACCATGACACTTACAAGCCATTCTGGAGTGGGAAATGCCATTTGAATAAGAATAGCTTTCTATTGACTGAGGACTACAGAGGTGAAGGTGCTGAGGAAATAATGAGATTTGCCAGTAGAGATGGAGGGTGAGCAGTTGGAGGTCCAGGCTGGGTTAGGTCCTGGATTAGATTTGGTATGGGAGGCAGATCTGGCAGTGACACTGAAGCTCAGAAATCCTGAAGAGATTATAGAGAGGAAATAACAGGAGGCCAAGCCTGAGAGAGGTGCATTCTAATGGAGTTTAATCACCTTGTGATGCAAGACAGTGTTTGTACCCGATCAATGTTCCTTTGACTTTGGAATTAATTTTCTTCGCATTGAATGTGCCACATGGCCCCATTGAAGAAGTCTTGGTGATTTTTGCTATTAATAGATGCAGGTTAAATGCAGTTCCATTAGATGATGGCACTTCCTCAAAGATTTCTGTAGGCGCGGCTGAACTAGGCACATACACATGCAAACTATTACTAAACCTCACAAGGCGGCTGTATGTATTTATCGTGTGTGTGTGTGTGTGTGTGTGTGTGTGTATGTATGTGTGTGAGAGAGGAGAGATATTCAGTTACTACTGCTGTAAAACAAACTATCCCATACTCTGTAATTTTTGTACAAAATTCAGTATTTTATTACACTCATAAATGTTATGGGTCAGGAGTTCCAGCAGGGTACAGTGGGAATGGCTTGTCTCTGCTCCACACTGGAGCTTCAGCTGGGAAGAGCTGATGGCTGGGGTGATTCAACAACTGGTCTTCGAATCTTCTGAAGGTAAGTCTTCACTCATATGTATGGGTGGATGATATTGTTAGCTAGACCACAGCTGGTTCTGTGAACCATAACGTTAGAGCCTCCCCACATGATGTGGGCCTCCTCAAAATATGGCTGCTTCAAGGTAGGTGGATTTGCAGAGTGACCAAGGGTCCAAAACTGAGTATCTGAGCTAGCCAGGCAGAGCCATATGATCGCTCAAAACCTAGCCTCAGAAGTCATGCAGACTTGCTCCTGTTGCATTTCCTTGATTACCAACAAGCCATTAAGGCTAGATCCGAGGTGAGAGGATATAGACTGCCTCCTGATGAAGGACGTGTCGATGTGGTTCAGGACATGTTTCAAGCCACCACGGGGTGTGTTCGTTCTATGTAACTTGATTTTATGTTCCTTGATGCTCTTTTCTGAATTACTCACAAACTGTCTATGGGACTTTACTCAGAGGAAACACTGTATAAATATTGATTGAATGAATGATAGGTTGATATTTGAAGAAGTCTTTTTTTTTTTTTTTTGCATACTAGCAAAGATCTGCCTTTTGAGTTTTCAGATTTTCATCCAAACTCTGAATACCTGGGGCTAACATGTGCTTAGTGCATGTCACACCTTCAAAGAACACTCAGAGGATGCGTAAATCCTGGTCTGCCTGCTCTGTGACCTCTGAGGTCCCAAATTCAGTTCTTATTGATGATTGGGAGCTGATAAGGCAATAGTGTTTTTTTCCTTTACATGCTTGGCCTTGGGAGTAATAACTTGTTTTGTGTCTTTATTGCCCATGTGTCCAGGTAAAAAAAAAAAAAAAGGGATATAGCTTGGTGTCAGGACTGCAATGCTTTCTTTTCTCATGAGGGAGTGTGAATGTAATTGAGCCATAATGAACATGGCTGAGGTCATTTCCTAAGGATTAATGAACAGGAGAATGTGTTTGGGGCCTGAGACTGAGTCTTTGGTCATTAACCCGGTTGGTCATTAATATTGTTCAGGAATGCTTTACGTTAGGCCATTACAACTAGTGCCATATGCTGCTACAATGGGGAAACATGAACATTACCTGTATCAACAACTATTTGTTTTCCTTCCATTCTCTACAATTACTGAGTGAGGCAGCCTCTTTAATACACATCCCATGGGCATGAAGCACCAATGGCAGGGAAAATTTGAAGCGGAGGTCCTTTGAGTGCACATCCTTTTATATATTTTGAATTTTCTAGCAAGAAAATGCATTAAAACTCAGACTCTGTATCTAGACAGGACAATTAGTTATTTGGCCTGTTCAGAGTAAAATCTGTGACTATTTTTTGGACTTCTTTGGCCTTCTTTTTTTCCAAGAAGAAAGAACTGGCTTTCTTCCTCTTTTTTCCCCCGTCTCTTTTCTTGTCTTCTCCTCTCCTTTCTCCTCCCCTCCCCTCCTCTTCCCTCCCTTCCTGTTCCCTTCCTATTCTCTTCTCTTTCCATCCCTTCTCTTTGTAAAAAGATTTTTGGAGGGTCTCAGTCAGAGATATTGTGGTATGTGCTGAGGATATGTGGATATATGTGTAAATACCACCTAGTCCCTGCTCTCAAGAAGTTTAGAGTTTAGTTGGAAAGGCCAATAAACAAACAGTTGCAACACAGTGAGATAAATGTGATGGCAGAGAAATAGTCAAAATGCTATAAAGCACAGGAACACAGTGCAGAGACTTATAAAGTAGAGCTGAAGGTTTTGGAGGATTAGAGGTGGGTGAGATAAGTGGTAGTGGACTGTAGTTCCACGTATAGGGAACAGCATACATGAATGCAAATGGGAGAGTCACACGTCCTAGCAACTATGTGACATTTGGGTATGAGGAAGGCAAAAAGGAATAGAAGAAGAGAGGTCAAGATCCTGGCTGGGGACAGACACAAAAAGTCTTCTGAATAAATGGCAAGGAGTTTGAACTTTATCTTGAATTCTACAAATAGTCATCAATGATTTTAAGCGGGGAAGGACATGATCAGAGTGGAGATGTAGAAATATCATGCTGGAAATGATATGGAGAATAAATTGAAAGAAGAGGTGAATCTGAGGCAAAGGAATCTGGACAAGGAGATATTGAAGTCATACAACTGAGCGATAAAGTGGACTTGAACTCATGGCAGGAAAAGCGAGAATGGGAGAGTGTGGATTCTTGAGTTTCACATGGGAACTTCCAGTGGATGGTGCATATCGACTCTCATTAATAACTAAATTAAAAGCTGCTTAAACTGGCTTTAAAACAGGACACTTCTTTGGTTCACATATTAAGTCCAGGATGGAGTTGTTCCTAGGCTGTGGCTCTGGTTCCACCCATCCCCTGTTACCACTGGATCTTTTGGCTCTGCTCTTATCTGTAAGCTTTGTCTTCAGCCTGATATTCCTCATGCGGTCACCAGATTGCTGCCTGCAACAACTGTTCAGTATGCTTCCTTGTTCAAGCTTGGGGGAAAGAAGAAACATCCCTCCTCAAAATGGGAATAATAAATTCTTTCTTTCCTTCTGAGAGGGCCAACTCAGGTCATTTTCCCTCCCCAGGAAAAAGACTCAAGCACTGATTGTCTTAAGCCTGGTATCTTCTTCTTCTTCTTCTTTTTTTTTTTTTTTTTTGCTGCTGTCACAAAATACTATAGACTGGGAAATTTATAATGAACATTAATCTGTTTTTTCACAGTTCCGCTGGACAGAGAAATCCAAGATCAAGGAATTGGCATCTGGGGAGGCCCTTCTTGCTACATCATCCCACAGCAAAGGCAGAGGGGCAAGAAAGAGCAAGAAGGGGCTGAACTCACCCTTTTATAATGGCACAATTCCACCCATAAAGGTGGAATCTTTATGACCTAACCCTCTCTGGAAAACACTACCTCTTAATATTGTTACAATGACAATTAAATGTTAACATGAGTTTTGGAGGGAATAAATATTCAAACCACAACACCTGGGATCCTCAACTGGACACTAGCCAAGAAGCATGGAATCACTATGCTTGGATCAGATATATCAATATCTACTGCTAAAGCTGGGAATAGGGTAGATTCCCATGGTCTCACATACAAGGGAAAAAAGAAGGTAGATGTGGTTGCTGCATAGGCAATCAACAGTGTCTATGACTAGAGCACAGAGCAGGGCACCCAACCCACCTAGTAGAACTGGAGATCAGTATGTGGACTGTAAATTTCTTGAGAACAGGGACTATGTGTCATCCACCATTGATTCTTTAGCTCCTAGCTCAGTGTCTGGCACATAGTAAGTGTTCAGTGGACATCTGTCACATGAGTAAGGGCATGTAAGAAGAGCTAGTATCTGAACTTGAAGGTTCAGACCAGGTGATGCAATAGGGGAATAGTTTAAGGCAGAATTTAAAGTATCAGGAAGAGTAGGGGATCATATGATTGCATGATACCTTTTGAAAAGTCAAGGAGTTTAGGGGTTCTGAAACAAAAATATAAGGGAGGAAAACTCAGAAGATGAAGCACAATACTCTGTTGAGGAGCTTGATCCATATCTTGCAAACAATGGAAAACATTAGAAAAAACTTTAGGCAAGAGAACAAAATAATCAGATTTGCATTTTGACTGGATCACTCTGCCAGTGATATGTAGAAAATTGCTGTAGGAACACAGGTAAGAAATGATTCGGTGAAATCAGCAGTTGATTAGCTTTTACTCGCATAGATGAGGCAGAGGGAGGAGGCAAGGATGACCTCAAATCTTTATGTTGGGTGAGGAAGAACATGGAGGTCACAGAAGAAATAAGTTTCTAAGGACTAATGATATCTTTGTTTTGGACACATTCATTTCAAGGATCCATGAGACATTCTAGTGGAGGTATGTAGCTGTGGTTAGATGTATGTATGTGAAGCTTGAGAAGATTATGGGCTGGACATACATATTCAGGATCATCAATATTCAGGTGATGGTTAGAAAGGATGTAAACCACCTGGGGAGAATAGACGGAGAAGAGCCAGGATCCATGGATGAAGCGTTGAAAGGGGAGGGAGTGGAAGGAGAGTCCATAAAAAAGGCAAAGAAAGGAACAGTCAGAAAGGTAACTAGCATTCCAGGAGAATAAAATTTGTTGTATAAAGAGGGTAGAAACTTTCAAGAAAGACAAAAAAGAAGTGATGAAGAGTTAGGTACAGCAGAGAGATAAAGGAACGTAAAAATTTTAAAAAAAAAAGTATATGTAAGATTCGCCAATCACACGACAGTGGTGACCTTATAGTGAGATGCTTCTTGAGTATAATAGACTCAGACCCAGGCTGCAAGTGAATGAGGAGGAGATAGTAGGTGAATGAGTAAACAGAATAAATTTGTAGGTGATGGGGAAGAAAGACATTGGATGGTAGCCTGAAGAGTCGGAGGAAACCAGGGAGAGATTTTAGAGGTGGGAAAACAGTGAATATTGCTATAAACTCAAGGAAGGAAGCTCAGAGAGATTGCAACATGAAACATATGAGTGGGTGTAGATGTTGACAGTGCTTCCCCTCATGGTTCCAAGATGGCTGCAGCAGCTCTAAGCATCATATTTCTTGCACCTGTGTCCAAAAGCAGAAAGAGGAGGAGTGGTAAAGAAAACTCTCCTTGTGTTTCTTTTTATCAGGGAGGAAAATCTCTCCCAGAAGCTCCCCAGAACACTTCCCCTTATTTTTCACTGGCCAAAATAGGGCAGATTAGCTCACACAGCCTACTCCTATAACCCCTCACCAGGATACCTTCCTAAACTATAGAGGCTGGGGATCTTAAAAGATACATTTCCTTGCCTTCCTTACAGCTAGGGTCCTGTACATGGCCTGACTTCCACCATGCCAGCTCACTGGTGCCAGCCATGGAGAGGTGAGGTGAAGTGAGTAGCTCAAAGGAGCAGTTGTGGATCAGATTTTCTTGCAAGCGAGGTGGCAAAAGTGTTAGGTTATTTTGGACCAGTTCCTGTGGAAATGGAAGTGCCAGTGTCTGCTCTCTAGTGTCAGAGGTGGTGGCTGAATGACAATAGTGACATCTTTGCTGTAACAGTCTTGAGCTGTGGTTGGGCATTTCTTTTGGCTTTCTGGCAAATGTGCTTGGCTATCTGGTTTCCCCATATGTTCTTAAACCGTCTAATATCCAGTAGTAAATCCCTTTCTGCTTAACCTAATTAGGATGGACTTTGTTGTCTGCAACTAACAATCCTGAAAAATACACAAGGCAGTTATCATGGAGGCTGGGGAAAAGAGTAGCTGCATTTTTAGGCTCTTCCTGTAGGGAAGAATATACAGAGTAATGGCTGCTGTGCAGACAACCAAAAGAATCTTCTAGATGAGCGTGGATATAGATAAGTCTGTGAATAGAATAGATGAGATAGATGCTTTCTTTTATTTGTTACATGAGTTTCTTAGGGGGATTTCAAAATATTGAAAATATAGTCATCATTCCATGAAAGTGATCTACGTGAAAGAATTGTTCATATAAACATCTGTCCCTGTTGCATCTCTCTTTGCACAGCTGACACCAATCAGATTCCTGTCCAAATCTGAGAGATAATAGTTACCAAATAGCTGGAATCTAATGATCAAAAAGAAAACAGAAAAACAAAAAACATCGTCTCTTTCATAAGCATTATAATTTCAGTTATGATTGTGTACACAAAGAGGCAATATGACAAAGATGTTTCTGAAACTCTTGGTAGATAATTAACCATTCCAATATTGGTTCCAAATCCTTTTAACTGCTAATATCATTTTTTGCAAATTAATTTTTTAAATTAGTTTTTATTTATTTATGTATTTCTGAGACAGGGTCTTGCTCTGTTACCCAAGGTGGAGTGCAGAGGCGCAATCATAGCTCACTGCAGCCTCAACATCCTGGGCTCAAGTGATCCTCCCACCTCAGCCTCCCGAGTAGCTGGGAATACAGACATGTACCACCACACCTGGTTAATTAAAAAAAAATTTTTTTTTTTGGTAGAAATGAGGTCTCACTATGTTGCCCAAGTGGTCAGGAACTCTTGGGCTCAAGTGGTTCTACCACCTCAGCCTCCCAAAATATTGGGATTACAGGTGTGAGCCACCACTCCTGGGCTTAGTTTTTAAAAATAAAAATACTTTCACAAGTTAAAAAAAATACAAAGGGTTATACATTAAAACCAGGTTTCCCTACTACTCCAGATTCTTAATATTTTAGTTTCTTGTGTATCCTTCTAGAAATTATCTGCACATATGCAACATCTTCCCTTGTCAATTCCAATAGTGCCAACTCATTCTTTTTTATTTATTTTCTTTTTTTGTGACAGGGTCTCACTCTGTTGCCGAAGCTAGAGTGCAGTGGCATACTTGCAGCTCACTGCAGCCTCCATTTCTCAGACTCAGGTGATCCTCCCACCTCAGCCTCCTGATTAGCTGGGACTATAGGTGTCCACCACCACACCTGGCTAATTTTTTGTATTTTTTTATAGAATGGGGTTTTGCTACTTCATTCTTTGTAAGTGCTTCCTAGTATTATATTGTATGAATGACTCATAATTTATTTAATCAATCCCTCATTGGTAGACATTTAGGCTATTTTTAATATTTTATAATTATAAACTATCCTGCAATGAACATTTACGTGCATACATCTTTGTGCATATGGCTTGTGTATAATGTAGGATAGATTCCTAAATAGATGATGTTGGATCAAAGGTATAGCATTTTAAATTTTTGTAGATATTATAAAATTATCATCTTCAAAGGGACATCATGCGAATTATTTTTTAATTCTACTTTTGAAGCTCCAGGAAAATGAGAACTGATTCTAATAGGCTGATCAGAAGTATGGGGACTACAGGAAAAGTGAGCTATTCTCCAAAGGGTGTTAAGAATCTTACTGTATAAACAATTACAGCATTAAATGTCTACATAATTCAAGTGGCAAATGAGCAGCGAATATCAATTACACATCTGCTGCCTCTCAAAGGCAGATGGCCTTTTAATTTTGTATCCCAAGAATCATACCCAAATTTCATTCCCATTCTCAGAATGCTCCCTGCTCTTTCTTACTTTCACTGAGGAAATGGTTTATTATGCTTTTCAAAGATCAAATTAATTTTAACCTAAAGCACAAAGAAACCTTGCACATTTTACTGAACAGATATCTAAGATTGAAATTTCATCTGTGAGTACATGCTGGGCCCTGGTAATTGTTTAACACCAGGGAGTTCCATATAAGAAAAATTTTAAGACATGGTCCCTAACTTCAATGACCTTATGATCTGGGTTGAAAAATCAAGATATTCTCTAAAACTTGAGTAACAAAAGGCCAGATGAAATGGAATATGTAAGTGCTAAACTACATAGTTTATTCATGCTTGGAAATACAAAGAAGGAAGAAATCATTTTGCATAGGAGCTGTCAGGAACCTCTGAGAGACAGATGGGGGTTGGCTTGATTTTGTGAGGCAGGAAGGAGAAGATGGAACAGCCCTGGAAAGCAAGACGTGGCTGCCATGACCACCTGGAACTGAGTAAGGCATGAGCTGGAGGGTGAGCAAAGATGGAGAGGGGAGAGAGAGTGTGAGAGATGGCAGAAATGAGTGTGGGTGGGAAGGTGGGGGGTACCATGTAGCAGAAGGCCATGCTTGGTAGGAAAAATATAAGAAATAATATAAAATGAATTGGACATACTGGAAAGAGCATTTGCAGGGAGAGAGGATGTGTAGTGCATGCAGCATTGTCCTATAGAACCAGATGGCTCATGTTCTGGGATCTCACACTCAGCCAGTTGAATTGGCATTGAAACTTTCTTAGAAAATGTGACCCTTCTTATGTTCCAAAGCTTTGTGAATTTATCTAAATTTGTCAGTTCTACAAAGGTCGAGATAGCTGTTTTCCAGGATTCAGGAAGTTGTTCAAGAAGCTCTTCTTCAATTAGGGACTGCGGTGGTGGGGGAAGGAGGAGGTGGAAATTCAGGAGACAGGTAGGGAGGCTTGTGTGGGACCACAAAGGGCTCTGTTGCTGGTGCACTGGTGGCCATGGACACACAGAGGGATGCAAGCCAGGAACCACCACCTTGGGGACATGTATAGAAGGTGACAGAAGAGTCTATGAAACAATCTAGTAAGCTCTCATTGAGGGGCTGCTGTGTTTGAACGCCATGCTAGTGAAGCGGCATCCTTCAGCTGGGGAAGATACCCAAGATTTGTTGTCTCACAGCCACAGAAAACTAAGATGCGGACACACAAGGAGTGAGCTTAAGAGCAGAAAGTTTAACGGTGAAAGAAAAGAGAGCTCTCTCCTGCAGAGAGAGGGGTCCTGAATGGGTTTCTGGTCTATGGTGAAATGCAAGGGGTTTTATAGCTGAGCTTTAGGAGGCAGTGTCTGATTTACATAGGGCACATAAGATTGGTTGGACAAGGTGTGCTATTTGCATAGTGCGCAAAAAACTGGTTCGGGCTAGGTGTACCGTTTGCATAGGGCATGAATTTCTAGTAGCCCCCACCCTAATCGTTCATTATGCAGATGCTTTTGCTACCTGGCTGGCCGTGTGCCTGTTTCTTTACTGTACACGTGGTGACAAAGAAAAGGGAGGGTGGAGCCTCCAGGTTGAACATACCTGGCTTCCAGGTAGCCGTTTTCCTATTGGCACAGCTGCCGACATTCACCCGTGCAAGCTTTCAGCTTGCTTATCTATGTTTGCAGCTCAATTTTTCAAGCCGCTCTTTGTTAGAAAAGCAATTACTTTGGGGCTGCTTTTTGTTAAAAGGGAAATTCTGCCGAGGACTCTTTGACCCTCACTATCTGCCTAAATAATTTCTTTCTAGCTCCTGTATCATTAGTTGCTGGAGGGGAGTGAAAAACAAACCAGGACAGCTCTTTCATTCAGGGAGTTAGGATGCGGGCAAGTTGAAGGGCAGTGAAGGGCAAATTGAGTGTGTAAAGAAATGAACAATAAAACCCAATAAGGTGAGAGCTCAAGGGAAGGCTGAGCAAAATGCTGCAGAGGCCCAAAGCCGAGGCAGATCCCAGCCAGCTGGGGAGGCAGGGCAACATCCAAGGTAGGATCCTCGAAGATGCATTGGGGTTCAACTCATAGGGTTGGAGAAGCTGGGAGAGCAGCACCCCAGCACTGAGATGCACGAGGGCGAAGGACATCACAGGTGCTGGAAGAACGGTCAGTCCTGCTGGGGGTTCAGAAGGAGGGAATGTGGGGAGGGTGCAGGGGACGGGGAGGGACTCAGGCCAGAAGGGATTTTCTTTCAGCCTTTACATTTAAAGCTGAAGAATAGGTTTTGAAATAGGAAGGAAACGAGGATTCACGACAGATTCTTGAGCAGGGAGTTAAGTGATGAGAAGACTACGTTGGGAAGAGGAAATGGTCGTGGGCTGATCAGTTAGGAAATGACTGCAAGTCTTCAGGGAGGCATACGGAGCCTGAGCGGTGAAAACACTGGACCCACTGTTAGATACGGAGGCAGGAGGGGGGGCCTGGAGGCTGGGGTTCGAATGCTGCTCAGTGAAGCCTTAATGACTGATGGCTACCTCGGGGGTTCTCAGAACTTAAATGGACCCAGAACTGCCTTGGAAGTTTATATAAAATCCATGTTTCAGAGCCTTAACCTCTGAAGTTCTAATTCTCTGAGTCTTTGGTGACTCTATACGGTCTTGTTGTTGTTGTTGTTTGTTTTGTTTTGTTTTTGTTTTTGCGACAGGGTCTCCCTCTGTGACCCAGGCTGGAGTGCAGTGGCTTGATGACGGCTCACTGCAGCGTTGACCTCCTTGGCTCCAGCGATTGTCCCACCTCAGCCACCTGAGTAGCTGGGATTACAGATGTGAGCCATTACACCCAGCTAATTTTTAAAATTGTTTTAGAGATGAGGTCTCACTATGTTGTCCAAGCTAGTCTTAAATTCCTGAGCTCAAGTGATCCTCTTACCTTGGTCTCCTGCATAGCTGGGATTACAGACGTGAGCCACCATGCCCAGTCTACATGTACGATTTTTAACTGGAGATGCTGTTGAAAGTGATTGCATGTTGGGAAATTCTCTGTCCCCTAACATCTTTATCTGTGAGCCGATTGTGGTTTGAATCTAGGCTTACATAAAGTGCTTTTTACTTTTTCAACAAAAAAGGAGATGGAAGGAAAGGCAGGTGTCGAAGTGGAAATACCACTGAATCTTTGAATAACTCTTCAGGTACATTTAAAAATGCATGCACTGAATGAATTTTCATAGTCGTTCCCCGTATTAGCAGCATCTTGTAGGATAACTAACCAATGGGTTATTTGGTAGGTCACGTTTTCAACTTATGTGAAAACAATTTGACTAGTTTCTTCAAGCCCAACCTGATTTTGTAAGTACCCTGTGATTATGGGGGGCTGGTTTGTATTGCCTGGGTCTACCGGGAAGACAGCAGGGTATCGGTACATTGTTTTCAAACAAATGGTGATATGATCATGAACACACTTCATGGCTTAAAGCTTTTTGAAGAACGCTCTTGTCATTAAACCGGAAAATAAACTTAAAAGAGGTACAGTAACTACTCAGAGATAAAAAGACATGTATAGGGGCCGGGGATGGAGAGGAGATCTTTGAATTTAAAAAAGAGTTCACTATATCATAGGAAAGCAGGTTGTATTTTTCCCTCAATCTGCTCCTGCATAATTTTAGTCTATTTTTCTAATTATGGAAACAGAACAAGAAAAATCCAGACTGCTGTTCATATTCTCACTACTTTCCTCAAGAAAAAAAAATAATAAATTGGTAGTCAGTATCCATGCCAGAAAAAATGAAACAAAGACGAGATGTAAATTTTCTTTGTGCAAATTATCTTTGGCACATTTCTTCCCCTTCACTTCCCAAAGTCATTTAAAAGAGTGTCGTTCGAGACCAATTAAAGGGATGTGGATGAGGAGCCACGAGTTTACAGTTGGTATCAATCAATAGTGCAATTTGGTCATCAATAGATTTTGAAATGCTCTTCAAAACTGGTTTCATTTAACTCTAGCTAATGGATTAGAAATGAAACTTCATTGAACAAGACCTCCTTTGTTTGAGAGACTGAGCTTCCGAACCCTGAAAATTAGTATTTCCCTTTATTGTAGTTGTCGATTCAGCGGGGAGAAACTCTATCTATGTACTTCAGCATATTTACCGCACAGATTTTGCCACCAGCCTTCGACAACTCATCTTATAATGAATCCAGTGGAGAGAGGAAAAGAATGAGAAGGTAGAGGGTGAGAAATTGAAGTAAGGACCCCAGTAAAGAACTAGGACCCAGGGCTAGAGTCAGTTCTAAGGCGAAAACAAACATCTCTTTCTCTCAGGTGTGCCTGTAACTCGCGGCTCCTTTAAGACTGATTCCCTTATCATCCGTGGAGCTCGGTGAGAGGGGATGCTTGAGAAAGCATATAAATGTAACTGGACAAAAACTGTCTGTGGGGTATCCCAATCTCTTCTCCTTATTTCTGAAAGCCCCCCAATGGAGTTGGACTATTCCTATCACACAAGTTGTCACCCTAGAAGTACCACTTTGTTTCTTGCCTGTAGGTTTCCTTCCGCAGTTAGCTGAACATGTGTAGCAGGTGAGAGAGATGCTCCAATCAAAGGGACAGAGTTTGGGCGTGTAGTTCTGGCTCTGGATGGTGTGGAATTAAAAAGAGAATAAACAGAAGCTTAGCATTTGCTCTTCAAGATAGATTTCAAACATGTTGTGTGAATGTCACTGATGACAACTTCAAGCCAGGACAAATAAGATCTGTCATGCGCTCATCCTCTTTTTCTTTTGATGGCTAATTTTTGAGGCGAGTGATTTCTCACTTGTGGACATTCTCCCTGATTGGCTAACAGGGCTTTGTGCAAGGCCCTGAGCCTTCCTGCAGTGCCGATTTTTTTCTCTGTATACTTTTCTCGAATTCGTTCTTGGTTTCTAAATGAGTAGCTTTATGAATGCATATTTTGCTTCTAGTGACAAATGAATGCAAATGTTTTCTCAAAGAAAAGTATCAGAAGTCAGAAACCGTGAATCAAAGAGAATTAATAAGCAATATTAATGGCTAATACATGCGAATGGATTTGTAAACAGCAGAAGCATTTGCCTGTCATCAGTGTGGTTGCTTTTCATATGTTTTGCATTTCCCTGGTTCCTATGTTACGAGTAAGAGTGTGGTCTTATTGGAAGCTAAAAATGTTTTCTTTATAGGATTATGAATTTGCTAAATGTTGTTCCTGTCCTTAGTTCCTCTGCCTTCTCTCCCTATCCCGCCCCATACACACTAAAATTGCTTTAGGTTCAGAGTTTCGAATATATAAAGTAAAATCATGGCTTTAAAATCCTGGATAAATCATTTTACCTTTTCAAGAGCTGGAGATATTTAAAATAAAAATTTCAACCATTACCCCTTAAACAGAGAAACCTCCACTGAATGTCCACTGAGTCATTATCTATACCTTTCTTCTTTTTTATAACTAGTGCATTCCCCTTACAGGGGCATAGGATCAAACAATGAACTTCATAAAATATCAGAACAGACTCCCAAAACTCTTTTCCATGGAGAAAATGAGCAGAGGCCTGGTAGGGAGGGCCTGTGTTTTTCATATATTGAAATTCAGGGTTGCTCAGGACCTGCTATTATAATGTCTATAACCTTGAAATAAGCATTAAAAAGATTCTGTGTCATCTCAGTTTGCTCAGCTGTTTGCTTTATTATAAGCATTATCTGGTTACTATTTCTGGCTCCATTTTGGAGCATCTGTGGGCTTCTCTTGGGTAAACTTTTACTTTGCCACGATGATAGTTCTGATGACCTCTCTGTGTTGAGAACAGGCATTTCACCGTTCCTTCCTCTTTTCCATTTTGAACTTGGCTAATATGAATTTTTACTCTTCTGCTTTAAAACGTATATAATTTCCTACAGGAAAAACTTTTATGTTTCTCATCTAACAGTTGTGTGAACAGAGAATTTCTTTCTTTTTAAAAAAGATTTCCCTATTTTAAATTTCTAGCTTGTATTTATTTTAAAAGTTCAGGGGTGCATGTGCAGGATGTGCCTGTTTGTTATATAAGTGCGTGCCATGGTGGTTTGCTGCACACATCATCCCATCACCTAGGTATTAAGCCTTAGCATCCATGAGCTATTCTTCCTGATGCTCTCCCTCCTCCCACTCCCCATCCTCCAAATAGGTCCCAGTGTGTTTTGTTTCTCCCTGTGTGTCCATGTGTTCTCATAATTTAGCTCCCACTTATAAGTGATAATATGCAGCATTTGGTTTTCTGTTCCTCCATTTGCTGAGGATAATGACTTCTAGCTCCATCCATGTCCCCGAAAAGGATACGATCTCTTTTTTTTTTTATGGCTGCATAGTATTCCCTGGTGTGTATGTACCACATTTTCTTTATCCAGTCTGTCGTTGACGGGCATTTAGGTTGATTCCATGTCTTTGCTATTGTGAATAGTGCTGCAATGAACATATGTGTGCATATATGTTTATAAGAGAATTTTTATTGAGTCTCACTCTGTAGAACCGTCAAGAACCAGGTTTATGAAGGTATAGAAAACCACCAAGAAGAGCCCAACAGAGACACCATCTGGCCTTAAAGATTGTCTTGATTAGCAAGTATATTATTTTATTACCAGCATTAAACTCTTCAAGGATGTTTCCTTGGCATGAGAACTTTGTAGATTCCAATATATGTTACATTGTTATACTGGGGATACAAGTATATTTAATGGGAGAGAGTACAAACCATATTTCTTAGATATATAATCTATTCCTTTTTTTTTCAGCAATTTTGTGTGTGCAGTATGCTACCTTAGTGTATTTTGTAACTAGAGGTGAGGATATGGTACACAGCAATCTCCCTTAGGCACATGTGTATTTTGGGGAAATGTGAATAATGAACCTGGTAAATAGCTCAAGGAAAAAGCACAGGTTCCCCTGAGCATTTCTGTGGACCTAAAAATCTTTCACTAACTGCTTTTCACACTGACCACGACTGGACACATGCTGGTAATAGGTATTGGTAGCTGAAAGAGGCATAATATTATCTGTATTGAGTTGGTTTCCCCCAGAAGCGGACCCTAAGGTAAGGATTCAAGCTCAGGTTGTTTATTAAGGCAGCGATCCCAGCAAACACTTGTAGGGAAGTGGGGAAGCAATGCAGGGAAACCAAAAAGGGAGGCTTTATCAAACCCATTTCCACTGTGATCATCTGCCACACATTGAGGCCACTCTGGGAAACAGCCTAGAACACACTTCAGAGTTATCCCAGCTCAAGGGAGATGCAGCCGGGATATTAATCCACCATCTTCCCATCACCACTGGTGGAGTGAGTTCTGGGGCCATTCATTCTGCAGCACTTCGGATTTGGTATTTGTAATATGCTCTGTGGGGAAAGAAAGTTCTCCCACTGCCTGGCCCCAGAGCCCTCAGGCAGACAGTTTTAAAATGGTAGCATGATTGAGGAGGAGATCTGGTGGGACATAGACAGACCCTTCCACAGTATCAATGAACAGAGAAGTCACCATGAGCTTGGCCAGACTCAGCGTGCTCCCAGGCCACAGGAGAGAAATGGCACTTCCTTGATCCAAGCATTCTTTAACCTAGATTGGGACTAAGACTAGCATTCATGCTGACAGGTAACATGGCAGGTAACATGAACAAGCATATGATGAAGCAAGAAATCAGGAGACGCTGCCTATAAAGCCAAGAGTGAGATGTTTCCATTTTCACCAAAACGGCTGCTCTCAACATCACTCATCATTAGGGAAATGCAAATCAAAGCCAAAATGAGATGCCACTTCACACCCATCAGGATGGCAATGATCACAAGAATCCACAGAAAATAGCAGGTATTGGCAAGGATCTAAGGAAGCTGGAGCCCTTGCGCACTGTTGGTGAGAATGTAGCATGGTGCAGCTGCTGTTTGGAAAACGATATGGCATTTCCTCAAAAATTTAAAAATAGAATTACCATACGGTCCAGCAATTCCACTTCTGGGTATATATCCAGCAGAATTGAAAGCAGGATATTGAGATATTTGTATACCCATGTTCACAGCAGTATTATTCATAGTGGCCAAAAGGCAGAAGCAACTCAAGTGTCTCTCAGTGGATGAATGGATAAAAAAGGTATGCTGTATATGTAAAATGGAATATTATTCAACCTTAAAAAGAAAGCAACTCTCACATGTGCTACAACATGGATGAACCTTGACGACATTATGCTTAGGGAAATAAGCCAGACACAAAAGCACAAATAGCGTACGGTTCTACTTATAAGAGGAACTAGAATGTATTATTATAGAGAATAATAAACCATAATAATAATAAACCATAAAGACAGAAATCAGAATGATGGTTGTCAAGGGTGAGAAGTAAGGGGGAATGAAGAGGGGGAAAAACTACTGCTGCCATATACCAGACTCCCCTAACTCCTCTACCTTCTTTTACTTTGAAGTCTTAGACGCCTTCATCCTGGCTACAAATGCTGCCTGTGTCAGCCCCTGTCCCCTGCTTCCCCAGTCCTGCACAGCTGAATTCACTGACTGCCCATAAATGTAATCTTCTGCTTACTCGAGAGCATGAGAAAGGCATGATGGATTTTCCATCCTTCTTGTCTAGTAGGGCTTAGGATTGGACACACTTTCCAATCCAAGGACTTGGTAGCCAAATTATAATTATTTCGCACCCACTTTGGGCTTCTCCCCAAACACTGCCTGTGCTGCCAGGCCCTAGCACCCACAGCCCACTGATCAGCAGCAGTGGCATCACCAGGAAGCTTGTGGGAAATGCAGAGTCTTGGGTCTCCCCCCGACCCATTGAATAAGAGCCTGCATTTCAGAAAGGGTTTAACATAACCCCTGTGCATGTTAAAATTTGAGAAGCAGTTGGGTAGACTCCAGAGCTGTGGTTCTCAACCCTGGTTACCCATTAGAATCGTGGGGTTAAGGGATATGAGGAGGCTTTCTAAAAATTGCCAGTACTCAAGTTCTGATTGGGTTGCCTTGAAATGGAGTGTGGGCATTGGCGTTTTTCAAAAGCTCTCTAGGGAATTCTGCCATGCAGCTGAGGCCAGGATCTGCTGCTATAGGGCAAGTTTTGGCACCTTGCATTGACATTGTCTGAAGAATAGGATTCCTGCCTGAGATATCCATCTTTTCAATGTCTTGTTTCCCTACCCCCTGCTCCTCCAAGATCAAAGTCATTTTTTTCTGAAGAGTCCTGCTGTCTAATGTTGCTTTTGAGAGTCCCCCTTCTCTGGACCTCTGCCTTGATATAGGGCTTACTCCTAACCAAGTTGTGTCCCTGTGGACGACGTTCTTGGCTGGTGACCACCTGACCATCAGCAGTCAGGATGCACAAGTATACAGTTCCTGCCCATCTAATGAGATATCCTAGTATTAACTTTTGAAATTAGGATTTAAACTGTTGTGCTGTATATTTGGACACTAGAATGACTCCAGCCTCTGTATAGAAAATGGTGCCTTTAGCCTACCATTCTCTATCTTTAGTGAAATTATTATGTGCTAGGCACTATTCTAAGAAGTCCGTATGTGTTAGCTGATTTAATCCTCATAAAAACCTATTTATCTCCATTGTGTGTTGAAGGAAGTTGAAGTGAAGAGAAGTTTAGTAACTTGCTCAAAGTTGCATAGCTTGTTCATGGCAAAGTTGGAAGCTGGAGTCTGACTCCAGAGACCACACTTTTAACCATGATGCTATTTTTGAACAAAGTTCCTTTAATACAAAGTGAGAAGACCTGAATAAATACGTTATATGGAGGCAGCATGTTTTACTCTGTATCTCTTTTGCTGAATCCAGCTTGGCTCTGCTTGACATTTAAGTTTGGTTCTTAACAGTTACAACTTGTATTTTTTCCCCAAACCAACTAGATCAGCCTCTAGTGGTCAAGATTTGTCATGTCTTAGAGTTGGCTTCAGGCATGTGGACAGAGAAGGGAACCCTGGAGGGAAACTGGCATTTAAGGACAGGGTTGAAGAAAATGAGAAATCCACAAAGGGACTTCAGAAGAATGACCATCAAATGCACTATACAAAAATCAAACCCTTTCCATTACGATGGGATTTATTCCATAGCTATTTGGACCTTGAGGTGATGGTTTCAGAGTTTTCTTTCCCCAGATTTGTCTGAAAAACTCCCTGGGAATGACTTTCCTTTCTCAATCCCTTCCTATCTGGTGTCCTTGGACCACTCAACTCTCCTGCTCACTGAATTCCTCCAACCTGCACCCAACCATCCTGGGTTATACAGCCTACTCTTCAGGCAATTTCTATTTACCTTTGAAAAAAATCACAAGCTCAATTTCTCTTTCTTGAATTGCAGTGTCAAATTTTACTGCCCATGAATCTTTTCTGGTCCTTTGTGAATTTACATTTCTGAAGCCTGCCATGACATTGGAAAACATGTTTTCTTATAGAAAAAGAAGAACTATATATGGAACATAGTTTTATGAATAGAGCTTGAGATTATAGAAAGAAGATAATGCAAATGAAAAAAATCCAACAGAAATCATTAGATGCAGAATGTTTTTTGTAATGGCCAATATTTAGTCAGTTGAATAAAAGAGAATGAGTTTGGGGTATATTCAGAAAACAGTTACTGCTATTAAGAGAAAACAGGTGTAATGTCAAAAGTAAAATAGAAGCATCTGTCTCACACCCTGCCCTCTGCCTAGGAGACATTTCCTCTATCAGCACCTGTGAGAGTTTAAGGGGACAGTCCCCCAGGAGACCATCCCACTTCTGACACCAATTGCAAATTTGAGGGGTTCTCAAAACCACCTTCAGGTTCATTAGTTTGTAGAAGGACTCACAGAACTCAGTAACATCTATTACGCCCATGATTAGAGTGTATTACAGGGGAACGATACAGATTAATGGCAGCCAAGAAAAGAAGCACATACAGTGAATACCTGGGAAAGTGCAAAATATAAGACTCCCATTGCCCTCACCATGGATTCAGGACAGTGTTACTTTCCTGGTGTTTATGAGTGACAATATGTTAACCAGAGAATCTCGCTTGAGCTTTACTATCTAGAGTTTTTACAGGGGGCTTGGTCACACCAAGCAGGATGTGAGACTTCTCACCTGACTGACCTTTATTCTCCATCCGTCCTGGAGGTTAGATAACTAATACAACATGGCCCAAAGCTCCCATTGTAAATCACATTGCTAGACCATTTGTTGGCCAAAACTCTCATGTAAACAGAGATACCCTTATAAAATATGACATTCCAGGGGGCCTAGAGGTCACTTCCCAGTAGCAAAGGGAAAAGGTGAGGTCTCTCTTTAGGTAATGTTAATTCTTCAGTGCATAACACCTCCCCTCCGACCTAACATTGTGGCCTTAGTTTCTTACACTTTCCTTGGAG